>NW_004524777.1:2379648-2380706 GCF_000260255.1 Octodon degus
CAACCTTTATGGAAATCAGTATGGAGACTCCTTAGAAAAGTTGGACTGGAAATCCCATTTAAACCAGTTATTCCTCTACTGGGAATTTTCCCAGAGGATCTGAAAACATCATATCATAGTGATATATGTGTGCCTATGTAAGAACTAAAAAGAAGAAATACAAATAGAAAGGTATAATACAAGTAGTAAAACAAAAGCAAGAACTTGAGGACTAAATAATTAAGTGAAGGAAAGTCGATGAGCTAGGAAACATGACAGGGGCAAGCCATACAGTTATATGTAGAAGATGGGTAAGGCAATGATCCTGAGAATCTTCAGAAGATTTTTGAATCTGGCAGTTAATTGGAATGAGTCTCATCCTGAGTAACTATTCATACTGACACCTGTGAACTAAGCAACTGCAGTGAAGATGGAAATTTGTAATAGTAGGTTCATTCTTGGAGTGCCTGTCATTCTGGTCTTCTGAATATGGGCTGCTTGTCATGACATGCCATCTGCTGCCATGCTGTCTCTCAGGTAGATGATTGTCCAAAAAGAAAGGGTGGTAAATGAAGGCAGGAGACAGGAAAAGGAATGTTGTGGGACTGTCCTGCTACAAGGTTGTATATGGTTAGATTTCCGGACTTATGTGTACATATAGGAATTATATAATTCTTTATGCCCATTTTTACAATGTATTTTCATTTTTAAATGTTTTTTTCATCATATTCTGTAGGGACTTACTAACCCTAAGTTCAACATATCAATACTTGACGAAAAATACCTGTTCCATGTTATGTCTAAGACGTTTGATATTCAGACAGATAGTGAGGTTAAGCTTAATAGCCTAGGTTGTATGGTAATAACAATAAGCTTGTCTTCTGGAGGGTTACCAACCTAAGTTTGCTGACCAAAATTAAAGAAAAAAGAGGGCCGCAAGGAAAGCCAACATTTTGGCCCTAGCCTTCCAAGGTCAATTAATGTCCAAGCAATGGCTGTGACTCATCCACGTAGCTGACACTGACAAAGGATCTAAAATTTGAGGTACAGGATCTCAGGATAAAGCCTGAGAGGATTTG
>NW_004524777.1:2381241-2389956 GCF_000260255.1 Octodon degus
TTATAATATTCTAATGATGGAACTAAACAAAAAAGATGATACAGATGAATATCCACTTTGTATCTGTGTATTCAGAATGGTTAGGATAAATATATAGTTACATTCTCTTAATGAATAGAAGGATTTGTTCTAATAGTGTTTGTAAATAGGATATCATGTCTCCATCTTGTACAGCATATAACTACTAGAAAGAGAGTATGCAATGTGTTAATTATTGAAACTGTCCTACCAATCTGATTTGAAACTGTCTCATTGCTATTTGTTTCTCTATAAAATTATGGAAAAAACCTCACCAAATTCACAATATGTTGAACCATGAACCGTAATTAAATATATAAGAAGTGGCATCACTTCACTCATATTATCACATAGTAGCGCAATGAAACTACAACTCAATGACAAAAGAAACCACAGAAATTAAGCAAATACATGGAAATTAAATAGCATACTCTTGAATGATGAGTAGGTTACACATCAAAAGAAAAAAGAAAAATTTAAGAAATCCTAGAATGAAACAATAATGCCAGTGCAATATATCACAACATATGGGACACAAGGAAAACAGTCCTGAGGTGCAGGTTTATAGCTGTGAATGTCTACATTAGAAAAACAGAGCTGGCCCCAATAAACAACCTAATGATTCACTTAAAGTTCCTAGAAAAAAAAAACAAAAACATTCAGGTACCATACCAGTACAAGGAAGGAAATCATAAAGATCAGAGCAGAAAAGAATAACATTGTGACTTAAAAAAAAATCAATGAATAGTACAGCTTGTTTTTTGAAAGAATAAACAAAATAGGCAAACATTTAACCAATCTTGCCAAAAAAAAAAAAAAGACCCAAGTCAATTCAATTACAAACTATCTAGATGAATTACAAAAAAGCTGCTAAAATCCAGATAAGTACCTACACTGAAAACTTATAATAAATCACTGGATCCAAGAAGAAACATAGATTCTAATATGCATACAAATCACCCACAGTGAACCATGAATATACAAAAGTGATGAATAGTTGAACAACAGTGAAATTGAAGCAGCAATAAAACAGCCACTAAGAAAAATCTAGAACCCAATGGATTTACCGCTGAATTCTACAAGAACTCCAGGAAAGATCTAATGCCAATATTCCTCAAACTGTTTAATGAATTTAAAAGGGAAGGAGTATCCCAAAGTCAAGTCTAGTAGCTAGCATTACTCTGATTCTAAAATCAGACATGAACCCAACCAATAAGCATAAATGCACAAATCCTCAACAAGATACCAGCAAATAGAACACAAGAAATCATCAAAAAAAATATGCATTACCATATAGGCTTCATCTCAGGGACATAAGTATGGTTCAACACGTACAAATTAATAAATGTAACACATCACATAGACAGATCATCTCAATGGACGCAGAAAAAAGTCCTTGACAGAACATTCATTCATAACAAAAATCCCTAAATAAAATAGGTATAGAATAAACTTATCTCATCCTGATAAGTCATTTATGGCAAGCCAATATAATATTAAATGATATATCTGAAAGGCTTTTCTACTAAATCAGAAACAAGACGAGAATATTCATCATCACTATTCCTAAATAATATACTGTAGTGATTGAAACATGAACTAGAGAAATCAGGCAAAAGAAAGAAATAAAAGCAATACACATAGAAAAGGAAAAAATCAAATTAGCATTATGGGCAGGCAACATGATCCACTTTGTGGAAGACACAAAAATTCTGCCATAAGGCTCCTACAATTAATGAATTCATCAATAGAACAAGATACAAAATTAACACAAAAAAACAATAACATTTTGTGCATCAATAATAAGCTCACAAACAAAATTAGGAAAACCATATTATTCAATGTAGCACCAAGAATAAATTAATACATAAGAATTAACCTAAACAAGGAAGTAAAACACCTCTGAAATTAAAATTATTGTATTCTGAAGATCAAAGATGACATCAGAAAATGAAAAGGTATCACCTGTTCCTCAATAGGCAGAACCAATATTTGTCAAAATAGCCATACTTCAAAACTGATCCACACTTTTAATGCAATCCCTATCAAAATACCAACAGCACTCATAGCTCAAAAGAAAACTAGCCTAAGTTTCATATGAAAATAAAAGGCAGGGCCGGGGAGATAGCTCAGTAAACAAGCGCTTACCTGGCAAGTGCAAGGGCCTGAGTTCAATCCCTGGTGCCACAAAAACAATTTTAAAAAAAAGAAAAGGCACTGAAAATAGCAATCATAAGCAACAAGAGTAAAGTAGAAGGTATTGCAATCTTGGATTTTGAGTTATAATACAAAGCTACAATGATAAGAGCAGCATGATGTGGGAATAAAAACAGACATGTAGATCAATGGAAAAGAAAACAGAATGAAGGAGCAACTGCAGGTATATGCAGTCATCTGAGCTTCGGCAGAGGGTCAAAAACATATGCTGGAGGAAAGATAGATAAGGTGCTGGGACATCTGGCTTTCCATATGAAGTATCTAGCCCTACCTCTCTCATCGTGCACTATACCAAAATCAAAATGTAGCAACAATCTAAGTGTTAAAGGAGAAATAATCCCCTGGAAGATAAAATAGAAAAAAACTCTTGAGAGCATAATCACTGTGTAAGAAATGACATCAAGAGTCAACAAACGGGGTTCATATCACATTAAGTAAGTAATTTATTTCTTTTATCCTTTTTGAGACAGGGCCTCACTATGCAGTTCAGGCTGGCCTTGAATTCACTTTGTAGCCCAAGCTGGTCTCAAACTCTCAACGATCTTTCTGCCTGAACTTCCCAAGTGCTGGTATCACAGGTATGCACTACCATACCTGGCTCAAATTAAAAAGCTTCTTACAGAAAAGGAAACAAAATAACCACTTGAAAACCTAATGAATTGGGGAAAAATTGCCAGCTATCCTTCAGACAGAGGATTAATATCTAGAATAAAGAAATTTTAAAAATTAGACTGCCCTAATAAAGACCCAATCAAAAATGGGCAATTGAAATAATAGACACTTCTCAGTGAAAGTATAAAAGGCAAATAAATATATAAAAATATTCAATATCTCTGGTCATCAGAGAAATACAAATTAACACTGAGATTCTTATTCTGGAAAGAATGGCTACAAACAAGAAATTAAACAGTAACAAATGTTGATGAAGCTGCAGGGAGAAAGGACAGAAATAAAAATAGTACAAGCATTACAGAAATAAGTATGGAGATTCCTCAAAAAACTAGAAATTCTATTCAACCCAGATATTTTACTTACTGGTTTCTTCTCAAAAGACGTAAAGGTATCATAGACTCCTAGGAATAGAGAGAGGAAAAGAAGAGGCCCCAGAAATAGTGCCTTAAAAGCTAGAGACACTTAGGTCTACAATACTAACTGCACTTAAAGATATTACCCATGATTCCAAGGATCACTTCAGTTTGCTCCTCTGTAAATGAGTATCCTATCAACTATGGTGCAATTATTGGGAGAAAAAAAATAACATTGTCAATATAAGTAATTAGCACACTGCGTAGCACCGAATAAACCTTATAATAGCAGTTCCTTCCTTCTTTGGCAGATGCAAAAGAAAGACTTTTGGAAAGAGTACTGGTTTTTGTGTTCATCATATGCAATAGGGTTCTCACTCATCTGCCTACCCTCCCTCCCTCCCTCCCTCTCCTTATTTTTGTTCCAATATAATATGATGTTTAAAACTGCTTTTCTCAGGGTTGGGGATTTAGTTCAGTGACAGAGTGTCTGCCTGGCAAGCATGACATCCAGAGTTCTGTCCCTGGTACTCAAAACATAAGCAACCAAACAAAGAAATAGATGGTTTTCTCTAATAAAATATATTAATAATCAACATCTGCCACAACTCATCATTTTATTAGTGAACTATCATGTCATCAACTTTATGAGCAGTGACAAAACTTCAATAATTTCAAGGGCACTCTTTTTGAATAAACACAATTTTTCAAAAGCCTTTTATCCAATAATTTTCGTTTGTATACTTACCATGCTTAAATTTTCAGATATTTTCAAAATCTTTTAGTACATTCTCATTATGCACAAAAATCCTTATCACTTCTTTAAACTTTGAGAATGCTATCCAATTTACTGAAACTGCAATGGTATCTAACTCCAATCTTTACATAGACAAATTTCATCAACTGAAAATAAAGGACCTAATGCAAATCAAGCATACCTGAGGTAGAATTTCAAGGAACTGGTGATTGTCTTAATGTCCCAGTCATTATTATGAAAATCAACATCTCCAGGGCATTTGGGATCTATTTTAGAAAATAAACAAGAAAAAAAATTAATCTCGCAAGAGGTCTTACTTTTCATGCCTTTAATGTACATTAATTAAAAGACAGTTATTCAAATAAACATTCTAGATAAAAACCTCAGAAAACGTAAAGTCTTTTTTAGCATCTAAGAAGCTTTAAATTTATCACTTCCATTGAAACTCTAAGAAAAAGGCTGAACAAGCTGAAAATTAACAATTCTTAGATTCATCAGACAACTGAGGTCACGTGGCAAGTTGCTGTTCCCAAAAACTGAAGGGACAAGCACAGGCAAATATAGTGGATCAAAATGTATTGAGTGGAAGCATCCCAGGAATAGAACACTCATTGGAAATCACTATGAGAATAGGAAAGCCTCATTTGTGATTGATAGACTGGAAACTTGCTATGTCTAAATTTGAGTGTTAGAAATTCCTGAGGGGCACAATCTTAAGGAGGCACCCCTCAGTTTTATGAGTTTTACCTCAAGGAACCCTAGCAGATACTTGCAGTAAAGATCTGAGAAAAATTCTTTTATGCTTTTATGCTTCTGACAGAGACAAAAGAAAAGTAGCTAATTTTTTTTTCAATACGTTAGGGCAGACTACCTCAAGGAACTATTTTCACCAGACCCTAAGCTAATACAGTTTTACCAGAACCTAACAAACGTGGGTGAAGGGAAACATTCAATTCAGACAGGGCATGTCTTTCTGTTTCCCCTAAAAAGGAAGAAACCAAACACAACTAACTGAAAAGCATTTATGAGCGGCATGGCTTACTAAGAGAGACATAATCATAGGCCTACAGAACATTTCTCACCCATAACACCTTACCAACATATTATTAGAGCTCCTATGTAAGGAAAAAAAAGTGATTCAACCTTGTACCTTTCAAATGACATATATGAAATCTATATAGAAAATCAAAGGTGATAGAAGAGACAAAAATTTTAAAAAACACCAGAAGAAAGTTTAGCCTCTATCCTCTACAGCTACAACAGAATATAGTCCAAATTTGCTTCAATGAACATGAAGGCTCCACCTTTAAACACCTATATAATTCAGTTCCTTTAGCCCCTCACAACATGCACAGCTTGAAACAAAAAACTAAAAGGCAGAAAATATAGCTTAAAGAGGTATAGCAAACATCAGAACCTGATCAAAGATACTAGAATTATTAGCCCAGCAATTTAAAGCAACTATGTTTAACATGCTATGGGCTATAAAATGTGGATCACATAAGAGGAAATGAATAATAGAGGGAGATGGAAATCCTAAGAATCAAAAGAAAAGGCTATAAATCAAAACCACCACAAGAGAATGAAGGAATGCCTTCTAAGGGCTCATCAACAGATTGGAAATAGAGAAGGAAAGACTTACTGAGCTTGAAGAAATGTCAATAGACACTCCACAAACTGGAATACAAAGAAAAAAAAAAGAATGAAAATAAGAGAGAACAACATAGAAATGTTGTGGGACGTTTATGAGATGTGATGGAATGCTTGAAGGTGAATGAAAGATAAAAGGATGAAAGAAAGAATTTGAAATAATGGCTAAGTATTTCTAAAAACTAGTGATATATGGTAAACCACAGCATGAAAAATTTGCACTCAAGCACATAATATTCAAATTTTTAAAAAGTATTAATGAGAAAGGAAAAATCTTCAAAGAAGCCTAAGAACAACAAAAAAGTTACCTATAGAAGAAAAAGAGAAGAATTACACTGCATTTCTCTAGAGCAGTGTTGGATGACCTGTGCCACACACGCTGTAGTCAGCTGGCTGGTATCACCAAAAGCTGAATAAGGTTTACCATCACTGCCCTAGGGAAATCATCCAAGCAGGAAGAGAATGGAATGAAGTGTTTAAAGTATTAAAAAAAAGATTTTAAAACTTGCAATCTCTTTTGAAAGTGAGCAGCTTGAGCAGAGGTATAGGCATTTGCCTCATAACTTCCTGCTGAAAGAATGAGATGGAGAAAAACTTTGGCTCTCAGCTTTTGCAAAAGAAAGAAGGAACTGGAAGACACATCTAACATACTATCTTCTCCAGCCATATCAAAAGGGACTAGCTTATCTCTCGTATCTATCAAGGCAATCAAACAACTTGATACTAATGTTTTCAGAGCACATTAAAATTAATGTGATGGGGCATGCTTGTAATCCCAGCGCGTGGGAAGCTGAGGCAGGAAGATTGCCATGAGTTTTAGGTCAGACTGGGATACAGTGTGCTTAAGGCCAGTCTAACTGCACAGTGTGACCCTGTCTATAAAAATAAAAATAAAAATAAAATTAATGCCAACAGAAGAAGCACAGAGTTTAAGGACACCTAGAATCTCTAGCCAGGATGATTGAGGAAGAATATTACAAAGGACCAGTATAGCAAAGATTAGGAGAAGTGCTTCCTTTATCTGTTACACGGAAATCAACACAAAAATCAAGAAAAATAGAGAAACAAAATAATATGCATGAAATAAAAGCACGAAATAAATCTACAGAATTTTACCCTAATGAAATGGTGATATATGATTTCCTAGACAGGAATTTCAAAAGGTCAGTCAGGAAGATGTCAACATAAGTATAATGACCTGAAGATTTCACCAATGAGACAGAAAATATTCACAATACAAAACAGAACAACTGCATTCAAAAATTCAATACAGGAGTTTAACAGCAGAAAATAGCAAGGTAAAGAAAGGACTAGCAAAGTTGAAGACAGGCATAACAGCAAACAGCAACATGAAAAAAACATTGAACAAGAGTAAAAATGTCATAAAGGATTCATGAGACATCATTAAGAGGAAATATAATATATGTATTATACATTAGAAAACCATCAGCCAAAAAGACAGCAAAGGATAAAACACATATTCAAAGAAATAATGACCAAAAACCTTACCAAATATGAGGAAAAAGTAAAAATCCAGATCTGGGAAGTATAACAGACATCTACGAGGCAATCCAAAAAAACCATAACCAGATATACTATAATCAAAGTATCAAAAATTAAAGAAAGAATACTGAAAACTGCAAGGGAAAAGCAAAAGGGACTTTTTTGATACAAGGAGACCCAAGTAATACTATCTAATTTTTGATAAAAATCTTTTAGGCCAGGTGGGACAGGATGGGATATGCACAAAAGGCTTTTTTAAAAACTACACCTTGCCAAACAAGAGTACCCAGCAATCCTGAAACAGGTTGTCACCACTACAGTTGTATAAAAAATGCTAAAACAAGTTCTTGAAACAAAAGTCACTAACTAGAAATATGAAAACATAAAACAGGTAAAATCTAGGATATTATCAATTTAAAATAGTCTGTCGTTATAAGGTATTTTATATAAACCACATTATAACCAAAAGCAAAAACCCTTTGTTGGTTCAAAAGTTTAAAAGTATTAAAAGTACATCACTAGAAAAAAAATTCTTAGGGCCAGCCAAACAGCTCAGCAGATTAAAGTGCCTGCTAGCAGGTGCAGGGTCCAGGGGTTCCATCCCCAGGCCTGCCATGCTGGCCCTGCTCCCGGGGCACGCTGAGACAGCAATTGAGACTGAGAGTGGTGGCACATGCCAGTAATTCCAGTTCTTGGGAGGCTACAAACTGGCAGATCACTAGAGTCCGATCTAGTAGTGAGGCTCTGAGCACCCTGTAGACCCTTCCCTAAAAAATTTATAATATCTGTAACATAGGGGTAATAAATCTACTTTACCAAATCTACTGAATGTATATAATGAATTCATTTAGGCAAAAATTATGACAAAAAGAAAGTCATATAGGGTCAGCCAGATAGCTCAGCAGACTGCATAGGCAGAGCACAACAGCTGAGGTTCAATCCCCAGTGGGCCGTGCCAGCTCTGCCACTGGGACACGCTGAGATGGCCATTAAGACTGGGAGTGGTGGTGCATAACTGTAATCCCAGCACTCGGGAGACTGAAAACAGCAGAATCACTATGAGTCTGATTTGTAGTGAGACCCTGTAGACCCTGTACTAAATACCAAAAAAAAAAAGCAATATAAATGTTCAATGAGAGAAATTTTTGATAAATTATGGTTTAGTTTTTCATCATATTACATATGCATTGACATAGTTGCAAAATATTTTTAATCATTTATTACTGGGCATATAAATCTAAATCTGTAAATAGTCCTTTTTTATTTTAATAAACAATAAAAAATGATGCATAGTTCCAAATGAGAATATAGGACATAAACTATGGATAATAATTACATGTTATCTTAAAAGTAGTTGCTCAAATTACAAGATATAGCCATGCATAATTGATCCAACTGTATAAGCACAAACCATTTCTTTCAATGAACTACAAGAAATCAGTAGTCGAAGAAAACAATTGAAAGAATTAAAAAAGCAAAAAGCTGGTTCTTTGAAAGATTAAATAAAATTGATAAGCCCCTAGCTAAAATCATCAAACAGAGGAA
>NW_004524777.1:2394021-2404465 GCF_000260255.1 Octodon degus
AAGAGAGAGACTTTTGAACCCGGCAGAGAGAGAGAAAATTGGTTTGTTTTAAACAACTCTTTAGCAGTCTGCATTCCAGTGAATGTATACAGATTTTATGTTCTAGCAAATTCAATCCTGATGGAAATGGGTGTGTGTTGCACCCAAAGCCACACACGAAAATATTTCGGGGCAGTGGCCATAACGGTCCTAACAATGAACAGCCTGGCATCCCCATAGGAGAATGGATGGGGTTCAGTGAACTCATACGATGGACTTCAGTGGACCCAGGAAAATCCGAGAATCACTGCAGCATTCACAAATGTGGCACCCACCAAGAGAAGCCAGATGAAACTGGGCTCTGTGACATTCTCCTCTTAAGTGGAGCTAAAAGGACAAGAGAAACTAGTGTGGTGTTAAGGCCGGGAGGGCGGCCTTGGGGAAAATCAGGGGAGTAATTGGGAGGCTACTTGAACACACTTCGGTACTGTGGAACTGTTTTGTTTATTGACGCAGACTACACGGACACTTCAGGATTTGATTATTTATGGAAAAGTAAACATGACACTCGTGATCTCTCCACATATGTACTAGACTGCAATAAAAAAGCCCAGTTTAAGAATATGACGAAATCATAAAAAAAAAAGAAATCAGTAGTATAAAGGCCTTAGTTCTCCTGTGTGTGTGTGTGTGTGTGTGTGTGTGTGCATGTGAGTATATTTGCTTTTCCCTGCCTTTCTTTCTTCTTTATCCCAGTTGTTCATTCTTTTGAGTAGTTTCTTGTACATTCACAGTATCTATTATAGATTTTAGATATTATTTTTCAGTTTCTTATATTAGGGAGAGAATACGAATTTTACACATGTGAGTTTGATTTATTTCACTTATGAGTATAGCCTCTAGTTGCATCCATTTACCTATAAAAGTTTCAAAGTTCATTATAGTTGAGTAGTGTTATTGTTTTTAAAAAACACATCTTTATTATTCACTCCTCAGTCGATGGGCTTTTGGCTTGTTTCCAAGATTCAGCTATGACAAATTATCCTGCTATAAACATGAGTGTACAGATTATTGCTGTGCTATGATGTACATAATTCTAGAAAAATACCCAGAAAGTGAATTCCTGAGTCAAATGTGACTTCTAATCCTAGTTTTCGAGAAAATTGCACATTGATTTTCACAATGGTTGCACCAGTCTTCATTCTCACGAATAGTGGCAAAGAGTCCCCTTCTCCCAACAGCCACAGTAGCATTTGTTATTAGCTGATTTCTTGATGACAGCCATTCTTTCTGGGCTAAAATGGAATTTCCATGTTGCTTTAAATTAAATTTGCCAAATGACCAATGATGTTGAACATTTTTTCATACATTTGTTTGGCATTTGTATTTCTTCATTTGAGAAGTCTGTATTCATCTCAGATGCTTATTTTTGTATTGGATCTTTAATTTGGGGGCCTGATTATTTTCAAATCTGTGTATGTTCTAGGTATACGTCCTTTGAGAGTCAACAATTTTTTTCCAACACTGTGGGTTTAACTTCCACTCTGTTAATTACTTTTGATGATCAAAAACAATTTAATAAGGTAAGATCCAGGTAATTAACTTTTTGAAGTAATTCTCATGCAGTTTGGTTTTTGTTCATGAACTCTCTACCCCATGTCTTCAAGATTTCTGCCAATATTCTCTTGCAGTGTATCTAATGTTTCTGTTTTAATATTCAGATCTTTGATCCATTTTTAGTTTAGTTTAGTGCATGGTGATAGACATGGGTCTAACTTTAGTCTTTGATATGTGGAAAGCCTTTTCCCACCAGCACTTATTAAAAAGGCTATCTTCTTCCAGTGAACATTTTTGCCCTTTGTCAAAGATAAGATGACCTATGTTTGGAGTTTTGTCAAAATCTTCTAATCTCTTCCACTGATTATCAGGACCATGCTGTTTTTAAGCACAGTAGCTTCATAATATAATCTCAAGTTAAGGATTGTGATGCCTCCTGTCATGCCTAATTTTGCCCAGGATTTCCTTTGCTATTCTATGTCTTTTGTTGTTGTTGTTGTTCTAAATGAATTCTAGGAATGTTTCTTCTAGGTCTGTGAAGTATGCTTATGGGTATTTTGATGGGGATTGTATAAACCTGTATAACAGTTTGGGGAGTATGGACATTTTCACAATGTTGGTTCTTCCTATCCATCAGCAAGGAATATTTTTCTATTTTCTGATATCACCTTCATTCTCTTTTTGAAGCGTGCTGTAATTTTCAATGTATAGATCTTTTACTTCCTTTGTTAGGCTGATTTCTAAGTATTTCATTTTTTGACATTACTATAAAGGGTGTGGTTTCCCTAATTTCTCTTTCAATGCGTTTATTGTTTGTGTACAGGAATGCTATTGAGCTTTGAGTGTCGACTTTATAACCACTGATGGTATAGAATATGTTTATTAATTCTAGAAGGACTTTTCCTGGTTTTGGAGCTCTTCAATGTATAGTATCATATCTTCTGTGAATAATGATAGTTTAACTTCTTTTCCTATCCTTATTCCTTTTACCTCACTCTGTCTAATTGCTCTGACTAATGTTTCCAGAACTACACTGAACACAAGTGGTGATAGTGGAAATCCTTGTCTTGTTCTTGATTTTAAAGTGAAAGATTTCAGTTTTGGTCAGTTTAGCATAATGTTAGCTGTTGGTTTGTCACAGATGGCTTTTATCAGATTGAGGAAAACACCATCTACTCTGATACACTGTAGGGCTTTTAGCATAAACAAGTGTTGGACTTTATCTAAAGCTTTTTCTGTACCTGTTGGAAGAATTATGTGATTTTGTGTTTGGCTCTGTTGATGTAGTGTATTACATTTATTGATTAATTTGCATTCCTGGGGTGAATCCAACTTGGTTATAGTGTATAACCTTCTTGATCATTTGCTGTTGCCAGTATTTTATTGAGGATTTTAACATCTATATTCATTAGTGAGACTGGCCTATGGTGCACTTTTTATTGGGTCTTTCTATGATTTTGCTATCAGAGTAATATTGCCTTCAGGAATGAGATAGGGAGAACTGTCTCCCTTTCAATTTCATTACAGAGTTTCAGAAATATTGGTATTAAATCTTTCCTAATTTTCTTCTACAATTCAGCCATGAATTCATCAGGCCTTGGGCTTTAATTTATTAGCTAGCTTTTAATTATATTTTAAATTTGAGTAATGGATACTGAGTTACTCAAAATATTTATTGCTTGTTTCAGTTTCTGTAATTCATGCATATCTAGGAATCTGTCCATTTTACTGGGTTTTTTAACTTATGCAAGTAAAGATTTTCGAAGTAGGTGTTAATGATCTTCTGTACTTCCACAGGGTCTATAGTGATTTCACTTTTTTCATTCCTTCTTGCATGAATTTGAGTTTTTTCTCTTTTTTTATAAAGTTGGCTAGGCACTTAATCCATTTTATTCTTTTGAAGAACCAACTCATCAACTCATTAATTCTTTGTATTGTTTTCTTGGGTTTCATTTGTGTTAGTTTGTGCTCTAATCTTTATAATACCCTCCCTTGTATGGGCTCATTTTTATTCTTAAAGCTTGAGGTGCAACATTAGGTTATTTAATTTGTGCTTTTACTATTTTCCTAATGTGAGGATTCACCACAATAAATTTCCCTCAAGACTGCTTTTGTTGTGTCCCACAGGTTTTACTAAGTTGTATTTTTCCATTTTCATTTGATTGTAGATATTAACTTCTTCTATTTCATCTGTAACCCACTGGTTGTTCAGGACAGTGTTATTTAATTTCCACAAGTTTATAGTGTTTTTGCAGTTTCTTTTGCCATTAATTTCAAATTTTATTGGTCAGATAATATGCATGGGATAATTTCTAGTTTCTTACATTTATTTAAGCATGCTCTATGGACTAGCATGTAGTCTATTTTAGCGAACAACCAGTGTGCAGCTGAGAAGAATGTGTTTTAACAATGTGTATTCTGATGTTGTTGGGTTGAACATTCTGTTAATGTCAACTCAATTCATTTGTTCACAAGTTTGATTCAGTTCTATTATTTCTTTGCTGACTTTTTTCTCTAGTTGACCTCTGTGACAATGGCATATTAAGATCTCAGGTTAACTGAGATAACTGTGTTATTGCTTATTCAATTTTTCACATCTATTAATATTTGTCTTATAGTTCGGTGCTCCCATGTATGGTGCATATACATTTATCATTATTATCTCTTTTCTTTGAATTTTTCCCTTAACAAGTATGTATTGACCTTCTTTATGACTTTTGATCATTCTTGGCTTAAAGTTCATACTGTCTGCAAACAGAATAGCTACCCCTGCCTTTTTCTGGGTTGCCCTTGCGTGGAGTACTGTTTTCCCTCCTTTAACTTTTATTTGAGTTAGAATTTGAGTTAGATATTTCTTGTATATAGTGTATTATTGGCTCTTGTTTCTTGACTCATTCTGCCTATTTCTTTTGATTATTGAATTAGGGCCATTTATACTGACAGTAATAACTGATGTGTGATGGCTTGTCTTTGTCACATAATTTTTCTGTTGATGGTTCCCTACTTTTCCACTGTGTTTAACTGTATGACCTGCTTGGTGGCTTCTTTCTGTCATTTTTCTTAGAATTGTGGTCATTTTTGTCTTTGTCTATTATACCTTTCAGTACCCTTCATAGTGTTGGTTTGGTGGTCATAGATTTCTTAAGTTGTTCTGTGTCATAGAAGTATCTTATCTCTCCATTAATTTTGAAAGATAGTTTTGCATGGCACATCAATCTGGGTTGGAAGTTGTTTCCTATTAGGACTTGAAATACTTCAAGCACTTCTTGACTTGAGGGTTTGTGTTGAGAAGTCTGCTGATTCTGAAGGGCTTTCCATTATGGTTAATTTGGGTTTTTTTTCTTTAACAGCTTTTAATATTTTGTTCTTCTGTTGAATTTCTGTGATTGTGATTATTGTATATCTGTATATAGATTTAGTTTGGTTATTGCTAATGGGAGTTCTATATAACTCACTTAACTGTATGTCAACTTCTTTTCCAATGCTTGGGAAATTTTCTATTACTTCTGCAAATTTTTTTACACCATTTGTGTTTACTCCTGCTTTTGCATCAACAGCTACTATTCTTATTATCTTTCTTTGTGTGGTCTTGCAGTTCTTAAATTATTATTTCATGATCTTATTTACAAGAGATCTTTCATGATCCTGTTTTCAACATCTGAATAAAGATCTTCAGTTTTTTTCAAGGATTTTTGCCAGCTTTCAATAGAATTTCTAATTTCTTGGTTATCTGTATGAATTTGTTTATTTCTTTTCTTTTCGTTTCTTTTCTTTTCTTTTTTCAGAACTGGGGATTGAACTCAGGCCCTTGCACTTGACAGGCAAGCACTTATTCTACTGAGCTATCTCCCCAGCCCCTGAATTTGTTTCATGTATTCTATTTTTTTTCTATACTGATCATTTCCTATTTTCATCCTTTTCCTATCATCATCTATTTCTTTTCATCTATCTCTATTATAGATTTGCTGAACAGATCCTTTCAAAATATTGACATTTCTTTCTTTACCTGAGAAATTATTTCTGATTTGATCCTCCATAGTCTCATAAATTCATTTCCTTACTTTTCTTACTATCATTTCAGAAATTTTTTACCTTCCAATTTCTTCTATGTTCATACCTGCTGGACTTGTTCTGGGTTGTCTGGAAGTCTGAAATTATATTTTACTTTTTTGTCTTGGCATTTTCTCTTTCAACAATTTATTTTGCTTTGTTTAATCATTCTACATAAAACAATATAAAGTAAGGTATGGTAGTGGGTAGTCAATAAGTTCAAAGTATATTATGTCTATGTATAAAGATACAACAATGAAATTCAATTCTGTATAATTAATGCAATGTGCAGTAAAATAATAAAAAATAAAACATAGAACAAACAGAAAAACATGAGTTCATAAAATGTTCCACCTGACAAACAAAACAAAACATATAAATTTTCAATTACTTGTAAGAAGGGAGACAAACACCAAATCCCAGCAAACTATAACTAATATTCTTTCCACAAAGCTTGGCAAAGAGCAAGGACAATACTTAACCAAGTGAATTAATGGCAAAACAAAAATGGGGCTAATGGCCCAAGACTAATCTAAAACCATCATCAGAAAAAAAAGAGTTCCCAGAAAATGTGAAAATACTGAGAAAACAGAGTATATGACACTAATTTGTGAAGGGCTTTCTATGCAATCTTCAACAAAGTCTTTCAAAGACACTGCTTCTAGCAAAGAAGGCAAAAAGTAGGGGAGCGATCCTTTGAAGTTGGGAGGTTGAAGGATCTGAAGCAAAAGAGAAAAATTTAAGGGTGATCACAGACCGAACAGGCAAATGGAATCATTATTGGGTAAAGTAGATTTCAAGCTAAAAACCATTAAATGAAACAAAGAGCATGTTAATGCTAAAAGCCACAGTCAAAATGAAGATACAATATATATCTATGTGTCAAATAACATACTAAACACAATTTATAAAGCAGAAATACATAGACCCACCACACAAATCCAGTGATAACATACTTTATCATTTTTATTATACAACAGATCAAGTAAACAAATAATAAGATACAAAAGACTTAAATAATATAATTGGTGAAGTCTGGTTTACCAATACATATCAAATTTTATCCCCTAACAAAAATACAATATACCTATTCAGTTGGACATTGAAAAGATACAAAAAGAATATATAGGCTCAATCCTCAGTGTTTTCTGTAGGGCTTGGTGAGCTCATTACCTCTGAGCTTCCCAATAGTGTAACGCATTGGAGAACAACTGATTACAACACATATGACATCCTAGCTACAGCAGTACAATTAGTAATAAGCACAATTTAGAAAGTGACCAACTGTGGTAATTATCTTATACTTTAGACTCTAGAAGTAGCATCTATAGTTATATAACAGAACCAATCATAAATTAGGTGTTTGTATGCAGTGTTTCCCCTTGTTACAGTGGATTTACCTTGGCTTCATCCAAACAAGACAACTGCCATGTCCCAGGTGCTTCTAGTGCTGGATACCTGACCCACAGTGTAGGAAAGTATGAGCCAGGCACCAGGGGTCCTCCACGCAGAGACTGCCTGGATGGCAGGGGGCAGTGGCTGGTGTTTCTCACCTCCCAGGAGGCTCACAAGTTTACTAAGGCTTACTGTTGCTCTAGTTATTGGGGCAGGAGGGGGAGATGAGAAGAGTTTCTCCCCTCCCAAGCTACTCACTAAAGCTCCAGAGACTCACTGAGGTTCAGGATCTGTCCCATGATGCTATTGTACCTTTAAGTGTTCTTTTTTTCTCTCTTATTTTTATCCTCTATGTACTTTGCTTTTATCTCCCTCTTTGCTTTGATCTTCTATTTCACATTAGCTTTTTCTTTTACTTTTACCTTGTTCCATATATATGTTTCCCAAACAGACCTCTGTACCACTTATCTCTGTTCCTTACTATATCATAGAGCTTATAATTTCAAAGTTCTCCCATTGCCTTACCTATTCCAAAATCCTGTATCTTTAATAATACAACAATAAAGCTGTATTAATCTTTTGATAGGTAGTTAACTCTAAAATTACCACAATTTTTCTTTATGAGTAGATATACAGCTGTCATACATATTAGCTATACATCAATACCTCGTTTGTCTTTGTGTATAACATAATTCTGAATTACTTCCCTAGTAATAAAGGGGCACATAATTGGTTCTTATATATCAATATCTAATTTGCCTTGGACAATATAGCTGACTTATTTGATAAAAGCAGGTTTGCATAATTGTTTCTATTTTTCTGTAAGCCAATATTCAGATTATCATCATGACAATAACAATACTAGAGTACATTTCCAGAGAATTTGATTGTTTGGCTAGCTAAACTATATACTTACATCCTACATTTGTAATATCCTAGTGTTATAGCAAAGGACTATAGTTAGCCACAACTTAAGCACATTACTGAAAAGCAACTAAAGTGATCTCTATACTAGAAACAAAGTCAATATAAGCACCCATAAACTTTAGCACAAACTGCAGTATACATGCACACACACACACACACACACACACACACACACACCATGAAACCAACACACAATACGACAGGAACATGAGAAAAAAGGTAACAAAATGCCAAAACTCCCAACTCCCCTGATGCCAGTCTAGTTGGCACCAAGGGGAAGAACGACAAAAGTCACACACCTAAAATACTCAAAGGAATAATAGATTGGTGAGACAAGAAATACAACAGGTATTCAGTGCAACCACAAAAGATACACCTAAATAGATAATGGAAGTCATGACCAAAATGGTGCAAGAGCTTTCAGATACTAATAAAAAGCTAAATGCTTATATATGTCATGTACAAACTTTCCTTCAAAACAGAAACGTAAAGTATTTCCAAGACAAGGACTATCTCCAGAAATTCAACACCACCCAACAAAACAAAATACAACACAACATAACAAAACATGAATGATCAGTTTACCAAAGAATTACAGTCCATCAAAAGGTTTGAATTAGAAATCCAGGAGATGGAAAATTATGTTGCATGTATAGGTGACAGAAGAAACCAATGTGAGGACAGATTTTCACAACTAGCCATCAATAACAACCTCAAAGACTGACTACTTGTGGACACCTTAAAAACAACGAACTATGAAAAATAGATCCAACAACAGCTAGATGACACAAAGAAGACTAATTTAAGAATACTAGAAATAAGTGCAAAATCAGAAGACAACACAAATGGCATAAAAGTCTGTTCACAGAAATAATGACAGAAAACTTCCCAAATACAGGGGAGGGAACACAGATAAGTGAGGCATATAGAAATACAATTACAGGGCAAGTGAGACAGCTCACCGGACTAAAGCGCCTGCTTAAGGCAAACTTAGGCAAGTTCAGGGACCATGGTTCAATCCCCGGCACCACATGCTGTGTCAGCCCAGCCTCTAGAGCAGGCTGAGCCGGTCAGAGTCCTGGGGTGTAGCGGCGCATGCCTGTAATCCCAGTCCTGGGGAAGTTGAAAGCAGGAGGATCACTATAAGCCTGAGCTGTGTAGTGAAACCCTGCAACAATCAAATAAATTTGAAAAAGAAAAAGAAATACAATTAACAAGACCAAAATAAACCTTTCCAGGCCACATTATCATCAAAGTACCAAAAGCTAATTACAGGAACAAACTCTTAAAAGCTGTTACAGGAAGATAACAAATCACACATAAATATAAATCTATTAGAATTACCACAGAATTCTCTATATAAACCTTTAAGGCCAGGAAGGCTTGGAACAAAGTGCTTCATTAACTCATAGATAACAACTTAAAACTGTGAACTATGTATCCTTCAAAAACTTCCTTCAAATTTGATGGAAAAAAGGTATTTTCAAGAAAAAGAGCATCTCAAAAATTTATTACCTCCAGAAGAGCATTAAAAAAATTCTCAAGGGTACTCTAGAAAGAGACAATGGAATGAAAAATGCCAGTAAGTCAAAGAGAACAAATATATTTGGCTAATTAAAAGGGAAAAAATAAAAAAATAAGTATTAGTCTAGGTGACTCTCCTTACGCGCACTATACATCGTCAATCACTTTCCTCTGTGGCCCCTAATCTCCTCAAACAGAAAATTAGGGACACTACTGAGTTACAGGATGTTGCAGCACAGGTTTACTTATGTCCTGAGTCCTCACTGACCTTGAAGGGCTAGGGCCAAAATATTGGCTACCCTTGTAGCCCTTCTTTTTCTCTAATTTTTGGTCTGCATACTTAAGTTGTTAAACATCCAGAAGAAAAGCTTAATGATATTATTACCCTATAACAGGCAGTTGAGCTTAACATCACTATGTGTGTGAATATCAAATGCCTTAGCCATAATATGGAACAGGTATTTGTCAACTATCGTTGATATTCTAAACTTTAAATCCCTATAGAATGTGAAAAAATAATTACACATTTTTACACAGCAATTTAGAAATCTAACTATATATAAACATTCTCTCAGGCTTTCACAGAGTGCAAATTGGTCAAGCAATGACAGTGACTCATCCATATGGTTGATACCGTCAAAAGATCTACAAGGTGCTGTACATGATTTCAAGGTAAATCCTGAGGGGATTTGACTGACCTTGTCAGATACAAAAGTTACATTTTTAGTTGTATCGGACTTGCTTTAACTTGGTGTGAACCATACAGCAGAAAAGTATAACCACAAGGTATAAAAAGTAAAGCCATATTAATATGCTGAGCTGTAAAAGGCTTAAGCCAACAACTTCCGACATTGCCAGTTCTTCTGATAATCCACTTCTGTTATGGACTACTGGACTATATTAGGTTATTTTGCTGAATTGAAGCACCTACAATATTTGAATAGCAATGCAACTCCCATCTTTGACAAAACAAAAAAGATATGGATATAAACGAAGGACCATTTTGTACTAA
>NW_004524777.1:2404565-2405497 GCF_000260255.1 Octodon degus
ATACCTCACAGACCTAGAGAAATCATTCCTAAAATTTATTTGGAACCAGAAAAGACCTAAAGTAGCAAAGGCAATCTTGGGCTATAAAGGCAATCCTGGGCTGCAGAGACAAGGCTGGAGCCATTACAATTCCTGACTTGAAATTATACTACAAGACTACTGTGATAAAATCAGTATGGTACTGGCAACGAAATAGACTGGAGGATCAATGGAATAGATTAGAAGAAGCTGAAGCCCCTACAAACACACACAGCCACTTTATCTTTGACAAAGGGGCCAAACATATTCACTGGAAGAAAGATGGCCTCTTTGACAAATGGTGGTGGAACAAGTGTCTCTCTACATGCCGAAAACTAAAACTTGGCCAAGGTCTATCACCATGCACTAAGTTAAAGTCAAAATGGATTAAAGATCTAAACATTAAAACAGAAACACTAAATCTCCTGAAAGAGAAAGTAGGAGTAACTCTGAAAGACATAGGGGTAGACAAAGAGTTCATGAACGAAAATCAAATTGCATGGGAAACACTTGAAAGAATTAACAACTGGGACCTGCTCTTTCTGAGAAGTTTTTTTACATCAAAAAAATTACCAACAAAGTGAAAAGGCAACCCACAACTTTGGAAAAAATCATGATGAATAAGTACTCAGACAAAGGTGTGCTCTCTATAAATTATAAAGACCTAAAAAACACTAGGGCCACAAAATCTAGAGATCCAGTCCAGAAATGGGCATCCGAGATGAACACACACTTCTCAGAAGATGAAATTAAAGAAGCGAATATATGAAAAAATGCTCCACATCACTATCCATCCTTGAAATACAAATTAAAGCAACATTGAGATATCATCTCACCCCAGAAAGAATGGCTATCATAAAGAAATCACCCAACAACAAATATTGGAGAGGCTGTGGGGAAAAAGGAACCCTTCT
>NW_004524777.1:2407044-2416360 GCF_000260255.1 Octodon degus
TGTACTCTGAATAATTACTATGAAGAAAACAGTACGCAATGTATTAATTATTGTAACTGTCCTACTAACCTGGTTTGAAACTGTCTTATTGATATTTCTTTCTCATTAAAATTTTTAAAAAAGTATCAGGAAAGTATGCAATGAGAGGAATAAGTCAACACCTCTCTGGAGTAGCTATAAGTCTGAATGGTCTCAATTCCCCACCCGAAAGACACAAATTGGCAGTATCTGCAGCACATCCAATGATATGCAGCATACAAGAGAAACACTTATTTCAAAAAGAAACATTATAAATCAAAAGATCTAAAACAATATGCCATGCAACAAAAATCTGGGGGGAAAAACAGGAATAATTATCCTCATTTCACAGAAGCTGGATTTCACCCACTTTGTTAAAAAAGGTAAGTTAGTAGGGTTTCCTTATAATAATATTTAGGAACCGTTTAGACATATGTGGGTGAATGCTTGTCTAGAGTAGGTTACCATCAGTACTTAACTATAAATATCCTTTATGTTCTTTGAAAACCTACCAGGAATTTCACTTAGTAAAGAATAGTAGTCAGGGGCTAGGGAGATAGCTCAGTAGAATAAGTGCCCGATTTTGCCAAAAAATAAAAAAAAAAAGAGTAGCACTCAAATAAAAACTATGTAGCTTAAAAGCCCTGGATGAGAGTGAGGCTCTTGGTATCTAGTCTACTGCAAGGGATCTTTTTATCATATCTAATTTAAACTGCTTAGTTTCACAAATATGTATTGTACCCTCTTATCTTCTACTGTAAAACATCTATGGAACAAGCTTTTTAAATTTACATGGGTCACTTACATAGGTTAGTTCCTTTATTTTGGATTCATATTTGACATACCTATTGCCCTAAGAAAATCTGGGTTCTATTATCACACAGATGACAGAAAGACACAGTATCATTCTTTGGAGTCATGCCCTTTCTCTAACATATAACCTGACTGTAGGGAGAACTGCCCAATGCTGGCTCTTTGGTAGAAACTTAAACAAAAAAAACCTCAACATCGTATATGCTAATGATTTACTACCACCTCCACAGTAAGATAGGATGTAAGAAAAAAACTTTAAGACAAAAACACTTTAGAGGAACATTTAAAAGTATACTTAGTGAAAAAACACATATAGCTGAAAAGGTCCAGAAGAAAACCAGAAAAATACTAAGTAACAATAAAATCAGATTTGTTCACATTGTGAAAAACTGATACCACAGTGGTAAGAAAGTCCCACCTTTCAACTGAGACATGGGGCTAAGGGAAAAGATCAGTAGCTACTAGAAAGGTCAGAAAATAAACCAGTGCTAGAATCACACTGAATGCATCTGAAAGGGAAAATCAAAGTAGTCCAAATGAAAATAGCTCCTGTATCTTCAGTCATTGGAAGCTATAGTCCTGAGATCAAACATTTAGTGACACAGAAAAATGGCCTTCCATGAAGAGTACCATAGGATAATAAATTAATATTGCTTTATATTTAATTTATGAAAATTTAGTGTTTATGATTTTTCCCTCCTACTGATGGTCCCAAGAGTGCCATGACAATATGCTTTTATTTCATGTAATGGGTCATCTAAGAAAGCTGTTATGCCTTATATCTAGATGCCCTCCAAAGTCATATGCAATCATTGGTGTGGCTGTTGGAAGGTAGATAACTGACTTGCCCTGAGGAGGTATGATCTGGTGGGAAGAGGTGGGTCACTGGGTGTACAGCACTGGGCTATCATCAGCTCCTCCACTGAACTGCTTTTCTACTGCCTGATGCTATGCCATGAGATATCCCTTCTTTGCCATGCCCCCCTAACAAGTCACCCTGCACTAGAGCCATCTGATGATGGACTGAAAGCTTTATAAATTGTGATTCAAAATAAACCTCTTTTGTTTTAATTTGCAGGTATCAGTATTGTGTCTAAGCTATGAGAGAGTAACTAAGACAGTCATGTGATAGGTCTCTGCTACTATTTTTTTTTATAGAAAAAGGTAAAACAAAATTTCTGTTCTCTAAAGGCCTGCTAGCGAGGTGAGTCCTTAGCTAGAGAATGAGAATTTAGATTTTGCATGGGAGGGTCCCTAATTTTTCTGGAACTGAGGACGTGGCACATTGTACTCAGATTGCTTATACAAACAATGTGGTTATGCAGATTATGTGCTTTTGGGGGAGAGTCAAGAATTTTGAAACATGCTGGGCATGAGTTTGCAGTACTTTATATGTATTTTTAAAAGCTAGCACTACACAAGCCAATCAAAACATGCCTGCAGGCTGAACTTGACTCAGCTGGGATCACTTTGTGACCTCTGCTATTTACAGAGGCCAGCTACTGTGAATATCAGTGTGGCAGAAAAACATAAGTCTTTATGTCAGCAGGCTGGAATCTACATATCCCTTGAAGATTTTAGTGCAATAACAGTTCACTATTGGTGATTTGATTTTAAGATATCTTCAACAATCTACCTTTTTTTTTTTGCCGGCTCCACCAGCCCTGAGGGTGAAGCTAGCATGACATGTGGTGCCAGGGATCCAACCGCAGTCCCCTGCATCTGCCAAAGCTTGCCTAAGCAGGCGCTTTAGACCACTGAGCCATCTTGTCAGCCCTATTTCTTTATTTTTAAAAATCCTTTTAAAACTTCTGGACAATATATATACACCACAATCACTTTTTAAAACCTAGTTATATAACAATTCATATTAGCTTTCTGTTACCTTGGTGGCTTCAAAGACTCATATATAGACTCAGCTTGTGCTGCTTAGATCTAATTATTTCATACTCCAATTCACTGTTCTTTTGTCTTAGACATTTTTTTCTCAGACTTGCCTCCAGCCACCAATACCATCCCAGACCACCTGCAATCATTTTAACTTTCTACTAATATGAAGTTCCATAATCATTATCTTGTTATTGTTATATAATTTCTATTAGATGATTTTTTTAAAAAAAGTGAATATTGCAATTAAATTGGTCCTCTCTTGGCTCCAACTGTTCCCACCAAAGAGATAACCAGGTATCAATGATTGTAGGAATTCATCTGTGCCATCCATGGATACAGTATCCATACATACAAAAATATCAGGGTTTTTTTTTTCAGTTCTTTAAACCTTACCAAAGAGCAATAAAATGCATGAATTCTTCTACAATCTACTTTGTTTTGTCAAATTAAGTTTCTGAGATTTATACGGAAGATTCTGATATACCCTGCCTTGGTTCAGGGTTAGCAAATTACCACTGTTAGTAATGGTCTAACTACTTTTTCAAATAAAGTTGGGGGAGAGCCTGGGGATTGAACCCACAGCCTTTGCAGTGAGATACATCTCCAACTCTTGTTTTTAATTATGGAGCAGGGTCTTTCTACATCCAAGTTGCCTAGGTTGGGCTTGAATTTGCAATGCTCCAACCACCCCCCCTTCCTCCCCGGAGAATTCTGGAATTACAGGAATGAACCACAAAGCCCAACCTTTTTTTACTTTTACTTTGTTTTTTGAGACAGGGTCTCTCCATGTAGCCTATGCTGACCTGGAACTCAAAGTGATCCTCCTACCTCAGACTTTCTAGTGTGGGCATTACAGATATGCACAGCCATGCCCGGCTAGCCCAGCACTTTATAAATAAAGTTTTCTTAGAACATAGCCATACTAAGTAGTTTACATACTTTCCACAGCTGTTTTCCCACCACAATGACAGAACTGAGTACCCGAAATACAGAGCATAAGGTAATAAAGTCTAAATTACTTACTCTATGGCCTTTTACAAAAAATTTTCCAACTCCTGCAACAATTCACTTGCTTTTTTTTTTTTTTTTGCAGAACCAGGGATTGAACTCAGGCCCTTACGAGGCAAGCACTTATTCTACTGAGCTGTCTCCCCAGCCCTTAATTTGCTTTAATTACTATAATACAATATTGTAAATTTTAAGCCACTATATTTTTTTTCAATGTCAACATGTAAAAGTTACATTGCGTACTACTACCTGGACCTCTTGTTTGCTTGAAACATCAGAATTTGTGGGAGCATTGGGCCCATATTCTGGCCAGGTTACAGCTTGTGGGGCCTGGAAAGTAGCTGTCATCTTTGAGAATCTAGTTTAAGTAATCTCTTCACCTGCTTGTACTATGCAGGCATTTGTATTCCAAAATTGTCTCTTTCTTTCGTCAAAGATACAAAGACTAATTTATTCAGGAGATTAGAAGATTCCACAACCTCAACCATTATCAGGGAATAGAAAGTTTAAACAACAGCCAACAGTGAGAACCTGGCTGTGTACTTTTACCTTTTATAAGCTTAGCCAAAGAGTTCAAGCATTAAGCTTCCACTCACAATCTATCTAACATATTCTGGGCCATAGAAGACAGGCTGAGAAATCTGGATCTTACCATAAACTTAAAAATAACCTAGTTTCATGTAACAAAGCAGAGTACAGTACTTACAAGACAATTAGTCAGCAGAGAGGCCTAAGAAGGTTTATTCAAATTGTGCATGAAGAAGCCTTCAGACAGATGCTTCTGAGAATTAATCTAGTTGAAGTACCATAAATCATGCTCCTAAAGACTTCAACTGCTTGCAATAAAAGGATCATAGTGACCATCCATAATCCATGCAAATAGGTACTGGTATGTGTAATACAAAAGCACATGTGTATGCACAGAGACAGTCATGCATAAGGTTTGTTTGCATATGAAACCAAAACTTTGTAATAAATATGTATTTTGAAAACCAAAAATTCCATGTTCACTAACATTTGCCCTAAATCCTCCATAGCATCTCCTATTTGTGCAATTACATTTAAGATGGATGACTCAGGGACCAGGACATAGCTCAGAGACAGTGCACTTACCTAGTATGTACGAGGTCCTGGGTTCCATCCCCAGCACCATAAAACAAGGAGAAGGGAGAAGGGAAAAGGGAGAGAAGGGGTAATATGGGGAAGAAGAGCAAGAGAAGAGAAAGAGGAAGGAGGAGTAAGAGGAGGAAGACAAGCAGGACAAGGAGGAGACCGAAAGGCAAGAATAGCATATTTAAACTATGAAAAAATTCATTCCCTAAGCCCAGACCTGAGCCCTCATGATAAGTAAGCTACAATTGTTTCAAGGGTTCTGGGAGAGGTATTTCTTGGTGAGTGGCCTCCGTGACCAGATCAGATCTACACTAATTCCCAGTGAAAATTTAAAAGGTTTTTGCTCAGAGAGATGCCCAATTTGGCAGAAATTAATAAATTTCAAAGCACAATTATCAACCCAGGGATAGTCTCAGGTACAGAAAAGAGATATACAACTGTTGGGGGCTGGGGATATAGCTCACTGGCATAAGCACCTGCCTGGCAAGCACATAGTCCTGAGTTCAATTCCCAGTACCACAAAAAAGAAAAAAAATAACACTGTTGGAATGGAATGTTACGAGGCACTATATAAGCAATTCCTGGATTGAAGATATAGCTCAATGGTACAGTACTTGCCTAGCATGTATGATACCCTGGGTTTCAGCTCCAGTACCAGAAGAACAAGAAAGTAATTCCCAGTACATTTGCCCTAACTACACTTGATTTGAAGAAGATATTTCTTGGTTTTTATGTCCCTGTTGAATATTTATTTGCAATGACTTTTCCTGGGTATGCTAATATATGAGTAAGCTTTCAAAGAAGAAAACGGAGATGACTTCAGTTTTTGAAAATAGAGAAGAATTTATATATAAAAAAAACAGAAACAGATGACAGTCTTAATCCCTACTTGCTACATGACCTTGGGAAAACAACATGAGTTCAATGAAATTACATTAAAAATAGTACCTTCTTTATAAAAAGTTATAAGAATTAAACAATGTTGCATTTTTAGCCATCAAGTTTGTGGGAATTTGATAAAGCAACTCTAAGAAATAAAAATAACTACTAAGTTTCCAATGTTCAAAATAAGTGTATTTACTATAAAATCCTTTATTATATTTGCATCTCAAAACACCACTCTCCATTAGGTATGAATGTCATTAGTTTACAGATAAGGAAACTGAGCTGAAAAATACAGAGTAAATAATAAAAACACAAGGTTTATGCTAAGGTCTTACTTCCCAGCTAGCTTCCTAATCTTGGCCACTGTCACCCACTGGGGACAATAATCCTGGGATAGTCAGATGCACAGGAATCAGGAAGGAGCATGGAAAGATCTGTTATGCTGAAAGGTATAAAGTTTCTAGAAACAGAATCCATGGGAAAATGTTGGATTTTGTAAGAGGATTTTTATGGGGCGGGGGAGAAATAAATGGAAATGTAGGGAAAAAACAAAAATATTAAAAAGTTATGAGAATTAAATGAATCAATATATACAAATTTTACAATCTAGACACACTTAAGTACTACATAAGAATTTGCCTCAAATGATAATACTAATGCTGGTTACTAGGGCCTTTTTAGTTCTGAACAGAAAGGATACTGGGTCTTTGTTTTCCAGCCTGTTCAGAAACTTAATCTCCTAAATCCAGTTAGCCAAAAACTAGTAGGCCAGGTTGAAGCCCTAGTCCGAGAAGGGCTTCCCAGAAGCTGAGAGTTCAAATGGTAACAAGCAGGATGTAAAGAGAAAAACAACAATGAAATGGCATACGCCAGAAAATAAGTTGTGGGGGTTTTTTTGGTTTTTGCTTTTTTTTTTTTTGGCGGAACCAGGGATTGAATTTAGACCCTTGCACTTACCAGGGAAGCGCTTATTCTACTGAACCATCTCCCCAGCCCCAGAAAATAAGTCTTAATTAAGTCCCTAATGAAACTAAAAAAAGGGGCAAATATATTATGATCTGTTACATAAAATAGACATTTTAAAGTAGTTGTAAATAGCACATTGATTTTAGAAAATAATCACTGCAACTGTGTAGAATTCACATTTCTATGTTACAAATCACAAATTGGTACCCAATATTGTGACAGATGTCCAGATAAGCAGGGCTGACATCCGCTGCACACAGTAAGCATAATGCCTAGGGCATTCCATACTTTTTAGAGATCCACTCAATGTTTTAATGACTTTCACAGTCAGAACACAATATGAATATAATACACCCCATGTAATATTCATCTCTAAGCTAATGCAGTCATAAAATAGAATTGTTAATACTTTGGAAGACATTTTAATATTTTACAGAGGAATATGTTTGATTGTGCCAGAAAGCAAAGGAGTGTTTAGAACCATGAAAGACCTGCAGATACTTTGTCAGAATTCCCCAACTGAGGAAAGCTATTATGAACACTAACAAAGTCACAGTTGAGACTCACATGCTTATGACTGCTAGGCTCCACTAAGTGACTCCTTGCCACAGTAGTGGCAGCCTTGAATTCCAAACAATTTAAATAATTGATTCAGCCAAATAAAAAATCATCACACATATTGACTTTTGTAAATCCTTTGCAAACAGTGAAAGTAACCATTATATCTTTGAGTGGCAGGCACTAATGAATGTGATGCAAACCAATTCACGAGACATTTACAAAAGGGTTACTCAATGTGAATCAAGTCAACACCTAGGTATTAAACACCTAAACTCAGAATTTTTCATAAGCATGATTTTTCCCTAAATAATTATTATTTGTATATAGCTTGCTTATTAAAATTGTGATGGAAAAGTAAAAATGTAGATAAGAACACACTAGCAAAATGAATATATGAATGGTCAACAAGCAAATAAGATGTTTGACACTGTTAAGGGAAGGAAAACTCAAAACTACAATGTGATGCTATGTTACACTCACAAGGATAACTATAAAATAAAATAAAATAAAATAAAATAAAATAAAATAAAATAAAATAAAATAACTAGAAAGTTACCTTGACGCAGTGACACAGGTCTTTAATTCCAGCTACTCAGGGCTGGCCAAATAGTTCAACAGATTAAAGCACTTGCAAGCAGGTACAGAGGCCAGGGGTTTGATCCTCAGACCTGCCATGCCAGCCCCGCCCCCGGGGTGCACTGGGATGACAATTGAGACTGGGAGTGGTGGCATGTGCCTGTAATCCCAGCTCTTGAGAGGTTGTAAATAGGTGGATCACTATGAGTCCCATCTAGTAGTGAGACCCTGAACACCCTGTAGACCCTTCTCTAAAAGATACCAAAAAAATCCAGCTACTCAAACAAAACACTGAGGCAGGAAAATCATAACTTTGAGCCCAGCCTAAGAAACTCAATGGCACCCTAATTCAAAATAAAGAACAAGAAGATCTGGGGGCTTAGCACAGCAGCAGAGCACTCTTACATTCAATCCTCAAGACTATAAAATAAAAAAAGGCAGAAAGTTCCAAATATTGGAGACTATGTAGGAAAAGAGGAGGAATGACTCTGCGTATTGCTAGTGAAAATATGAAATGTTACAATAGCTATGAAAAAGTCACAGACAAATTTCCTCAATAAGCTGAAGATGAACTTATAATCTTATAATAATTCAATTCTTAGATATATACACCTAAAGAATGAATAACAGAGGCAAAAAAGTGCATGTACAGGCATGTTCATAGCAAACTAATGCTCACAAGAGGTAAAAAGGTAGAAATAGCCCAAATATTGATCAGGGGATGTACAAACAAAATGTGGTATACCTATACAACATAAGATTAGCCATAAAATAGCATGAAGCACTAGTCATGATATGATATTGATGAAATTCATAAATAGTATTCCATGTGATAAAAGCTCAACATAAATACTAACCTCTTGCAGAATTTAATTCACACAAGATCAGCTGGCCATAGAATATTCAGAATAAGCAAATACACAGAGACAGAAATAAGACTGAAGGCTATCAGGGAAAACAAAAAGGGAGATAGGGAATGAATACAGTTTCCTTTTAAGAGTAATGAAAAGGTTTTGAAAGTAAATGCAGGTGGCATTGGCCCAACACTGTAAGGATGCTAAATGTCATTCAACTTTAAAATAGTTAATGTGTAAATTTTACCTCATCTCTCCTCTATGGTCCACATTCCAGAACCTGTGGTCTTCTTAGAACCTTACCCTATTAGCTGAACCTGTGATGCATTGACAACTGGTGGTCAACTTGTAACGCCCAGATGAACTGAATCAATGTGATGCTGGACATGTGAGGGCCTACCTGAGGACTGTTGCCAAAAACATAAAAAGAACTAGAAAGAGAAGATGCTGTTGGTTTTCCTGGATGAACTTGTTGCACTGGCTTTCTTGATAAGAATTTGGCTGCTCTCATTGCTATTATAGAGTACTGGACTATATCGGATTACTTTGTTGAATTCATGCACCTACAATATACGAATGGCAATGGAATACCCATCTCTGACAAAAATAAACAAAAAGGGGGATATAAATGA
>NW_004524777.1:2426135-2426791 GCF_000260255.1 Octodon degus
GTTGCCATTCAAATATTGTAGGTGCTTCAATTCAGCAAAATAACTCAATATAGTCCAACCGTCATTAATAGAAGTGGGTTATCAGCAGAAGTAGAAAATGTCAGATGTTCTTGACTTGAGTCTTTTATACCTCAGCATATTACTAGGGCTTTGCTTTTCATATCTCGTGATTATAATTTTATGCTGGTTGGTTAAGACCAAGATAAAGCAAGACCGATATAACTAAAAATGTAACTTTTCTATCTCACAAGGTCTGTCAAATCCCCTCAGAATTTAACCTGGAACCATGTACAGCACCTTGTAGATCTTTTGTGAGTGTCAGCCATCTAGAGGAGTCATGGCCACTGCTTCACCAATTTACTCTCTGTGAAAGCCTGAGAGAATGTTTTCTCTCTAGGTAACTCTCCTTAGGCACACTTTACATCATCAATCACTTTCCTCTGTGGCCCCATAATCTCCTTGAACAAAAAATTTGGGACACCACTGAGTTACAGGATGTTACAATTCAGGTTTCCTTATGTGCTGAGTCCTCACTGACCTTGAAGGGCTAGGGCCAAAATGTTGGCTATACTTATAGACCTTCTTTTTCTCTAAATTTTATTAAAAATATTTGACAACTTGGGGCCCGGGAGATGGCTCAGTGGAATAAGCACCTC
>NW_004524777.1:2428337-2433571 GCF_000260255.1 Octodon degus
ACACAACTACTTTCTCTTAGTTCAGTGAGAAGTTTTGAACTGATAGTGTTTAGACAAGATATCATGTCTGCATCTTCTACTGTGAATAACTACTACAAAGACAACAATATGCAATGTATTAATTACTGTAACTGTCCTAACCTGTTTTGAAATTGTCTCATTGCTACTTCTCAATAAAATTAATATGAAAAAAACAAATTGGGGGAGCTCTATTCCTTATGTTGAGCATCATTTCCTGGCTCCAGAGGGGAAGACTGTGTACTACAATCTCTTAGAGAAGTATCTCATACTGGCTTTCCTGAAATGGACTTGGCTGTTCTCATTGGTGGAGGGGCTTGGGGCCACGTTGTCACTGAGGATGGCTGTAATACTTTTTGGGGAGATCTAGTCTTTTCTTCAAGTATCACATCTTTGCTCTGGTGTAGATCCCTCAGCCTGCTAACACAGATCCTTCATCCCAGTGGCACCACTTAACTTTGGGCTTTCTCAGCCCAGACACATGAAACAGGACGCATGAAGCACTGTCATGGGATCTTGGCCTCCAATTCAACTTGGGGCAGCATTGTTATGGGCTGTAGGTCTCCAGCTGGACTCATGGAGGACATTGCCATGGGCTCTTCAGCTACATTATTTGGGTCTTTATTATGTGGACAGATTTCCTACACTCTCTTTGTATATGACTCTTTGGGTGACTGTTATAAAATAATCCTATAAATTACGCATCCTGTCTTGTTTCCCTTGGGAACCTTAACTACAACAGACCCTTCGCTCTAATAGCTTTATCCATTTTACCAGTTCCACACAGCATAGAAACCTATTCACATTGACCTCTGCTTAAACCTGGAGAAATATCCACATATAGTTAGCTCCATTTCCCCACTAAGAATCCTGGAAAATGACAAAATGTATGAATACAAAATGTCTAAGAGAGAGGAAGAATATAACTGCAGTCAATAACCATCAAGAAAATATTAGAAATCAGAAAGTAAATGGACAAATGACTACCTCAGTAGAAAAAGTTGAAATCAACTTATCTATAAGATGAGCACCAATAATAAATGAGCTGATTTTAAAAATTGAACCTCAGTCCCTACACCTGCCAAAGCAGGCACTTAGTCAACTGAGCTATCTCACCAGCCATCTATTTGTGTCATATTCCCTTATGGTTTGGCTATGTGTTCCTACTGTAGCACTATAATAATTTCAAGCGGGGAATGCAAGTATATGGTAAATCCCAGGAGTCCTTCTAGTCAATCTATCAATGTGAGAGTGATCTTGGGGACACATACAGTGGCCATGCACTGTACCCCTCAATTATTCTGTTCATAGTACCATTAAAGAATATTGATCTCTTCAAAACTGTATGTGTATATATGACAGATCTTTGGTTTTCATTTCATAATATTGAAAGATAAGGCAGCAAACATTTCATACCAAAGGATCATAGGTCTAAAAGTGCTGACAAATGCTGCTGTAACATAGGTAACAATACTGATAGCAATTAATAATGATAGTAACAAACACAGCTAATACTTATTATTATATGCTAGGCATTATACTAGGTGCTTTCCATGTATCATCTCATATCTTCCTCACTGTAGCACCATAAGGTGGGCACTGCTATTTTGCACCTTCAAGCAGAGGCTCAAACCAGTTAGGTAACTAAATTAGCAAAAGGTGGGGACACTCATTCAAAAGAAAGAACCCTAAACCCCATTCAGGTGTTCATACACATTGTTCTTATTTTTAAAAATGGCAGCAACTAAGTAAATATATCAAATAAAGGATAGTACAACATTTGCTATGATCAATAAACAGATTATTTGCAAATTTTCAGTTAAAATCTATCAATTCTTTCTCTTAGAATAATTCTCATATTTATGGTTTGACACAGAATGAAAACAGGTTATAAACATGAAGCATAGCTTTTAAGATTACATTTTATAATTGGTTTACTATCACTCTTATTTTTAAATAACAGTTCTTTGTCATCCCTTTCTAAGTATAATATAAAGTCTTGCAATTTTTCTGATTGCTAGGAAAGAAGAAGTTATAGCAATTTATGCATGGTCAGGTTAATATTGCCTTACCTTTTGTGTTAACTATGAAAGGCCAGAGGTTACAGATGCTTCAAATTCTATAGCTGCCTCTGTACTTTTACAGACTTCCAGGGAAATCCAAAGCTGAATGGAATCTTAGTAGCAACAAGAATACACAAATACATGCACACAGAGAGTATAGAACATTTCATCTAGAAAATAAGACAAATTCCTTGTTGATAAAGACAAACAGTGGGGAAACGACAACAAAAGTGTGGCTAGAGGGAGTGAAAGTACAGTTCCTACTAGAACAACAAAATCAAGTAAAAAGAGAAAACAACAGTTTTATGCAAAGTAAATCAAAATGCTACCTAAGCAGGAAAAGCTAGCATAATGAACTAAGAAAAAATTAAAAGGAACATGAAAACTGTTGCAAGGGGATGGCTGATGTAGGAATTTCGGTATACAGTACGATTGCAATATTACTTAAAATGTATCCAGAATATAGAGATGGAAACAGAAACATAATTTTCAGGAGTAGAGTTAGGAAGGAAAAGGGAGGTAGCAGATCGGAGGAGAAAAATGAAAAATGATCACTAATGGCTCTGGAGTTCCACTTTAAAGAAATAATAATGTTCTAAAATCAATAACCAGTAACAGTTGCATAACTTGATCATGATACCAAACTATTCAATTGTACTCTTTAAATGGGTGAATGTTTTTTTTTTAAAAAAATTCCTAATATGTTCTAGATAGAAGTCCTTTGTCTGAGGGACAGTAGGCTTAATTTTTTTTATAAATCCGTGGGTTTTTACTGTTGTTTTCTTTTGAGATGCAAAAATTTTCAATAAGATGATATCCCAGGTATTGATATTTTGAAGTATTTCCCATGGAGTTTGACTTTTGTTTGTGAACTCTCTGACGGCCCCAATGCCTTCAAGATTTCTACCTGCTTTCTCTTCTAGTAGATTTGGCATTTCTATGTTAATGTTTAATCTTTAATTCATTTTTACTTTAGTTTGATGCATGGTGATAGACATGGATCTAGTTTCAGTTTTCAGCATGTATAGATCAGTTTTTTCCAGCACCATTTGCTGATTTTGATTCTTTCAGTGAACACGTTTGGCCCTATTGTCAAAGACAAGGTAGCTTAGAGTGTTCATGATTTTCTGCATCTTCTAAACTTTTCCATTGATTCTTAGGTCTATTTGCCCGTACCATGCTGATCTGCAGTACTATTTCAAGCCTGCAATTATAATGCCTCTTGTCTTGCCTTTGTTGCCCAGGATTGCCTTTGCTATTCTAGGTCTTTTCTGGTTCTCAAAGAATTTTAGGAAAGTTTTCTCTATATCTCTGAGGTATGCTAATGGCATTTTCACTAAGATTGCATTAAATCTGTATAACAGTTATGGGAGTATAATGTCTATGTTGGTTCTTCCTATCCATGAGCAAGAAATATCTTTCCATTTTCTGAAATCCTCTTTGATATCTTTTTTCAGAACACTGTAGTTCAGCTATAGATCTTTAATTTCCTTTGTTATATTGACTCACAAACATTTCCCGCTTTTTGGATATTATTATGATTTTACTGTATTTTTTTGGTTGAATTGTTTTTTAGGGGAGGTTTATTTTTTGTTTTTGGTGCCAAGGACTGAACCCAGGGTTTATAGTTTTCCAGGCAAGCATTCTACCACTGAGCCAAATCCCCAGCCCCTGGATGTTATTATGAAAGGCATAGTTTCCATAATTCTTCTCTCAGAGTGTTGCTGTTTGTGTACAGAAATGCTATAGATTTTTGAGTATTGACTTCGTAACCAGCTATGCTACTGAATTTGGTTATTAAATATCAAAGTCTTTGGTGGAGTTTTTGGGGTCTCCTATTAGACTAACATGGCATCTGCAAAAACAACAACAACAGCAACAAAAATGCTCACATAAATATGTGAAAAAATGTTCAACATCATTGGTTATTGCAGAAATTCAAAATAAAACAATGCTGAGATTCCATCTCATCCCCCCAACATGGCTATTATCAAGAAGTCAATCAATAACAAATGCTGGAGGGGATGTAGGGACAAAGGAACACTTCTCAACTATTGAAAAGTATAGAACAGTACAAGCACTGTAGAAATCAGTGTGGAGATTCTTCAAAAAACTAGGATTAGAAGTTCAATGCAACCCAGATATTCCCCTTCTACATATTTTTCTGGAAGAGCTGAAAACATCATACACTAATATACGTGCAGCCATGTTTCCAGCAGTACAATTTATCATAGCTAAATCTTGGAAACAAGCCAAATGTCCATTAACTGAGAAATGGATAAAACAACAGAGTATTACAGAGCTGTAAAGAAAGATAAACTCAAGGCTTTTAGAGGTAAATGGGTGCAACTAAAGACTATAATTGTAAGTGATTAAATCAGACCCACATGTGTAAACTCCATGTTGTCCCCCTAGTATAAAAACCTTTTGGAAATAAAATCCAAAAGGCAGAATAGATACTCTGAAAGGGAAAGAAACTGTTCAAAGGGAAGGAACAAATGAGATGAAGGAAAGAAGGAACTATGTATGTGTTATGGTTTGTGTCTACTTTGCCCTCAAAGCCTCATGCAGTCAATGGGATGGGCTTCCAGAGCTTGTGATTAATTATGATCCAATGCTAGGACTACGGGTGTGGGTGCAACCCCTAACCTGGAGTAGGTAATCTGCATGCAATATAAGGGAAGAAGGGGAAGCTTGCTAGCCATTTCAGTCACTGCTCCTCGCTTTGTACTTTGCTGTTTTCCACAGCCATGATCAGCCGTGTTCTGCTATGTACCACTCTGCCTTGGAGCCAGCCGACTATGGTCTGAAACCTCCAATAACTGTGAGCTAAATAAACCTTTCCTTCCTTAATTCCGGATGCTTGGTATTTTGTCCCAGCAACTACAGAAAAGTAACAAAGACAATATATATATTGATAATTTGAATATTTATACTGTTCATGTCCACAGGTCAATTGAAAGGAATACTAAAAGCTTAAATTTCTATTCTTCATTTTAATGGTATGTTTTCATTTTTTTTATTTTTTACATTAGATTTACTGAAAAATAAATAGCAATGAGGAGGTTTCAAAACAGGATAGTAGGACAGTTACAAAAATTAATACATTGCATATTGTTGTCTTTGTAGTAGTTATTCAGAGCTAACATGCAG
>NW_004524777.1:2438406-2453925 GCF_000260255.1 Octodon degus
TTGGCTATACTTATAGACCTTCTTTTTCTCTAAATTTTATTAAAAATATTTGACAACTTGGGGCCCGGGAGATGGCTCAGTGGAATAAGCACCTCACTGGCAAGTGTAAGGCCCTGAATTCAATCCCGGGTTCCCAAAAAAAAAAAAAAAAAAAAAAATTGACAACTTAAGTTGTTAACCACGCAGAAGAGAAGCTTAATGACATTATGACCCTATAACAGAGGCAGCTGAGATTAACATCACTATCAGTCTGAATATGAAACACCTTAGATACAACATGGAACAGATATTTTCCAACATTCATTGACATTCTAAACTGTAAATCCCGATAGAATGTGAAAAACAATTACACATTTTTGCACAGAAAATTAGCAATCTAACCATATTCAGCATTGTAGCAATACAATACTATGAAGTTTTTGCTGCCTCTTATTCTTTTATTAATTTTAAACAAATATTTACTTCAGAGAGAGTATAGCAATAATTGATATGACATTATAAGCAGTACACATTTAGAAGACCAGACTGACAGGTATTCCACACATGGTTTTAGTATTAAACATTGCTATGCAGTTGACAGACATCAGCATATATAATTAGCAAGGGTGAGAATTCTACCAATTAACTAATTTCAAAAACCTGATGGGGATACTGAGGATCATTACCTTAACCATTTTCTGTATATAAATGTATGATTTTGCCCTTGTCATGTTTCCTAACTTTTCTCCTTGCTCTCCCTTCATTGTTCAATCCTTAAGTCCTCACTTTCCACTTAACTATGTTATGCATTTCAATTTTTATTTCTTTTGAGTTATTACACTAGGGAGACTATATGATATATGCACATGTGGGTCTGTTTAATTCACTTACGAGTATATCTTCAAGTTGCATCCACTTATATATCAAGACTTAGAGTTTATTGTTCTTTATAGCAGAGTAATATTCCATTGTATAAAAAAACCACGTTTTTCATCCATTCCTCAGCTGAGAGGCATTTTGGTTGCTTCTAAGATCTGACTATCCCAAATTGTGTTGCTATAAACATTAAGTGCACATATATCACTGTGATATGCTGTTTTCAGCTCTTTTGGGAAAAGTCACAGAAGAGAGATAGCTGTATTGATTGGAATTTCCAGTCCTAGCTTTTTAAAGGAGTCTTCATGCTGATTTCCATAATGGTTGTATCAGTATACATTCCCACCAACAACAGAGAAGGGTTCCTTTTTCCCCAAAGCCTATCTAGCATTTGCTGTTGACTGATTTCTTTATGACAGCCATTCTTTCTGGGGTGAAAAGGTATTTCAGTGACGCTTTAATTTGCATTTCACAGATGGTTAGAGATGTGGAGCAGTTTTTCAAGTATTAGATTCTAGTATTTCTTCCTCTCAGAAGTGTGTGTTCATCTCGGATGCCCATTTCTGGATTTGGTCTTTAAATTTCGGGGCCACACTGTTTTGTAGTACTCTATAAATTCTAGACCGCAGACCTTTGTCTAACTACTTATTAAGATTTTATTCCCGATTTGTGGGTTGCGTTTTAACTTTGCTGGTAATTTCTTTTGACGTGCAAAAACTTCGCAATAAGAGGTGGACGCAGTTATTAATTCTTTCAAGTATTACCCGATTTGATTTTTATTCAAGAACTGTTTCACTACCCCTATGTCTTCAAGGGTTCCTCCTACTTTCTCTTCCAGGAGATTTAGTGTTTCTGTTTTAATATTTAGATCTTTAATCCATTTTGACTTTAGCTTAGTGCATGGTGATAGACATGGGTCAAGTTTTAGTTTTTGGCATATATAGTGCCAGCTTTTCCAGCACCATATTTTCTTGCCGTATGTTTGGCCCCTCTGTCAAAGATAAAGTGGCTGAGTTTGTTTGTAGTGCCTTCTAAGTCTTCTAATCGATTCATCTGATCCTCAGGCCTATTTTGTTGCCAATGCCATGCTGATTTGATCACACTAGCTTTGGAGTATAACTACAAGTAAGGAATTGCAATACCTCCTGCCTTGTCTTTGTTGCCCAAGATTGCCTTTGCTATTATAGATCTTTAATGGTTCCAAATGAATTTTAGGAATGATTCCTCTAGGTCTGTGAGGTATGTTGGTGGTAGCTTGACAGGGATTGCATTAAATCTGTAAAACAATTTTGGGAGTGTGGCCATCTTCACAATGTCCTCTCCAGAAGCAGGGAATAACTTTCCATTTTCTGAAATCCTCTATGATCTCTTTTTTCAGTGAATTTTAATTTTCATTGAATAGATCTTTAACTCCTTTAGTTAGATTAATTTGTATTTCATTTTCCATGGTGTTATTGTAAAAGGTATTGTTTCTCTAATTTCCCTCTCAGTGCGTTTTTTATCTGTGTAGAGGAATGTTATTGACTTTTGGGTATTGACTTTGTATCCTGCTATGCTACTAAGTTTCTGTATTAATTCTAGGAGCTTCATGGTGGAATTTTTTGGGTCTTTCAAGTAAAGTATCATGTCATCTGCAAATAATAATAGTTTAACTTCTTCTTTACCTATTCTTATTCCTTCTATTTCTCTGTCTTGTCTCATGGATCTACCTAAGGATTCAGAACTATATTGAACAGGAGTGGTGATACAGGACATCCTTGTCTTGTACCAGATCTGAAAGCAAAAGATTTTGGGTTTTCCTCATTTAGAATGATGTTAGCTGTTGGACTGTCATAGATGGCTTTTATCAGATTGAGGTAGAGGCCATCTATTCCAATTTTCTGTAGGACTTTGAACATGAATGAGTGTTGGACTTTGTCAAAAGCCTTTTCTACATCAACTGAGATGAACATGTGGTTTTCAGATTTGGCTCTAGTGATATGTTGCATTACATTTATAGATTTGCATATATTGAACCATCTTTGCATCCCTGGGATGAATGTTACCTCGTCATGATGTATAATCTTCATTTGCTGTATTCTATACTCTAGGATTTTATGGAGGATTTCTGCATCTATGTTCATTAGTGAGATTGGCCTGCAGTTCTCTTTTTTAGTTGTATTTCTCCCTGCTTTTGGTATGAGTATAATGCTTGCCTCCAGGAATAATTTTAAGAGGATTGTTTCCTTTTCAATTTGATGATTTTGAGAAGTATTGGGATTATGTCTTCTGTAAATTTCTTGTAGAATTCACCTTTGGATCCATCAGGACCTGGCCTTTTCTTTGTTGTTAGGTTAATACATTTTGAATTTCACTGGCTGTCATTGCGTTATTGAGAGTACTTATATCTTGATTCAGTTTTGGTAATTCATAGCTCTCTAGGAATTTGTCAATTTCTTTGATATCTTTAATTCTGTGAGAGTAAAGATTCCCAAAGTAGCTATTGATGAACTTCTGAATTTACACTGGGTCTGTGGTAATTACACCCTTTTCTTTCCTTATTGCTTGAATTTGTTTTTTTTTATTTCCTCTTTTCAATGAGGTTGGCTAGGGGCTTATCAGTTTTATTTAATGTTTCAAAGAAATAGCTTTTTGAATCATTAATTCTTTATATTGTTTTCATTTTCATTGCATTAATTTCTGCTCTAATCTCTATATTTACCTCCCATCTCCATGCTTTGGGTTTGCTTTGCTCTTCCTTTTGTAGATGGTTGAGAAGCAGCATTAGGGTATTTATATTTTCCCATTCTATTTTGCTAATGTGCAAGTTGACAGCTATAGTTCACAACTCCCATGTTTGGTGTGTACATATTTCTGAGTGCTACCTCCTTTTCAATTTTTCCCCTACTCAGTGTGTAGTGGCCTCCTTTATTTTGTTTGATCATTCCTGATTTGAAGCTGAGACTGTCTACAAACAGAATTGCTACCCCTCCATTTTTCTGAGGTGCTGGGACATTTAGTATTGCTTCCCATCCTTTGACTTTCAGTCTATGAATTTCTTTATGAGTTAAGTGTGTTTCTTGTATGCAGCAGATTGTTCGATTTTGCTTCCTTATCCACTGTGCCAGTCTGTTTCTTTTAATTGGTGAACTGAGTCCATTTACATTGATGGTTATAACTGAGATATATTGCCTCATGACTGACATGTTATTTATTGGCTGTTGGTTACCTATTTTTCTCGGGTGTTTAACTGTTAGTCCTACTTCATGGGTTTTTACTGTTCTCATTCATGGAATTCTGGTCATTTTGGTCTCTCTCTAGAATATCTTTTAGTAGTCTGTGTAGGGCTGTCTTTGTCATCATGAATTTCTTTGACTGTTCTTTGTCATGGAAGTATTTCACTTTTCTGTCAAACTTGAAAGAGAGTTTTGCAGGATATAGTAGTCTGGGCTGGAATTTGTTTTCATGAAAGATTTCAAGTACTCTGCTCCATGTTCTTCTTGACTTGATGCTCTGTGAAGAGAAGTCTGCCATCATTCTGATGTATTTTCCTTTAAGTGTGGTCTGTTTCTTTTCTAGCAGCTTTCAGTATATTGTTCTTGTGCTGGATTTCTGGGATCTTGAGTACATGTCTAGGTGTGTTTTTAATTGGATTGATGTTGTTTGAAGTTCTATATGCTTCAGTTATCTGAATGTCAGATTGTTTCCCCATATTTGGGAAGTTTTCTGCTATTACTTCTGCCCATATTCTTTTCATATTATTTGTATTGACTCCTTTCTCATTGATGGCTATTAGTCTCATGTTGTTCATCTTTGCATCGTGGTGCAGATCTTCCTGCATCCTAGTTGTTTTTAAGAGATCTCTTATTACCTTTTCGCTAGATGCTATGGGTCTTAAGATCTGAAACTCTATCTTCACTTTCATTCTTATGGACTTGCCAGCTTGTGATTGAGATTTTTAATTTCCTGCATATCTCTTTGAATCTGTTTCCTGCATTCTAATTCTTTCCTATATTGCACATTCAAGGATTCCACCATTTTTCTAATCTCCTCTATTTTTTTTATCAGTGCCTTCTTTAGAAGCACTTAGTAATTCTTTCATTATAGTAATCATTTTTTTTTTACTTCAGAGATTATTTCTGATGTGATTTCCTCTATACTTTTCTTCAGCTATACTTTACTTCCCGCCCTATTAATTCAGAGAATTCAGCTCCGTGATTCCCAATTTCTTCTATGCTATTGCTTCCTGCATTTGTTCTGTCTAGGCTAGCAGCCTGAGACTGCATTTTACTCCTTCTCTTTGTCATTTTGTATAGCACTGTCCTCTGACCTTTGGAGTGGAGCTTTGGTGCAGCTATAAGCTTAGCACCTATAAAAATTATTTTCCAAGAGAGATTATATGGATAAGGCAGTTATAGTTTTGCATTAACAGAACTACAATTAGGAACACTAATAAGGATAGTGATATTTAGCAGTTGACAAACTTGTAACTAATGGGCTTGTATTTTAGATAGACAGTAAAAACAAACATTATGTCTGTGTAACTAAGTAGATATTAAATTGGGAATTTGTGATTAAGTAGGTTCCCCTACATTCTGTCTGATCAACTCCCATTGATGTACCTGAGGTCTTCCAAGCAGACTAGTTCACCCCGGTTACCTGTTGCCCCTCTGTAGATCAAGAGCTAAAGAGAGAGGACACTCTCATAAATCTGAGTCTAGCAAAGTGTCTCAGCTTACCAGGTCTGGATCTATCAAGTTTGAACTCCTCCAGATGTGCCTGGCTTGGTTCTGGCTGCTGTGCTCATCTTCTTCCTGCTGCAGCCCATTGAAGTAAACCTGCCTTGTCCCTCTGGCAAGATGTTCTGCTCCTGGATTAGCTGGGGAGTTCTGGTCCCTAGCCTCTCTGCAGTGACTTCAGTAGCAGAGTTTCACACCAGGCTTGTCTGATGGAGGAGGTTCCTTAAAGTGTGTAGATGGTCCCACACACATCCAGGGCCTGGACTGGGGCTGGAGGGTATCCAGTAGGCTTGGCAGAGCTGAAATTTTCACACATGCAGGGTCGGGGCTGAGGCTGGGGGCAATCCAATGGGTTTGGCGGATCGCAAGAACTCACACACATGCCAGGCCTAGGCTGGGTCCAGAGGGGTCCAGCAGGTACGGAGCAGAAGGTCTGACTCACAGGCTGGGCCTAGGCTGGGCCTGGAGGGGTCCGGTGGGCACAGAGCGAAAGGTCTCACTCACAAGCTGGGCCTGTGCTGGGTCTGGAGGGATCTGACAGGTGCAGAGTGGAAGGTCGCACATATAGCAGGTCTGGGATGGGTCTGGAGGGTTCTCTTGAGTGCTTCGGAAGGTCTCCCATTTTAATGTTTTGGACCAAGTCTGCATGCTTATATTTAGTAATCTGGATAACTAATTTAAAGACAACGGTATGCAATGAAATAACTTGTTGAATTCTTACCATTTTCTTTAGTGAAATTCTGTATAGTTTCTATTTTTTTTTTACTTTTCTTTATTCTCTTTAACACAGTAAAATATAGACTGGGCGTGGCAGCACATGCCTGTAATCCCAGCTCTTGGGAGGCTATAATCAGGCAGATCACTACAAGTCCAATCTAGTAGTGAGACCCTGAATACCCTGTAGACTCTTCCCTAAAATACAAAATAAAATAAAAAAGTAAAATATAAATGGGTGAAATCTATGATATGTGAGATATATGAATACAGGTTGGATTTCTAGAACACATAAACTGTTCTGAAGTTACGTGTTAGAAAATTCAAACACAAAGATCACTACTCAAGTAGGCAGTTGTCAAACTTCCATGTACCCAGTATTATGGTTTATGTCTAAATGTTCCCCCAATGCCTCATGCAATCATGGGTCTGGCTCCCAGAATTTCTGATTGATTCACAGTCTAATGCTGGGATTAGGAGTGTTAGTGCTACACCTGCCCTGGGACGGGTAACCTGCATACAACATAAGGCAGGGAAAGAGGCTTGTTCCCTGCTGTTCCTCCCTTTTTCCTCTTGCTTTTGCTGTTTTTCTGCTGCCATGAACTGTTGCCCTCTGCCATGTGCCACCCTGCTTTGGAGCCAGCTAAGTATGGACTGAAGGCTCCACCCAGTTGGGACCCAGAATTAACATGTAGAGAAATACATTATTGTTCATTTGAAACCTATTGCAGAGGGTATAGCAGAGCAAATACAAAGCTTAATTTTTATGTGAAAAATACAAGAATAAGAAGAGATTTTTTTAAAAAACTAAGAAGATACACATCGAAGTCCTACCCATATAGCAATTCCAATTATGTCGAAAGTAGCAGTGGAATGTCACATAGAAACAAAATGTGTTACCAACATCAAGATCTGAAAAGTTAGTAAAAATATAATCATCTCATAAAGGAAATCAGTATAATGGCATATTATTATGCATTCTCTCAATTTATCACAAATTTCTTAAAATAAAAGGAATATGACATATTTAGCATAGGCACTGATGTGCAAAGAATCTTTTAGCTGTTTGGATCAGAATGAGTTAGGTTACTAATTTAAAATATATCTTCCCATCTTAGTTTTACTGACTCGGAATTTGGGAAGGGAAAACCAAAAACATGTGTGCAAGCACACACATGCTTGCTTGCACATAAAAACATATGTGACATTACAATTCAGAGGCTTTTAGTATATTTTCAAAGTGGTCCATCTACAACCATAATTAACTATACAACTGGTCATTACTCCCCAAAGAATACCACCCTTTAGCAATCACTTTCCATTTCCTCTGTCTCTCACTATTCTCATCAACCACTTGCTTTTTCTGAAGATTGGCTAATTATGGAAGTTTTGTATCAATGTATTCCTGAGACAGGAGGTTAGGCTGAGCCAAAGTTGGCTAGGGAAGTAGCCATGACCTGTTAATTATAAGATCCCAGCCCAATGTGCAGAACAGTTCCTTTCACATGAACTTCTCAAGAGAACTCAAGAAGGCTTTCAATAAGATGGCCTAGACCTGACACCTACCTGAGGTGTGGGATTCCAGCACCAACTCTTAGTGTAAGTTCTTGTGGATTTCCTCAAGATTTCAATGGCAAAGAAGGACACAGACACCACAAAGAGCGTGCCATCATGGCTTTGCTCTTGATATCCTACCCTGTGTTCTCTGCAGTATGTTTTTATCTTGCCTTTTCCTCTTATATACCACCCAAGCTCATTCTGCAGAGCCAGTTTCTCCTTCAGTCTGTACTTTTACTTTTTCCAATAAACTGTGGTGCCATTTTTTTGTTTGTTTGTTTTGCTTAATTCTTTGTTTAAGAAGAGAAGAAACTGGAATCCAGCTCCAGAAGGACACATGAGCACCACAAAACCTGGTAACATTTATTGGACTAGCCACTTTAAAAGAAGCTACCCAGTGACACTTCTACCTACAACATTTAATCTTTTATCACTGCTTACTTTCAATCAGCATAATATTTTTAAGGTTCATCCAAGTTGTTACATGTAGCAGTACTTCACAGAACTTACAGCAGGAAAATGTCACATTGAACAGTTAAATAAAAGTGTATAATTTAAAGAAGTACTTCATATGCAAGAAGCAATGAAAGAAGAACTAGATGCTTATTTCTACAATTCAGCAGCAATCAGTTTGTAATCTCATATGCAGACAATTCCCAAGAATCTATCCTTGGTATAAACCACAGATGAAGATGAAGAAGATGAAGAAGATGAAGATGAAGAAGCAGCAGCAGCAGCAGCAGCAGCAGCAGCAGCAGCAGCAGCAGCAGCTTAACTTCCAAAGAAGCTCAATATGTAGGCAAAAATCTGTCAATGCCAGGAAGGCCAAAATATATAAATACAAATAAAGGAGAAAAATAAGCCTCCAAAGGATTCCAAAACAATGCAAATGGCTCTCTGGACCTGTCTTGTCAAATAGCAATATTTATAGCTGGGCTTTGCTTCATTAACTCTAAGTTTAAATTAAATAAAGTTAAAAATGTAGTTGCACAACTGACATATTTTTTCAAATCAAAAATTCATTTTATTAGAGCAGTTGTACAAACATACAATCATACATGTAAAAATTTAACGAAATGAATGGAAGGCCATACACTGATGTACTTACTAGCAAAACCAAAGACCTGGAAATGGGTAAACTATCAATGGACAGGAGAATTAGCTGTAATACCAAACATAGTGGAGTAAGCAAAGGAAAGAAGAATGAAGAATAATTCTATATGTTGCCTTGAAGTGATCTCTGGAATACACTAGAAAACTACATAGGTATAGAAAAAGGTTAGTTCGCCTTACTTAAAAGGTAGGCATGCACAAGTGACATTTTTGGACACATGAAGTTAACATGACATATTGGACAATGTACACAAGAATATTTTAATCATCATAGAAAATTGCACTAGACATTGTAACTTCTTCATTCTAAAATATTTACTTAAGTTTACTATGGAGTCAGTGAGCATATTTCTTTGTGGTAGAGTGCACACTTTACATGTTTGAAGCCCTAGCTTAACACTCTTAGGCTCTAGGAATGCCAACATACCCAAAACAGATAAAAATATTTCCCCTGTGGGTTGTAAGTGCTAGGGACAGGAAAGAGAATAAACAAATAAAGCAAAATAAATGACATCTATAAATGGCAATAAAATGGAAAAATGCAACGGGGTCAAGAAAGATGAGATAGCACTCTTGACAAAATGGTGAGGAAAGTCTCTGTGATAAAATGAACCTTGTACAAAGATTTAAGGAAAAGAAGGAATCAATCTTGTGTGTGTGTGTGTGTGTGTGTGTGTGTGTGTGTGTATTTATGATATAAAATCATACCAGCAGAGGAAAATAGCTATTCAAAGGTCTGAGGTTTGAATAGGCTAGACATGCTTTAAAAAAGAGCATCACAGTAATAAGAAGACAATGACACATTAATAAATAAAACCAAAAATACAGGCAATTGTTAGGAAACAATTTAGGGCAAATCTCATTGTTGTCTAGAAATTTTGATTAGGTTGTTACTATTCCAGTGCATTTTCATGTGTGAAATGATTTTCCAAATTACAAGAGATATATCTGAAATGCAGCAATAAGGAGCTCCACAAATCTTCTTCCCACCAAAACAACATGACTAAAGAAATTTTTAAAAATCAATGCTTTAGTGTCTCAAGAAACTATCTTGGTTGTATACTATGAATTAAGAAATATTTCTAGTGAAATCTACAAAATCTCAAAACAGCAAGAAACACTACATATACAAATAAGAGCAAAACAGAAAAGAGGTAAAGAAAAAGCAAGGAAAAGTTCATATACTTTCCCAAATTACATATTGTGTTGTTTAAAAATACTTCAATATATATGCTAATTTGTTTCATTTATACTAATAGCTTACCTTAGTTCGTTGAAAAAAACATCTGTTTTACTATCAGTTTGTTTCTTTTGTGGAAGAATCTTTTAGGTTTATGTCTTATACCAAGTAACTACATTGAAGATGATGATAGTGTGATACTATTATCACTCTATTATTTGGTTATGAAAATTAGCTTTACTTTATAAAATAAAAATCAAAAAGTCTTTTATGTTTGCGTCACAACCTAAACTCTCCTATACTCTCCTTACTTGCTCAAGAAGAGAAAAATTCCAAAGCTACAGAATGCACCTAGTAATGTAATATGTTTCTTACTGTCTCTAGCAGAACTTCAAATTTACCCTTGCAGTTGAATTAACAGAGGGGGTTGCACTCTGGGATACAAATGCCAGACAGCATTCCTTAAAAGCAGAAACTAATTAAATATTCCCACAACAGAAACAAAGTTTTTCCATTATAAGTGCCTGTGAACCTCAGCACAAAAACAGTAACATCAAGATGAAAATACGAGGCTACAAAATGCCTCCAAAAACTCAGAAGTCTCCCAAAGCTAATCCCTGAGGCATTCAGGGTACACACTGATAAATGACTTGCAACAATGAAAAAGGACATTAAAAAACAGATCAATAAGGTTTGCAGCAAGCTCAAAGCAAACATAAACATACAGATACTGGACTTAATAAAACAGTCAGTAAATTTAGATGAGACACTAATAAAAAACTGAGATAAAATGATACAAAACATGTGAGAGTTTAGCAAAAAATTTTAATCCAGGAAAAAAGACTGCAAACAGAAATCCAGGAAATTCTAGTATAAACCCACTAGAATGACAGCAGACTTCTCAACACAAACCATAAAAGCCAAGAGGGTTTGAAGTGAAACATTTTAAGTTATAAAAGAATACAGCTTCCAAACCTGACTGATATATCCTGCAAAACTATCTTTCAAAACTGATGTAGAAATGAAGCATTTCCATGACAAAGAGCAAGCATCTGAAAAAGTTCATAGACACAATGGGAGCACTCTACAAAATTCTCAAGGATATCCTAGAAAGAGACGATGAAATCAACCACGCTAAAAAGTATAACAGAATGAATGCACCAAGCACGGTGAGCATTTACGCAAAATGGGAATTAGGGATCAACAATATGAAAATATTTCAATCACAGAAACAAGTCAATAACTTTTAGTAATAACTATCAAAGTGAAGGGGCTCAAATAGTCAGAAGACACAGATAAGCTGAATGGACCAAGAAATATAACCCAAGAACATGCTGTATACAATAAAAAATCTAAGGACCAGCCAAATAGCTCAGCAATTTAAAGCGCAGGCACAGGAGCCAGTGTTGCAATCCCCAGGCCCACCCCAGGGGCAAGCTGAAACTGCAATTCAGACTGGGCTTGGTAGCATGCACCTAATCCCAGCTCTTGGGAGGCTGTAAACAGGCAGATCACTACGAGTCCAATTTAGTAGTGAGACCCTGAACATCCTGTAGACCCTTCCCTAAAATACAAAATAAATAAATAAATAAATATCAAAACTGATCCATCAAATCAAAAAGGTAATCTAGGATATCCCCCCCACCCCTGTAAGAGAGAACAAAGGTTAACTACTAAAAACAACTTCAGCCTTTTTCAGTCTGGAGACATTACTTACAGAATCTTACATTAACATCCTTAATTAACAACCCTTTACAGATATGCCAGTTATCTCCCCACAACTTGCCACCCTACAACTCAAAGTCCTTTTGTCTTGTCACTCCTCTAAAAATTATCAAAGATTTTATATAAGCCAAAATTCAAGACCACTTCTTCAAGAACTACTCAATTTGCAGGTGTCTCTTTTATATAGTATAAAATACACAAGTTAATAAAACTCTGGTTTTATGTAGTCAATCTGTCTATTATTATAGGGCTCCACTCCAACTCAGAACTCATGAGGATCTGAGAAAAAACTGTTAAGACTTCTCCTACTTTATCTAAACAGAACTCACACGATGAATAGGAATTCACAGGTGGACAGATACAGATGCAGGACAAATATAACTGACTTTATATAGCGTACAATTTTATTCTTCCTTCTAAGATGGCAATTTTTCCACTAGAGGGAAACTGTAGCATGATCTAAAAGAAAAAGAATCAGAAAGATGGAATACCTTTGAGGTAAAAATTCCCATCCTACCTTTTACATATTTACAAGTAGTGTTCTAAGGAAGGCCAATATGGAAGTTGGGAACTAAAGATGAATTTGGCATCAGCTGTTGAGATTATAAGGACATAATAGAAAAGGAACAAATACAAATATTATTTCTAAGAGCTTTTAAACTCTGTTTTAAAACAGAAATTATCTTGTAATGGCAACATTAAGTATCTATTGACAAATTACTTTAGATTTCTATACTATTAATTCAAAACAGATATGACCTATGAATAATGGATGTATCTAGAGCAGTAAGAATAGATATGGTTAATATATTGTATATGACCTTTATTTATGAAATATACATATGCATACACACACACACACACACACACACACACACACACACACAGATCTGGCTTTAGGAGTAATTTTTTTTAGACATGGTTTCACTGTATAGTTTAGGCTGACCTTGAACTCACTTACATAGCCCAGGCTGGACTCACACTCAAGGTGGTCATCATGCCCCATTCTCTCAAGTGTTGAGATCATATGCATGTACCACCATGGTGGTAGCAGTAAATTTTTTTGATATGTATGGAAAGTTAAAGATCCACTATACTAGAGTCCCTTTAAAGATTAATGAATAGAATTCAATTTCTATAGCTCCTGACATGGAGTGTGGTATCTTTAGGCTTTCTTTGCTGGAAGACTTTGTATTTCTACTTCAAATAATAACTCATACAATTTGAAGATGTTTCCATGTAATATATTATCTATTTCCCCAGATTCAGGATACGTGAATTTAATGCTAAGGTTGTTTTCAGATAGCAAGTGATTCACATTCAGTACAGAAAGAAAAAATGTTTATCTTTCCAGTGTATACATTCCTACTCTGTTATATGTGATTCTATTGGGCATTCCATTTGTTTTCTGAAAAGGAAATATATTTTTTCTAATATAGAATTAAAATAAGAATTTTAAATGCTTAAATAGGAACTGAAAGTAATAACACAAGAATATCTCAGCAGTTATTTGTTATTCTATCACTAAGACAAATCCTCTCAATTTAGATTATAGGTTTCCAGCATGGTATGGATACTGTGGGAACAATTCTTTTTAACCTATATTTTCCTAGTCAGGCTTAACTTTCTGAAAACCCTGCTCCTTGCTATTTATGCTCCGACACACTCTTCTCCCCCAGCCAGTGTGAAATATGAAAGTTTCTAATGTACAACATAGTGATTGAGATTATAATCACAATGGCAGACACTGTCATTAATGAGATGGCTATGGACCAGTAAAGAATGAAGAAGTAAAACTCTTTAAACTACGTATCAAATTGCCCCGTGATGATCAGATTAGTTTCTCTGAGCCCAAAGTGACTTACAATGGACCTAGCACAAGGGAATACTTCCCTATCACAGTTTGTAGCCTCTGGGACATAGGGTAACATGAAAATATCTGAGGTAGGAAAGGAATGTGACTAACAACCAATAAATTGCTTCGTAACAGTTATCAATCATACATGTGTCCCCTTTGACATTGTATTTTTGTTTTATTTACAAAAAATAAAAGCATTTCAGGTAGAAACAGACGAAAAGGCTTACTAAGTAAGCAACAGAAAAAGTCCAGCTATGTGTCTGAAGAGATGTCAATAGGGACAGAAGGCTATAAGTTGTTTGAGTTTTTAAAAAGTAGCTGGAAATGTCTTTCTGAATAGCATAGGACATGAGACATAAGGAAAGAAATAATGAAGGGAAAACTCACATGTATAAGAGAGTGATTATTTTTATTCTTGCTTAAATCATGGTAGATCCACATGCAAACAATGCAGCAAGTCTCTAGTGAGGAAGGAATAGATTACAAAAGGGTGAAAAGAATTAAGACCACTTTGATTATCCTAGGAACAGTTCCCAGATGACACAAAAGGAAAGAAACTTGGAAGGAAGAAGATCTTAATTAGATACTATAACTAGCTGAGACCACCTTCCCACTACATCATAAGCTCCACAAAGGTGGCAAACAGTGGTATGCCCAATGCTTAAGACACAGGGCCAAGCATAATACCTGCTCATGAGGAGGCACTCAAATATTTGCTAAATGAATAATGAAATGAAGATGTTCATCACCAGATCTGCAGCTTCCTAGATCTGAGACAGGGATCTGGGGGTTACCACCTTTACACATAAATAAGGAAATCATCACTTTTATAGTCAGATCTACCTAGAATGTATAATGTATTTTGTTTACTTTTTTTCTTTTTTCTTTTTTTTTTTTTTGGTACCAGGTATAGACTTAGGCAGGTGCTTATGCCACTGAGCTATTTCCCGGCCCTGGAATGTACTTCAAATATTTCTGTGAATACTAATATCTGGAGGAAAGTATTGAATAGATGGCATAAGAAAACCTATTATTTTCCTTGGTATTTCAATTAAATTGCACTATCATGTGCAAACTGAAGGAACTATTTCAGTCCTATTAAATCCCATATGAGAATCAATAGGATACATGATGCAGCATTTTTAGCTTATTATAAAACAAGCAAAAGAAAGTAGTGATAGTACAAATGGAATTCTAAACAGATGACCTGAGTTCATTCATTATTCAAGCCTGAATATCTTGGGCTGTGCTGTCAGTTATTTTACATATTTTAAAGTCTTTTTACCTAATGAGATGGGCTGTAAATTGCCCAAGAATAAGGCAATTGAATATTTTAAAGTCAAAAATGCTAAGCAATTAAGGAAAGCAGACAGTATAGTACTAGTGGTATAATCTGTAATGCAAAATTAGCACACCTGTTACTTCTGGGGGCTGCAGCATCTTGAAATGCTCACCAGGATTGCCAACAATAAGCCATGCATCACAAAAAGACTAAAATATATGTGCTTCATTCAAACTGCATATTTCTATACTCAATTTGTTCTGACAGTTCTGTGAAAACTGAGCTTACCATATACCTCATTGCCATTGTCAAAAGGAAGGAAAGTGCGCTTACAGAAAGAAAAATGAGGTTTAGCTATGCTCATGCAAATATAGGTACCCGTGGAACAGCTATGTAGAAAAAGCTCACACAGGGGCCAGAGAGATAGCACTTGCCTAGCAAGTGCAAGGGACTGAGTTTAATCCCCAGTTCCACCGAGAGAGAGAGAGAGAGAGAGAGAGAGAGAGAGAGAGAGAGA
>NW_004524777.1:2454215-2471022 GCF_000260255.1 Octodon degus
TATAATCACTGACATATGCCACATGCCAGATAGATTAAGAAACACAAGAACAATGAGCAACTATACACATTAGTTTTGAGCTAATTAGATGACACCTACAATACAGATTTTAAGGAGTTGTCAGGACACAAGTACTAGTATAAACCACACAGAGGAAATTACATTCCCAGTCATTGTGAAATAACTGGTACCAGACTTGTCCTCCTGCTGTAATAATCAGAACAAATATCAGGCAATATACAGAAAATGGCTCTTTCACTTGTTGAACAATGCACAACACAGGACAATTATCATAGGAAAAGGGAAACAAGCCCTATAGTAGCCAAAACTTGCTATTTAAAAACACATGCAATATTACTCAATTGAAGAAACACAGTTCAGAATTCCAGGAGGACACCACAGCTAGAATTTCCAGGGCATAGTACCAGAGAAGGAGCTATGTAGATAAACAATTCACAAAGAAAATCTACTTATGGGTCTCCTCATATCAGTCACTGAACAGAGTCATTAATGAATAATAAGACAAGGGTAAAACTCCACAGGCTGGCCAGAAACCACCAGGAAACTTTAAGACAGAAGATTCCCAAGATTCACACAGAGCTAGGACATGTCTGTGTTTTAATCATTAAGAAAGAAAGAGGTAAGAGAGAAGAGAAGCCTTACTAGGAGGTCAAAACTAGCTGGTGAATACTTTATATTTGACCACACAAAACTTATAAGAAGCCTTGAATGGATTGGGCTGATTAATAGATCAATAGATAACTGCCCACTATGCAAAATTTAACGCTCGTTTAAAGAAGTCAATAAAATCAAGATACTTAGTAAGTCATAACATCTAGCATCCAAGAAAGATAACATATTGCATGAAAAATGTGACTCATAACCAGAAAAACAATCAACTGATGAAAAACATGGAGAAAAAGAAGTAAAGAGGAACCAAGATAGGACTCTGGGAAATACCCAGGCATGATTTAAAAGAAGAAAATGATCCAGAAAAAGTCACCAATAAGGAATAGTGCAAGATATTAAAAGAATGAGGATAAAATTTTGTCATGGAAGTCAAGTGAGGAGAAAGTTCCCAAAAAAAGAAGAAGTTATCAATAAGGAGATCAAATGAGAGAATGAAGAGTGCTCATTGGATCCTACAGGCCCTACTGAGCATAGCCAAAAGTCTAGGTGAAGACATAGTGCTAGAAGCCAGACATCAATAGGCACTGGGGAGTGAAAGGCATGAGAGGAAGGGGAGATGACAACTGCTTCTTCAAGGCAAGATTATTTCTCACTCAGGGTGGGCAAAATATATGTAAATTTAACCTTCAGAAATATTTTAAAATACTCTACAGGTGGGACAGCACATGTCTCTAAGTCCCAGCTACATGTGAGACTGAGACAGGAGGAATCCCTTCAGCTCAGGAGTTCAGCCTAGGCAACAGATTTATTTTCATATATATGCTTGCAAAAACTAGTATGTGAGCAACAGACCTAGATCCTGGCTCCAAAATATTAGATAGACAAACAGATAGACATAGATATATGTATTCTACAACCTGCCATAGCAATGTCTCCTTTATCTCTCAATCACATTTGTTTGTAACACCTAAACTACTCCCAATGAGAATAAAAATTGTTACCAAAAAAGGCATTCAGTAGCTTCTGAACTTGAATATTGCTACCCACGGTGCGATACAGCCCTTCAGTCTTGATCCCTAGGGGGAAAAAAAATCAAGTCAGCTTTGTTTACACAGCTAGAGTTTTCCACTCTCCCAGGGTAGAGAAGGGAAGTGTTTGTATAAAGGAGTTGGTTAACCCAGGAGAAAACTTGTTACTCTCTTCAAGTTTTCCAGCCCTCCTCTGTGACAAAGGAACAGTACTAAAACACTTTGTAATTAACCATACTTTTATTTGGATCATTCCAAGCCACATCAATCTGAACAGAAGAGAACACATTCTATGGTAAATAGAAGTATATGGTTAGGTGGGTGGCTGCCAATAGCTGAGAACAATGCTGCCATGTTGAAAAGGAGTTAGGGTTTAATTAAAAAAAGAAGAAATACCAACCATTACATTGCTTCTAAGCACTAATAGATGACAGGAGGGTCAGAACACAGCAGATGTAAAAGCAAAACTCCATTTGCTTAGCTCAGAAAGGTTGAAGCAACATTTCAAAGTAAAAAGAGGCATAGCCTATATAATTAAGCCCACCTGTAGTCTAAATATCCTCTGAGTACCTTGAACCAGGGAAGTATGCTGATTCCACCCATGCCCAAGTTCAGCTTTTTTACCCATCAGGTTTTAAACCAACATATATTGTGGCATAAATTGAACTCTGATTAGGGTAGAAGCATCATGAGACTGCTAGAGGAGTACCATATGCCATTTCAGATTAATTGATAAACCACTTCATATTTTATCCCTTTAAAAGCAAGAAACCGTAACTTATCCAAGTATGTTTAGATACTACTGGCTTGGAATTTGCTAAAATTTTACAAATTATGTTCACTGCACAAGGGTTACAGACACCATTATAAAGATGAGTCCTGCCTAATACATATCACTGCTCTCTTAGTAAAATTGATCCAGACCAAAGTGGAGTGACCAGATGCAGACAGTGTCAAGGCTGTGGTTCAGATCTTACCTTTGGTCTCAATGATATTGATGCACTTCCTAACGAACTTGAACCCCACTTCATTCAGCTCCACTGTTTCAAGCAAAGGAAAGTACATTTAGGTCTACTGCAACAAGTATAATCTACCAAATATTTAATGACCATACTAATGGACTACCATGAGGGAATGAGGGTTTAACTGCTTACTATCAATTCACAGGAGGTTTGAAGTTTTAACTCTTACAACACAAAAAATATTCTTGCTTAACCCTTCACATTTATGTCTGCTTTAAGCATGAGCAACATCAATGTGAAAATACTAGCCTAGAGATGCAGGCTAACATCTATTTTTATGTCTGGAACAAGGATAAAATGTGTTTATCTGTATCATCAGCACAGGCTCAAATAAGTGACTTCTGTAGTTCAGTCAACAGATGATTTAAAAAACAAGGCTGAATTTTATTTCACACAGAGGTATCCATATACAGTCATGTATCAACAGTACATAGCATTAATGACACCATTGACCCTGACTGCGAAATTCCATAATCATAATGTCAGTAGAGCAGAAATTTGAATGACTTACTTTCTTCCTGCTTTGTTATGGGGCTGTGGTATATCTACAAAAAGAAGAGAAAGAGAATGTGCCATGGCTATTGTGAATCACTACAGGTATGCGGGGCAAATAATATTAAATATTTTTCCCAAACTAGCCCATCAAAATTATTAGACACTCTAGGGCAGGGATGGTGAACCTTTTGGAGATAAGTGCCCCAATTTCAACCCAAAACTCACTTATTTATTGCAAAGTCCCAGCATAGCAATTGAACCTGAATACTGAGGTTTTGGTTTAGAAAGAATATCTAATACAGTAATATCTTTTGTCTTTAAAAAAAAAACAAATAACACATATACCACACATTTGCCACCACTGCTCTAACGCCATAAGAAGGAAAATTCATCTAAACAGAATCATCTTTGCTTACATTCCTATAAAAAGTTTCATTATCTCTGAAAACTACATTGGATTTGATTTAGTTCACTACAGTGGAAAATGTGTCCAATCCATCTTAGGCATTTAATTATGTAATACTTGGATCATTTTAATGTGGAAAAAGAGAACCATAGGTAAGGGATGAGTGGCTTTCTCATGGACAGTGAAGTAACAGGCATAAAAATTAAAATTTAAATGTTTTCAACAACAGTCTCCCACCCTAAACACTAGTTACCGGGTGCTTCTCTTTGGAAAGGCAAGAAGAGATCTTTGTATTTACCTAGATTTCTCCATGTTGTCTTGAAGTAAGCATTGTGATAGCTGTATATGAGACCAGAAAGGAGATTCCTGAAATCCAGTCTTGGCGCTGCCTTTGTATCACTAGGCATGCTTTTCTCATTTTTTAAATTCCAAATTTTCTACTGATAAAAAGATCAGTAGAATAGGAATAGGTGTATCTTAAAGCCCTGATCTTCTCTGACATGCTAAGCAAAAGCATGCACATGATTTGTAAGACTGGTGTGTTGGAGTGTATAGTAAAGTAACAACATTAGCAATTTGCAGCTGTGGGAAGTCCTCTATATGCCATATATTAGAATCTGCTTTAACAGTCTCTCTTTTTAAAAGAATATTTCCCATATATGTGTGTGTCCATGGGTACTTCAGTGAATTTTTGCACTAGCCAGTCTTTAGTGCCACCATTATGAACAAGAGCCTTGTGAGAGGTCTGTCATGATCAAGTTGGTGAAGTTCCATATTCAGTGGCCTCATATTCTAACATCACTCTCCAAAAAGAGCCATCTGTATCCCCAGATGTATTAAAGCCTACAGGGAAAGCAACTGAAGCAAGAGCTAAATGCCTTGCCACGCCTATCTGCATGTTCCGACAGAAACGTCACCAGCATGTGAAAGCTAGGCATCAGCTTTCCGGAAGGTATAATGTCAAAGCCAGGCTTAATAAGGTCAGAACCAGGATGCAAATCCAAGCTTTTGTGATTTTAATGCAAGGAAGCTAATACTATTTTATATGCCACTAAAAGAAACCTAGTAGAAACATATTGAGGAGAGACTCTCTTCAATAAATTCTAACTGTTCATAATTATCTCTCTGGGACAGTTCTTCACCCTTTAAGAAATCACTTGTGCATCTGACTAAGGTATTCTAAGTAGAGTGTCCTAGGATACAGGATGGAAACACCATCTCCTCTATTAGCTCAACCCTGAAACAGAATAAACTGATGTAGGGGTAGAAGTTGAAGAAGCTGGGGGTATAGCTCAGGGGTAGAGTATTTGACTGTAGATCAAGAAGAAGGAGAAGAAAGTTATTTTGAATAAAATCTTAATAAATGCTTATTCCCAGCCATGACAATTATTTTCCATTCTTTTATAAGAAAACATACTAATTTTATAATCTGAGAAAAGGCTGTCTAACACAGGAGCAGGGAAGATGATCATAGAGAAAATACCTTGTCCTCTCTGGAACACACAGTTTAGAAAATATTTTTGATTCAGAAAAAAAAGTGCAGCTTGAAGCCCACATTCATTTAATTTTCAGCAATAGAAAATTGCTCTATTTTGTAAATGCAAACACCACTACTAAAAATAGAATGCTATCAACAGAATGATATCTTCAAGATATTGTGTGGCATACTTTGGAGGTAAGATTAGAACTATACTCCATGTGTTATCTCTCAGGGTAAATACTGCAGTCACAAGTAACATCAACACATATTTTCAGAGCAACCAGGAAATTAGTTTTAAAATATTCATGATAGGGCCATAATTTGCATGTCTCACTTGCCAGGCAGCTTGAATCACAAGTGGTACATGCACAACTCTCCTATCTGGCAGTTTTTTATTAATTTTATTAGGAAAAACAACAACAAAAAGTGATTAGATTTCTTTCTAGTGCCTGTGGTATAAGCTCCCCTAATGGGGTGGTCATGTATGTGCTAACAGTGGTTCATCTGGCAGGATCATGTTAAACAAGTGATTTGGAAATCATAATTCCTTCCAGCTCTTAACATTTTGAGCTGAGTTTGGCCATTTAATTGTGATAGGCCTACTAACACCAGTAGAGGGCAATCATACACTGACCTATGCTACTGACATTTCCCTGGTATCTGAGGTAACTTACAGGTTCTTTCCCATCCATGGCTTCCATCCATAGCCTTCTGTTAGCTTCTGAAAGAGCCTGCAGAGTGATGGTTCCCGGCCTAATGGGGGAAAAAAGGCAAATTAAAAACAAAATGTCACTCAAGAGAATGAAGTCTTATGGTCTAGTATGTCTACTTCCCTGGAAGGTGACTCACTGAACAGTTACCAGCCTATAGAATTCTAAGTTTTGAAGACTTTCCTTGAACCAGAATAGAGAAGGCAATTTAAGAGAATAAGAACTTTGCAGATACTAGGGAAGTGGTATTTTGGTGGTGAGGCTAAAAGACAGGAAGGTAGATCTCATGACACCTGACCGTAATACACATATAAAATTGGCTCTGTTGTGCTTAAGCCCAGCTCAAGCTCTCTCTACCTCCCTCTCCTTGGAAGCCAGTCATTTGGCCCAGGCTCTAGGGATGACTATATACATCACAGACACATTCACCTGTCAAGAAAATGGCTCTGTTCCTACCACCTAGGATGTTCAGGAAACATTTCCAGTTGGAAATAGTTCATCAACATGCAGACTGGCTAAGCCACAAGAAGGAGGTCTTTTGGCAGACAAACAACCTAATGATTAATAACAACAGCGAATATTTACCAAAAGCTCACTAGGTGCCAGATGCTGTTCTCAGTGCTTTTACATATACCAATCCATTTAATCTACCGAGGTAGTCTATGAAACAGTTGCTACTATAAGAATCTCCATTTTAAAGAAGGGAAAACTGAAGCACAGAGAAGTTACCCAAGGTGATACAGCAGAAGAGTGGTAGATTTAAATCCAGAAAGTAGAGTCCACCAGTCACAATCTCAGCCACTAACAATAAAGCATTTTCTACATGGCAGATGGCATCAACCCAAATTGTGTTCTATTTGCTTGTAGGTTACCTGCCATTTCCTGACTATCCCCCTAAATTCATGTATTAAAATATAATTAGCAACATGATAAACTTAAGAGCCAGGATCTTTAGGAAGTCATGAGTAGAGCCCTCAGAGAGGGCATGAAGGGCTTTATGAAAATGCTTGAAAGAATATATTTGTTCCCTTTCATTCTTTCTGCTAAGTGAAACAAAGTATTTGTCTGCTCTGGAGAACATAGCAACAAGACACAATTTTAGAAGTAGATATTGTGCCCTTACCAGATACTGAGCCCACCAGCACTTGATCTTGGATTTTTAACCTTGAGAACTATAAGATAGAAACTCTGTTGTTTCTACATGTATCGCCAAATCTCAGATATTTTGTTATAGCAGCACAAAAGGAATAAAATCCTATCTATACTCACACATAACCCAAGTAGGTATATCCTTTATGGTCACTTGGACCTTCACAACCAAACTGTAAATTGGGGTTTGACCAAACTACTGTAAAAAATGAGGTCTCCATGGCTAGCTGTATCATTATGAGACCTTGTTCCTCTCACTCCTTCTAAGATAAAATGAGACCACTCTCAGAGACACAGAATGATAACAGCAATGACAAGAGAGTTTAGAGACCCTGGATACATAACAAGGCCTCTCTGGACCTCCACTTCTTTATCTGTAAAAGTGTAGAACACACAGCCAGGAGGTTCTTTGCAGCTGACTAGGAGATTCCTTCTCTACCTGTCCTTTCATCTCTTACCTCATTAAAGTAAGACACTCTTTAAATGGAAATCATCTTTTATATGGAATTGACTAAAAATTAATTTTTTTACTAAAAATTAAGACTTGGCTGTAGACACTGGATTCTTTTGAAACATTCACCCTCTTGTATATATCCTATAGGACTACAAAGGCCAGTGATCTTTTATAAAGACAGTTACCCAGCTGAATTTCAAACCAAAAAAGGAGAACAACAAATGAACAACACACATAAAAGCAAACATTGCAAGCCAGATTTGCTGTTAGATTCCACGGGAACTCAGCTTCTTTAGCTGGGAAATTGAAAAGCAAGAGTGTGCGTTTGTGCTCTTGCCCTCACTAGGGGGCCTGGAATTCTAAATAACCAACTATTCTAGTATTCAGATACTTGGGTGCTACAGAAAGTCAAATTCAAAGAACAATACTGCTAAGTAAAGGATGAGAAAGTGGAAAATGTACTAAGTTCTAGTCCAGGCTCCTCCATTATCCTTATAAACTCAGACAAATCGTTTGCCTTCCCTTAAGTCGTACTTTCTCATGTGGAGCCAAAGGCATAGCAGGCATCTCAGCAGTGTGGTGTAGTAGTGAAGAGGGAGCCTTGGGAATTTGAATGCCTCGATTTGGGCCCTGCCTCTAGCACTTAATTAGTGGTGTAACAAAGTCGCTTAGCTATTACTATCCTCTGCCTCATCTTCACTTGTGAACTGGGGATAACAGCAGCCCCTAGCTCATTAACTGTGGTGAGGACTAAAGGGAATTAATTATATATTTACAGGGCTGAGAACTGTGCCCGACATACAGGTAGCACACAGCAAGCACTAGCTGTTGTTATTTTGTTGCTAAGGCCCTTTACATTCTGATGAAATATAAGCTATGAGTCTGTGGTTTAAAATGCTGGTAGAAATGCTAAATTATAAAATAAAATATTACTCTCTTTCTAAAGCAGAAGAACAGACTCAGAGAAACTTTTCCACTGTGCTCCAGGAAAGTGAATAAAGGTGTGTGATACCTAGGAGAAGCCTGACTCTGTACCTTTTATCAGATTAACTAGCTAGAAAAGTAGACACCTCAGATCTCAGAAAAGTACATAGGCACAGAGGGGCCACAAAGACTGCTCCATATTATATTTAACATTCAATTTCACGCCATATTTATTCTGCTTATGATAGACAGTAGAACAAAATAATAAAGGGCATGAACCTTAAAGACCTACAGACCAAGGCTTGAGCTAAGCCTCTCTAGTTACTACATGTCTTGTGTTTGTCAAGTCAGTTAAATATATTTGGGTCTCGGGCTCCACACCTATAAAACGGATTTGTGGAATTAAATAAGGAAATTTTTGTAAAGTGCATGGCTTGTGATAACTGAAATCAAAATTTTAACTCCCGAGTTGTAGTCTCCAATTTCCTCACCATTCTAGAAGAAAAAGACCTGTTCAAAATAAATACCAAATTTCTATCATAAGCCACGCAGAGCACAAATTGCAAGAAATATAAAAATCAATTGGTCTTAAGCTCTAACTAAACTCGGGGTGAAATTATTTGCATCTCCTTTGGGTTGGGGATATTATTTGCAAGTATCTGGCAAGGGAACTAAACTGAAAAGAGAATCAGAATAGAATTATATATGAGAAGTTTTAATCTATTCTAAGCACCTTGATATTGTACAACCAAAGATACCATAGGTTCATAAAACTAAACCAGACCCAACAATTATTTTCCTCTTTTTACTGTCTCTGATAGTATCAAGAAAAGGAGTGCCAATCTCACAGCTGCTTGTACAAATTATGACTATCAGTTATCGTGATCAGATGCATCCATTTTTAATAAGGAAGTCATTTAGGTCCACAAATTAAAATGCTAAGGGACAAATAATAACTTCTCAATTTTTAAAATAGAAAAATAGACTTATTCTTATTTCCAGATTAGAAAATTACCTTTGTCTGTTAGTGTATTCCTTGTGATCTCAATCACTTAAGATTTTGCTCATATAATATTACAATTCACTGATTGAGCTCTTTCCCAGAAATCTGGTTATGTTACTAAATTCTACTGCATTAACTCAGTGCCTAATATGTAGTAATAATAGATTAAAATAAAATCAAGACACATATTCATTCAGTAAATTTTGGATGAACCTCCCAACTACAAAGCATGCCTTTCTCCAAAATAATGCTAAAGGCTCTCATTTTTTTAATTTAAAGGTCAAATTCTTCATGAATAAAACTGTTCAGGTTTGGGGACCATAAAAGAAAGCAGTAGAAACAATATAACAAAATTCAGAATGTACAAGTTGTATGTCCAGTATCTGTGTGGAAAAACTTCCACTTCACATAAGTATCTGGCAAGTCAGGAAAGGCTGTTTCATTTTTGCACCAGAGAGGAAAAGCAACTCTACAAAAGCATATCCACCCTCTACCCCATCTGGAATTCTCTCAAAAATGCATTCCAAGGGGCCAGGGAGACAGCTCATTAGAATAAGTGCTTGCCTGGCAAGCACAAAGGCATGAGTTCAATCCCCAGTTCCACAAAAAAAAAAATGCATGCCAATATACTCGCTCTTTTATAATACAATAACAAGATGTTAAAAGAACAAGTTTTGTTAGCCTGTCCTCTTTCCAGTATCACATTTTGTATACATGACATCAAATTAAATCCATGAAGGCACCTTTCTGCCTAGGGCAAGTGAGACAAACCTGCAGGCACAGGGGAAATCAGCTGTGTGCCAGGCCTAGCAGGGATCCTGTGAAAGGCCGTCAGAAGAGCCAAGACAATGTTGTCTTGGCAGAGATTTGCTCATTTTCAACAACATGGGATAATAGGAAAATAAAAGACCTACCCAGACTCGGCATCTGGCGTGTGCGGACATTGCCAATTCATAGCAGTGAAGCTTACCTTTCATTAGTTTCTATATCAAAACAGAACCTCTTATCAATAGACTCTGTCTTCCTTCTCACACAGTACTTCAGGGTTAAGTCCAAGGGCCCCTGATAGGAGAGAGAGATTAAATTGCAATTTGAAAAAATGCACAGAAGCTTCTTCTACCTCCCAGTATCCTCAATGTCACTTGGAAGGTATAAGCCACACCAGCAATAGCAATGTGTAGACTCACTGAAAACCCTGTCCGACCAAACAGTACTTAGGGTAAGACAGCAGGTGAACTTCCCATGCTCCAAGAATCAATGGCTCGCACCAGGAGAAAATATTCAGAGTAGGCCAGGTCTCCTCCCTTAATGACAGATCAATCAGAAAATGCAATGCACATCACATAAGGGCGGTGTAGGACAAATGGATTGCCTGAATGCCATGAAGTATATGGAATAAAAATTTCATAGGCTTCTGGTACTGAGGATGCAAAAGGCTTTCTGAAAACATCCTTAAAAAGTCAGAGAGAAGTGCAACAAAGAAGCTTCCATTAAAGTGGCAGACGGAATGGGGAAGAAATTATTAACAGAAGAATGTTAATAGAAGAAGAAATATTTCTGTGCCCCACTTCAGACTCTTTTAAGATGATAAAAATCACAAAATAGAACTCATCAAAGGCACGGACAATGCCTTGTTATCTCTAGTACATAGCAAATATAGTGTTCAATAAATACTTATGAACTAAATCATCATCCTTGCCACTTCTCTGATGAGTAAACTGATATTGAGCAATATAAAATAATTTAACCAAGGTAAAAAAGAAAGTAGAGGGGCCAGGAGATAGCTCAGTAGAATAAGCAAATGCCTGGCAAGTGCAAGGGCCTGAGTTCAATCCCTGGTTCCGGAAAAAAAAAAAGAAAGTAGACCCCAGAGGTAGGCTTTTTTATTACTATAATTTCTAACATGGAAGGGATGAGGATCTACTAAAATACTATTTGTGAGGTGATCAGTAAAATGAGCAGTACAACACAAATGAGAAATGACAGGCTGAGCTAACAGGACACTGATAAGGGAAAGGGTCGGAGAGATGTTAACTTCTTCCATCTTTAAATTGGGAGTATGACAGTGCAAGGTGCTGCTGAAAGAATAAAAGAGGAATGGGCTGGGGAGATAGCTCAGTGGTCTAAGCAACTGCGTGGCAAGTGCAAGAACACAGGTTCGATCCCTGGTACTGCATGCCATGCAGGCCCTGGAACCCCAGGCACCAGCCCTGAAACCAGTCATGGTGGCACACACCTGTAATCCCAGCACTAGGGAGGCCAAGACAGAAGGATCACTATGAGTCTGAACTGCCTAGCAAGACCCTGTATCAATAAATAAGGGCCAGCCAAACATCGCAACAGATTAAAGCACCTGCTTAGACAGGCACAAGGACCAGGGTTCAATCCCCAGAGAGATATTCCAGCCTCACTCCCAGGGCACACTAAATTGACTGAGACTGGGCATGGTGGCATGTGCCTTTAATCCCAGTGCTTGGGAGGCTGAAAACAGGACAATCACTAAGAGTCCAATCTGTGTAGTGAGACCCTATAGACCTTGTACTAAATTTAAATAAAGTACCACTTTAAATAAATAAACAGGATGCAAAACAAAACATATCTATCTAGCTCAAGGGCTGAGGAGATGGCTCAGTAGTATAAGTGCTTCCCTGGCAAGCGCAAGGGCCTGAGTTCAATCCCCAGTTCCAACCACAAAAAAAAAAAAAAAAAATAGCTAGCTAGCTAGCTTGGTGCTTGAGACCCAGCTGGAATTCAAGAAATAGCAGTTTCTACAGAACAATGATAGCTTTCTTATTTACATTATATACATTTCAGAAAAACGAGTAGTAGGAACTGAGTCAGAGATCTGACAAAAAGTTGTTTCCAGCTCCAGTTTGGGGAAATTCAAATAACTACTTTTTCCCTTCCACCCTCTGATCCTGCCTACTGAATGGGGAACCAAGTTCCTCTTTCCATTCTATTAAGAATCTCATATGAAAACTGCTTACAGTGACACCACTGCAGTTTTGCAAGCAGCCATGCACTGCAAATGAAAGAAAAAAGCAAAACTAAAAGGAAGCTTTACTCTCATCTGCTAGGAGGGAATAAAAGTAGTGCCTGCAGACTTTATTTTGGGCTCAGCAATATATACTTGTGGGGCCGGGGAGATAGCTCAGTAGAATAAGTGCTTGCCTAGCAAGCACAGGGTCCTGCATTCAATCCCCGGTACCAAAAAAAAAAAAAAAAAAAACACTAAGTCATTCTTGGGGCCGGAGACTTGGCTCAGTGGAGTATGTACTTCTGAGGAGGAAAGAAAGGGTTTGAACAACAGTCCTGACTGTAAGAACAGTTATATTACCCAAGATTTAGAACGTAATATGTGTAGAAAAAGAAAAAGACTGCAGGGCAGTGGTACTGATCAGCACTTGCCACTCGAAAACATCAGCTACGTTCTAACTGACTTGGGACAAAGCATGCGCTGCAGCACAGGGTGAATTCATCTGAAGCCTACCAGGAGGCTCTGCAGCAGCTGGCAGGCTGGAAAATGACTGTTCTGAACTCATGTACAAGTAAAGTCCAATGACAGAAGCATAAAAAAGCACTCTAGGAAACCCTGTTTGGTACATTTTATTAGAAGTTCATCTCATATCCAACCTACATTCAAGACGGTGACAGATCTTGCAGTTAAAGACCAAAGAAGTAAACTTCAATAGCATGCAACCAGATCTCAGTCCTCTTTAAATTTATATAAATGAGTCACATAAGAGATCTTCCATGAAAAGCACTAGAATTGAAGAAAAACTGGCCCAGTTTTTCTCCAAATCCCCACCTACCTGAATTGGATCTTAATGGATTACTTGTAGTACTAACAGGTGAACCTAAAAGTGTTGCTAACAGCTTGTAAACACTTAAACCATGCATGAAGAGCCTATATAAGAGTAAGTTAAATGGAAAAAGACAGACTGAACCACTACTGCAATATTAACAATCTCTCTGACTTTGACACTTAAATATATGGGAGGGTATATAAAAGATCAGGTTTTTACAACAGAATAAACTACCTTCTCAATGTGTTAAACTCTTCTTTCCATTATAGGGAGTGGATGAAAGTTTGAAGCGGAGCAGAAGATATATTATTTGCTTAAAAGTATTTGAGTGCTGCACAGCTTATAAGTTATCCTAACTTTAGGTAACAGACATACACTTAAAAAAGTAATTCAAGAAATTGACTCATGTTTTTTCAAACTTCCGAGTTACAATATTTCTATAGCAGAGCCTTATGAGCGATGTATGCAGATTTTTGGTAATTTTCTTTGTAAAGAAAAAACTATAACACCAAATGGTCTGAAAGAGTACAGGCACTTTCAAGGTCTCATGGAATTCACTGACTAATCATGGATGCACTGAGCAATTATTATTATTTGAGGATGCGTTCTGACCCAAAGCAGCCTGAGGCCAAGGAGAACATATATAATCATAACTTCACATAACACAGTTAGGCTTGATTATTTAACACCATTTCAACAGACATTCTTCTCTGAGATGCACTTAAAAATGTCTCTCAAAAATTGCTGGCATATGTGAGGACTGACCTGCTTAGCACCTGGCTTCTGTTCCATAGGTGTCATGGTGAGCGTTTTAGTTTCCTTCTCATATCGGCAATAGTACTTCACCCAGGATATTCCCAAAGCCCCTACACAGACAGACAAGGGAGACAGAATAAAAGTTGCAGCACACACTATGGCAGATGCTGCTTATAGCCTATTCTTTATGGTCAAGCTCTAGGCTCCAGCCCTATACTTCCCCTCAGCTAGTCTTACCTGCCAAACTGCTTCCCAAATCTGCTTTTGGCTTGCCCCAAACCCATCCTCCTTGCCATGTGCCCTATGAATGGAAGGGCCATACCTCTCAAAAGCTGGAACATTCTGTCATCAGCTCCTCTTTGACTGTAACTAATCTACTTGGGCCCTGGGTTGCACCTCTTTTGTCACCTACAAGTCTCTCCATCTCTGACACTATCATCTAGGAATTAAAAATGATATTGCTGTCTTTTAAAAAATGTTTTATGAGTTATTTCAAACAAAAAAATTCATTATTTCTCCACTTAATTGTTTTAGTGGACTTCTATTTCTGATTACTCTTTTCCAGTCTATTATTCACTTACATGTTAGAGGAATATTAGTTTAAAGACATAACTCTATTTCAATGCCAGCGGCAAACTAACAAACAGCAATAATGTCCAGCTTCTCCAGGACCCAAAATCAACATACCTAAAAAACAGCAAACTGGAGAAGGAGGGCGGGGGTGAGGGGGGGCAAAACTGATATCTAAGATTTAGGAGGGATGATGGCACAAGGAAATTGGAAACCACAGAGAAACTTGAGAAATAAAACACAATGCAGACAAAAGAGTGAAGCAGTATGGAAAGCCCACACTGTTTCCAAGGAGGAGAAGCTGTCTCTCCTGACACAAGATAAGCCCCCAGGTTCAGGAGCTCTAGGGAGAAAAATGGCCCTGGCTGGCAATCACTGTTAGCCCCAAGAAAAGCCTAAGACCATTGTAAACTACAAAAGCGGTGTGCAGTTTTACTTTGAAAATGATTCCTTCAGTGTAACAAGCTAGTGTTGAAGAAATCAAAGTTCAGTGCCCACCATACCTGACAGACTGAGCCACAAAATAATTATTAAACATCTTCACTTCAGAGCTTATAATATACCCCTACCACATATACTAAGTGGAAAATAGCCAAAGTACACAGTCACAGAGAGGGTGTAGGTTACATATAAATCTCCTGAGAGGCTTAAGCTCAGGCCAGAAAGGGCATGGTGGTAGTGGGCATAGGGGACATTGTCCATGGTTGAGAAGCCAGGTGTGGCAAGTATAGCTTTCAAAGGTGGCTGGGTATAAAACAGAGATATTAAACTTCAACCTCTGCTCCTACTGCTACATCCAGCACAGAGATCTGTGGTTTGATTGCTTTCCTCATCCATCAAAATAAGCAAGGAAACACCTCAGTTTGGACAGTTTTACAGACTGGGGTGAACAAACACAGAAGCCTTTCTGGCAGTCGGGTGTGGGACAGTTCACACATCCGCAGGCTACAAAGTTATCAGAGAAAACTATGGGGAGAGGCACATAAAAGGGCACAGAAAATAAGAGCTCCTGGAGTGACTATAGCTTTACTGCTGGCAACACTGATTAAGAATGACTAGGGCCAGCAAGATAGCTCAGCGGACTCGGCGCCTGCTTAGGTAAGCACAGGGACCAGGACTCGATTACAGGCACTACATGCCATGCCGGCCCCACCCACAGGCACAATGAGCCGGCCACCAAATGCAGGCCTGGTGGCGCATGCCTACAATCCCAGCACTAGGGAGGCTGAAAATAGAAGGATCACTATGAGTGAGAGCTGCATAACTCCTTATGAATGGTCTCAATTTCCCAATTAAAAGACACTGATTGGTAGAATGGAAAAAGAAATAAAACTCAAATGATGAATAAAAGAAATACTTTAAATCCAAAACATACTCATAGATTAAAAACCAAGGATATAAAATAATATTCCATTCAAGAGAAACTTGAAAAATTTAAGAGTAGTTATCCTATTTTCAGACAAACTGAACTTCAAAACAAAACATCAAAGGAAACAAAGGTCACTATATAATGGTTAAGTAAATAATTTAATAGGAAGAGAAAACAATTATAAACATATTACACTAAAAGCGGGAATAACCAACTTCATAAAATAAACTAGACATAAAAGATCAGATGAACATCAACAAAATTATTGCAGGTCATTTCAATACCCTACTGACACAAACAGACTCGTGAACTAGACAAAAATGTAAATAACAATATAAAGAATTGAATCAGACATTTGAACAAATGGATTTAACAGCTATCTGGGGTGTTACAACCAACAATATAATACACACTTATCTCAGCAGTACATGGAAGTTCCTTCAAAGCAGACTATACATTAGCCCAGAAAAAAAATGCTTACATAATGTGTAAGAATCAAAATAATGCCTTGCATACTAGATGATAGTGCAGTGAACCTAGAAACCAGGGGTAAATGAAAATAAGGAATTTCTAAACTTATGAAATTTTTAAATGCAATCTTTATTAACCAGCAGGTCACAGCAGAAATCAAATAATAGGGGCTGGTGAGATGGCTCAGTGGTCTAAAGTACCTACTTAGAACAAACTTAGCTAAAGCACAGGGACCACGGTTCAATCCCCCAGCACCACATGCCAGCCAGCCCTGCCCCCTGGTGGGCTGAGCTGGCCACACACACAGAAAAATAAATAAATAATTTTTAAAAATAAAAAAAAAGAAATCAAATAATAAAGACAGATCCTGGAATCAAATAATATTGCTACTACAACATACCAGAATTTAAGAATTCAATGAAAACAATCCTAAGAAGTATGTTTCTTGTTGTGAATGTTCACATCAGAAAAGGGAACACAAATAAATAATAATGTACCTCCAGCCCTTAAGAGCTAAGAAAATCCAAATCAGAA
>NW_004524777.1:2474432-2509351 GCF_000260255.1 Octodon degus
TTGTACAGCAATTAACCACTAAGAATAATATATGCAGTGTATTATTTGTTGAAAAAAAAAAAACAGAACCAATTCTTTAAAGAATAAAGCAATAAAGTGTCAGATCCAAACATCATGAAAAAAAAAAAAAAGAAGTTAGTAGAATGAAAGAATTTATAAAGATCAAAGATGAAATTGAAGCTAAAATAATACAAAGAATCAATGAATCAAAGACCTTGTTCTCCATAATATCTGAAAGGTACAATGGATACTGGGAAAAGGGAAATAATCTGCTCAAAGGGAAGGAAATACTGAGATGAGAAAGACATACAAGGTGAGGAGGGAATATATCTATGTATGTATACCAGATGACTTGGACAATTGTACTGCTGATATCTGCTGGTCTATAAAAACCCCTAAGTGTTTAAATATTTTTTTTCTCTTCTTATATTCTTTTATTTTTTCTTCTTTTTTTTGGGGGGGAGCAGTACTGGGGATTGAACTCAGGCCCTTGTGCTTGCCAGGGAAGCACTTATTCTACTGAGCCATCTCCCCAGCCCTCTCTTCTTAATTTCTTATAACTTTTTTTCCATGTATATATCCGGTAGTCTAAACTAATTTGAAAAGAACTCTATGCAATACAACAAATACTGTTGACTTTGTACTATTTTGTTTAGTAAAATTCGATGTCATTTCTATTAACATTATTTTGTATTCCCTTTTTTAAAAAAAGACCTGATTCTTCAAATCAATGAACAAAATATTCTAGTAAGATTCCAGCTGGTCAAGAAAGAAAGAGAGACAGACAGACAGACAGACAGACAGACACAGAGACAGGGCGGGGCAGGGTGGGGCAGAAGGGAGGGAGGGGGGAGGGAGGGCAGGCTAACCTGCCAAATTATTGCAATTAGAAATACAAAAGGTTAAATCACAAAGGAAGCCACTGAAATCCAGAAGATTACTAGTAACCACTTTGAAAACCTACAGATCAATGAGTTGGAGAATCCAGAAGAAATGGATATAATCCTCGATGCATAAAATTGAGACAGTAACAAAAAAAGCATTCACTAAAAAGCCCAGGATTCAATGGATTTACCACTGAATTCTACAAGAACTTCAAGGAAGATATAATGCCAATAGTCCTCTAACTGTATAATAAAAAGGAAAGGGAAGAAGTACTCCCAAAGTTATTCCTGAAAGTTACCAATGCCATGCATCAAAAAGCAAACAAAGGTCCAACCCCACAAGAGAGCTATGGGCCACTTTCTTTAATGAACACAGACACAACTTCTTAACAAGATACTGGCAGATAACATAACAAATCAGTAAAAAGAACATATATCATGGCCAAGCAGGATTTATCACAGGGAGGCAAGGATAGTTCAACATAATGCAAATCAATAAATATTTCACATAAACAGAACATGTGAAAAAAAATCAGATGATCATTTCAAAACATACAAAAAGCCTCCAAAAAAATCATCATCCATTCATGAAAAACTCCCTAAATGAAATAGGTATAGAAGAATTTCTCTCAACTTAATAAAAGGCATTCGTGACAAATCTACAAGCAACATCCTATCAAATGGGGAAGCCTGAAAGTTTTCCCTCTGAAATCAGAAGCAAGATACAGATGTCTACTATCACCACTCCTGTTAAATATAAGACTCAAAATATTAAGCAGAGCAGTGAGCAGCACCCTGGCTTTCCATTTTATCCCTTCGAGGGTACTCATCCTTTGGACTGTTCCACTTACACACAAGATGGGCCTTCCCATTATTCACACCCAGAACTATGCCAAACCAATCAGAAATCTAATTTAGTCTCACAGTTCCTTAATCCCAGCATCCCATAATTTAGTCCCAGAATCACAAACCTGAAGTCCAGGCACTTCTGAAAAACCCCACCTTTGGATGCATGAGGCTTTGGGGAAACAAATCTCCACGAGGAGTGCAGTGACTGTATACTGCCAATATGTACTCACAGAAATTAAAATTTAACAGAAGAAAGACATATCTCTATTTATATCGTTCATCTTAGTCTAAACCACCTATAGCTTTCCCATTGTCCCATACTCCTTAGTCTGCCTTCAGAGCCCTTTATAATGTGACCAGAACTTCCCTTCCTAGCTTTGTCTTTTAATACCCTGACCTGCTGAGTTAGTTTCATTTCCCAAACAAACAAATAGGAATACAACTTATAGCCCCGGAGTAGTACACACTTAAGAGTGAATAAACCACTACAAATAACTACATCAAGAAAACAGGTCCCATCTTTCACTCTTCTTGGCAAACCAAAACCCTACAAATAAACTATGTCCTACATACCTGTGTGCCTTTAATTTACATAGTGGCACACCTGAAATTCTCATAATCCTTTACCTATCAAACTCTTTCAATACGAATGTTCTAGTTCAAGCACTATTTCCTCCTTTAAATACATACCCAAATCAGAATGCTCTGCATATTTTACTGACAGACTTGTCTATCTCCTGCAGCTAACCACCAATTTCTTAAGGACAAAACCTTCAACTAATTCCTTTTTTTAGTACCTCCCATGCACTCCAGAGGGTCTTGCAGAAATGGCATTTAGAGTACTCAGTGTACACACATTCAGCTGAGCAGCAAAGTCATACACATTTGATAAATTCAGAAACTTCAGCACAGAACATCATATGGCATGAAGCAGTGGTGCTGAACTATCAGCAATTTTGCCTCCCAGGAGACACTTCAGGTTGTTCCATCTAGGAGTGCTATTAAAATAAAGACAGGCCAGATACTGCTAAACACACTATCATGCATAGTACTAGCCTATCAAATAAATAATTAATCCAGGCTGAAATTTCAATAGTGGTGAAACTGGAAATCTGCTATGAAAAGATACAGATAAAAATCTGACAAAAAAGGGAATACATCTTTGAAACACAGGAAAATTCAAATGTTCTAAGGGGAGAAAAGCATGGTAACATTACTGCTAAAGTGTGATTGTGTTGGCACTGGTAGCCTCTGTCTGGGTGTGTTTCTTCTGTCTCCTCTCAAGTAAAATAATGCGGATGGGACTGAAATCATAGGTTTGGGGTACTGGGTTGTGGAGGACCACCTGAGCAGCTCTCTTTGAAAGAAGGGCAATCATTTCCATTTTGGCTGAGCCTGACCCTATTTTCTTGTATTGATATGTACAGAGCTGGCTAGGACTTCTCTTTATCCTTTCAATTGGCCTTAAGCAATGGATATTGGTCTAGCCCAGGTGCTGGTGATAGTCTCTGAAGGTGGCAGGCATGTTTCCCTGATAACCCACACCTGCTGTTCTTTAATATGTGACAGGATGAACAGCCAGTGCTCCAGCTGGGATTGAGCCTTGAGATAGAGGCTATGACTTCCTGGGGCTTGAAAGATTACACATCAAAGCTGAAGCAACACACTCCAAAACATTAGATACTATTTCAATAGTATAATGCAAAATACTTTTTCTGCATATCCGTCTCTCTGCATATGACAGAGGTATATGCAGACCACTTAGCTCAACTCAGAGTACTCACCTACTTCCTACAATTCTCGGTCAGGTCATTCATCCTCAAGCCACTCATCCCCAACTGAATAAAACCCGGGTGCAGCCCTGGGTCAGCCACCTCTTTGTTCTGTAAAGCCATCTTTGTGGCTGGACTTAGGGCCCCTTGGCTCCCCATAAATATAAATATCCTTTAGTGTCTTTATTTTCACCATGGGTTGCACTGGGAGTGGTAGATTGGAATGAACTTGGTGGGATTCCAATAATGTATTTTGGGACTACAAATATAAACTTGGACTGATATAAGGATCAAAAGAGGCTCTCTTAGGATTACAAATATAAACTTGGACCGATACAAGGACCATAAAGGGCTCACTACACTGGGTCACAGCTCAAAAGTAAAATCAAATAGTGCCTGCAGGTTTGCATGTTATTTAAGAAGTAGAAAATTTTCATTCTTCCACAACATGCGGTGATTGGATGAGTTAACCTATTTTCCTTGTTTAACAATGAACAACAAATACTGTGTTACTCTCTGAAATCATTGTGGTCCTTCAGTGCTTTTAAGAGTAACCATGTGATCCTAAAGAAGACAATGGTATATAGTGGGCAGTGACAGAAGTATAAGGCCTGGCATTACACACACCTAAATTTAACCATAGCTTGTCACTTGTTAATTGGATGTCTTTCATATGATAGCCTCATTGAGACTCAGTGGTACCATATGTAAAATGGGTATATGGTAGAATCAACAGTTGAGACTGGGCTTTTAAGCTCAACTCTATGCTAGAAACACAATAGGTATGATAAACACTTTTCTACCTTCTTTTTACCCTAAACAGTTATCACAAGGATTAAAGAAAATTAGTAATTCTCATTTCAAATCTCAATGAACACCATAGGTCTTATCATTCTATCACTGGAAAGACAAACCCTTAAATTCTCCTTAATTTTCCTTCTCTTTTATATTTGTTATTCCTACCCTGCCTTCCATGTAGTTGTAGCTTTAAGGCTCTATGAACGATATGGATACCGAAAGTTTATAAAGGTGCCAGCCCACTGTAACCCAGTGTACCCCTGAGTGCCCACACACATTTCTCTTGGGTATAAAGGTAGCCTTCAATGGTTGGCTGTCCTGGAAGTTTGCACGTCTGGGGAGCTTCTTTCATCCTTTTCTTAAGTTCTTCCATCTCCTCCCGGGTACTGGAGAAATGATTTCTTGTCTGTCAAGACATAAGTATCATAATTATTATCATCACTTAATCACCATAAAGAAGTATTTATTTAAATGAGGTATAAAATTTTCTCTTCTTCCATTATGGGCTACAACTCAAATAAATAAAAGATAGATAGATAGATAGATAGATAGATAGATAGATAGATGCTGAATAATGTGATCAGAAAATAATTTTATAGAGTTTAATGACAATAACTAGTACTAAATAATTTTACAGAGTTTAGTGGTGTTAACCAGGGCAAACAAAAATATAAATAGCAATATAATCATAAAAGGCTGGGGATATAGCTCAGTGACACAGCACCCGCCTGGCAAGTGCAAGGTCCTGAGCTCAATTCCTGATACAAAAATACATATTTACTCACAAAACCACAAATGGGAGATAATTTTTAAATGAGAACCATGCAAGTTTCCAATAAATAAAGAAGCATAGAATTTTCAGTACCAGACTAACAGTGAGACACTATTTCCATGGCAGCTTCTATGTTCTCCAAATACAATTACTCCTTACCTCACCTTGAATTAAGTTCTGGCCACATGAAGATATGTGAAAGCATGTTGTCTGTAAACATGCTAACAGAACTTAGTCTCAAGACCATACATTATGCCAGATTTTTTAAAAAGGTGATCTGAGCTTGCTATGATCTTGCAAATGAGGCAGCCACACAAAAACCTATAAAAGTGGCCTGAGCAGATAGCTCAGCGGACTAAGTGCCTGCTTAGGAAAGCACAAGGACCCTGTACACCACATGCCACACTGGCCCACCCATGGGTATGCTGAACCCCAAAATCAGGTGTGGTGGCATATGCCTGTAATCCCAGTGCTGGGCAGGCTGAAAGCAGGAAGATCACTAGGAGTCAGAGCTGCATAGTGAGACCCTGTACCAAATACCTAAAAAGCAAATCTATGAAGGCTTGTTATCATACATATTTGTGAAGTTCTATACAGAAGAAGCCTCAAGTGATTAACTTGGTTGTTAAGGAGGATTCTATAAATCTGCAGAAGATAGAGGCTCTCATTTTTCAGTGAATAAGACTACCTAGAAAAAAGGCAAGTCTACATAAGGGGAAAAAAACTCAAATTACAATCCTGCTAAAGAATAAAAGGCTTATTTCCACTACAACTTTGTATCATTTTTCAACTAGAAATACATCTATAAATTTCAGACAATGGAATATCCAGTCCATTGTCACCTGACCTCAGTAACAGCTTTTCTCTGAGTCTAGAAGGCAGTGAATAGTTATAATCTCTGTGCGTCTTTAAAAGTTTGGGTCTTGATTCTATTGTGGTACTTATCAAAACGATTCCCATTTATGCATTTGTCCCCTCCAACAAATTGCATGTTCCTTTAAAATACAAAATCTTATGTGCCTCATTACAACATGCCTGGTGCCTTTCACAATGCCTAGCATAGAGCATATGCTCACTGTACCCAGAAACATTCATTAAATGTGGATTGCATAAGTGAATGATCAAAAGAATGTAGTCACACAACACTTGTCCCAATATACAGAAATGCTCTACCAATTACCTTTCTAGAAGAACCAGAATGAGAAAGAGTAGATAAGACCTTTAAAAATAATTTATTTAGCACTAATAAGCATTAAGAACAAGAAAGAGAAGACAAAATTATTATTTGTGGTGATGAAACCCATAGTGAGAATACCTTGACTGACCAGAAAAGTTAAGCCCTAAACAAGCCTATAGTTGTATTCTCATATAGGAGAGGCACAGCACATTAGCAGCACTTAATAAATATTGGTTAGATTGAGGTACTGGTCAGCCCAAAAGAGGGAAGTGTTGAAAGTTGAAGAGCAAATACAGTCTAGTTCGCTAACATATTTGTTACTTTTTTTCTTTTAATTTTTTTGATACACGGTCTTGTGATGCAACGGGGACTCATAGTGATCCTGTCTCAGCCTCCCCAGTGCTGGGATTACAGCCATGTGCCATGATGTCCAATTCCAGGCTCAGCATGGCAGGCACTTAGATCACAAAGCTATTGCTTAGCCTCATATTTGTGACTCACACTAGTATGTCTTGATAAACTGCAATAACCCCGAATTCCAAAGTTAATACCACAGGAGTTAAAGTTCAATTGGATATACAAGTGACAAAACCCACATGCTGGGCCCAGATGTAGCTGAGAAGCACAGTGGCTGCTTAGCAAGCGCAAGGTCCTGAGTTTGATTCCTGGTACTAAAACACAAACAAAAACAAACCACATGCAACTCACATTCTGCAAACTGAGCTGGAGCTGCTGTTTGTATGGGAGGAAATCCTGTGTGAGCTCCACAGTCAAGCTGTTGGAAATGAAGAGGCTATGAAGAAAGGCCAAGACCTAAAGAAAACAGGCAAAAATAATTTTATCACCAGCATCTTCTAATTATTCAAATAAAGGAACCACGAACTCAGAAAAACCTCTACAGTGCTTACTCAGCATAATGCTAAAAGAAGTCATGTACATATAGGACTATAAATAACTATTCTCATATTAGTTTAAACTTTAACATTGGACTCACTTTGAGACATAAACAACAAATGTATTCACTTCAGATCTTCAGATGACATAAATAGGCATTAATTTGGATGGGAAGGGAACAGACTACCTTCGCTCTACAGGATGAGTATCTGGAATTCAAAAATCTGAATTCCAAAATGCTGCAAAATCTGAAATTTTTCAAAGCAACAACACAATGTCACAAATGGAAAATTCCATGCCTGACCTCACACAGGTCTCTGGCAAATACAGGCACAGTAAAGCATTGTATAAATTACTTTGAAGCTACAAGGTATACAGAAAACCAAAATAAAATTTCTTACTTAGACTTGGGGCTTATTCTCAAGATATTTTATTATGTATGTGCAAATACTCTAAAAAACTTGAGTGACTTTACAAACATTTCTGTTCAAGCATTTCAGATAAAGTACAAAGAACCTATACATCTTCAGTTGTTCCATAGTAGCTGCTCAACAAATATTTGAGGAACAAATGAATAACAAAACAGAAGATCAAAGGAGTGTGAAAAAATTTTCAAATCAGAAATGTTTTGGGGTTTCCGAGTAAGAGATACAAATGATCAATAATGTACTTCTAAATGATCAACACCATTAACAACAAAGCACACATAAATAAAACCAAAACAAAATGATTTCAATATATCAAATTATAAATACTTTACTATAAAAGTTTCACATTGGAAAAGTATATAAGTGGTAGTAAAAGTCGCATCATTCTTTTCAGAAAGCAAATATGTGACCACATATGTGGCATGATTAAAATATATAAAGTGAATGTTTATTTTTTAAAATTATAACAATAAAAGACAGATTGCCTGCCGTACCGGTCCCACCCCCAGGGCACATTGCATTGGCAACTGAGATTGGGCATGGTGTCACATGCCTGTACTCCCAGCTCTTGGAAGGCTGTAGACAGGTAGATCACTATGAGTCCAATCTAGTAGTGAGACCCTCAACACTCTGTAGATCCTTCCATAAAATAAAAAAAAAGCCATATCGCCAGCAATTCCCCTCAAAATACTCTACCTTGCTTTGGACACACTTATCCTACTGTTCTTGCAACTTTCTACAGTAGGGCTGGAAGTTCTCCTTCTTGAGTGACTTTATAAAATACAGTGAATGTCACAGCCAAGTGCCATCCAATGGAAAGGTAGGTTTGTGACACAACTATGGGGTGACCTCATTCATATCATTCACCAGATCAGGCAACTTGTAACTTCTGACTCTTCCCCACTATCAAAATGACCATAAAAGCTAAACACTTTGAATAGATTGAGCACATCAAGGCAGCCTTGATATACAGCACAGCACAAAGGAAAGACACAAAAGATGACTTGCAGAACTGTTTCAAAAAGTGGTAAGACTTATAAGATGAATGTGTGCAAAGAGAGGGCAGCTACGCTGAGGTGAACTAGTGGCGATGTGTTTTTATTCTATGTGTACTTCTTTTTAGAATTTTAACATTCAGCATATTTTTATCACACTTTGTACAAACACACACAAAGTGTATTACAAAGTGTATACATAAATACATACAAAAGTATATAATGTTCACAAGAATGTATAAGCTATTACACAAGTGAGGATATGTGTACTGAACTTAAAGTCATACACAACGCTTCCTGCTTCTCTTCTACCTTTCTCCATCTCAGGAAATTACATCTTTCTAGTTTGTGTGTAGATGTTCCCCCAAAGCCTCATGCAGTCATGGGTTCATGCTTCTAGAGTTTGTGATTGATTAGTACTCCAAAGCTGGGATTATGGATGTGAGTGCTACACCTGTCCTGGGGCAGAGAGCCTAAATAAAATAAGGGAGGGAGAGAGGCTTACTCTGCCTCTGCTCTTCCCTTTTTGCTCTGGCTATTTCTCGCTGTTTTTTTTGCCACCATGAGCTGCTGCCCTCTGCCATGTGCCACTCTGCCTTGGCGTCAACTGATTACGACGTGAAACCTCCACTAACTGTGAGCTAAATAAACCTTTCCTTGCTTCATGTTGGCATGGCTATTTTGTCTCAGTAATGTCAGAAAAGTACTAGAGACAGTGTCTCATCCATCATTAAAGCCAAAAACTAGAAAATCATCCCTGACTTCTCTTTCACTCATATTTTGGTTCATTCATCAGTAATTTCTGTAGTTCCTGTTTCTAAAATATGTCTCTAATCGAGCATTACTTCACCATTTCCTCTACCACTACCCTAATGCAAGCCATTATCTCCTCGTACTTAGACCACTGCAAGAGCCCACACCAGGCTTCTTCACTTACACTCTTGATTGCTTTGAAGTTCTTCTCCACATAATCGATCTGCCCATATCAAGTATTTAAGAGGCTTTTCACTACACTTAGACTATAACTAAAACACCTTACCACATCCATATGCAATGTATTATTATAACTGTCCTATTAACCTGTTTTGAAACTGTTTCATTGCTATTTTATCTTTTTTTTCCTCAATAACCTGAATAAAAAATTTAAAAAATAAAATAAAACAAAGAACTACTTAAAAAAAAAATCTTTACCACATCCACCAGTCCTGTGCCTTCCTAGCACGAACTTTCCTCTGGGTATTCTATCCCTTCACCAGTATCAAAACACATGAATTACCTTTGTATTCCTTTGCACAATCATTCCAAACTTATGCTTTTGTACTTGTGTTTTTATGTGTCTGAACATGCTTCCCTATTTCTAGAGTCACATCTCATCTTCCTTTATATCTTTCTTTAAATTTGATTTTATTTTGTTTTTGAGACAGGGTCTTGGTATGTAGTTTAGGCTGTCCTTGAACTCTCTAAGTAAGCCAAAACTGGCCTCAAACTTGCATACACCACATGCCCAGCAACATAGGGTTTTTTAAGAGGCTTTGGGAGATGGAGGGTTTTTATTTAATTTTTTATTTTGGTAACAGGAATCAAACTCAGGGCCTGGTGCTTGCCATGGCAGGCTCTGAACCACTGAGCTATAACCACATCCCCCTTCAGATCTCATCTTAAATGGCATTTCTAAGGTATTCCTTGACAAATTCATTTAGAGTTTATCATTCTTTATAGCTGAGTAATATTCCATTGCATAAAAATATCACATCTTTTTCATCCATTCATCAGGTGATGGGCACTTTGGCTGTTTCCAAGATTTGGCTATCACAAATTGTGCTCCTATAAACATAGGTGCGCATATACCACTGTGATATGATGTTTTGAGTTCCTCAGGGAAAATTCCCAGTAGGGGGATAGCTGGTTTGAATGAAATTTCCAGTCCTAGGTTTTTAAGGAATCTCCACAGTGATTTCCATAATGGTTGCATCAGTCTACATTCCTACCAACAGTAAAGAAGGGTTCCTTTTTCCTCACAGCCTCTCCAATATTTGTTGATCGTTGATTTCTTTATGATAGCCATTCTTTCTGTGGTGAGAGAGTATTTGTGTTGTTTTAAGCTGCATTTCATGGATGGTTAGTGATGTGGAGCATTTTTTTAATATATTTATTCACTTCTATAATTTCATCCTCTGAGAAGTGTGTGTTCATCTCGGATGCCCATTTCTGGACTGGGTCTTTAAATTTTGGAGCCCTAATGTTTTTTAGTTCTTTATAAATTCTCGAAAGAAGACCTTTGCCTGCTTATTAGTTAAGATTTTTTCCCAATTTGTGGGTTGTCTTTTCACTTTGGTGGTAATTTCTTTTGACATGCAAAAACTTCTCAATAAGAGGAGGTCCCAGTTGTTAATTCTTTCAAGTATTACCCATGCCATTTGATTTTTGTTCATGAACTCTTTGTCTACCCCTATGTCTTCAAGAGTTCCTCCCACTTTCTCTTCCAGGAGATTTAGTGTTTCTGTTTTAATGTTTATATCTTTAATCCACTTTGACTTTAGTTTAGTGCATGGTGATAGACCTGGGTCAAGTTTGAGTTTTTGGCATATCGAGAGCCAGTTTTTCCAGCATCATTTGTTTTGCTCTTTTCATCACACAATTTGAAATTATATTTATTTGCTATTCCTTCTTTTCTTTCTGTCTACCCCATGAAAGTACAGTCTTCATAAATAAAGCCTTTCTTGTTCATGATAATATAAACAGTGTTTAGCACAGTGCCTGAGTAATGAAGAAATACTTGTCAGTACACATATATATACATATTTATACAAATATGAGCACTGACACACATGTACACAGATAGTCATGTTCTACATGTAATCGTGCACACCTGTGTTATATATCCACAAGTATAAGTACACATGCATGGCTGGAGAGATAGCTCAGTAGAATAAGCGCTTGCCTGGTAAGCACAAAGGCCTGAGTTTAATCCCCAGTTCTGCCAAAAAAAAAGAAAATGAGATAATTTTCCCCTCCTGACCCTCTCTCGGGACAGGAGCTTTCTTTCTCTCAATAAATATATTCTGCTCATAAAAAAATAAGTACACACGCACATAAATAAAGGAGGAAATATGATATGAATGATATACAAAGAAAATTTGGAAGTGAAAGTGCTAGAATGTTAGCAGTAATTATTTTTCTAAGGGATATATTGTTTCTGTATTGTTTAATCTACACATTTTTCTAACATTTCCACAATTTGTGCAGTTTTTATAATAAAAGTTATAGAGATTCAGCATATCTGTCAAACAAAGCATATTATCTTTTATAATAAAATAAGAAGATTAAATGGAAAATAATTAAATGCAATAGGAATTAAAACAATACAGTATAAATTCTTTGACTGCCAGGGACATGGGCTCTCAGCACAGTACATAGAATACGATAGGTACTTTCTAAAGCTTACTGGAAGCATGAAAGTAAGGAAGGGAGAGGAGCCAGGTAATAGGATGAGTGGAAGAGATATTGAGGGAGGGCCACAAGGAAAGACAAGAGAATAGAAAAGGTAAAGAGAAAAATCAAAGAAAGAGGAAAGAGCCAGAGTGGATAGATTAGTGAAAGAAAAAGAAAAACATAGGTCAGTGTGACATGTGTCCTTGACATTCATGACAGAGCATTGACTATCCATTGTCTTCACTGAGATTCCAATATTATAATCAAAGCTCTTCACATTCACCTAGCATTTGGGAAATACTTGTATAGTGCACAACAGCAGGGAGAACTTACTGGCTCCACAATATTGAATTTCTTGGACTCTTGAACTTCCTGGATTTGATAAACATAATCAAGGGAAGATTCAAAGAAATTGTGTCTCTCTTTGTCCACCTGGAGGTCTGCCTGCAGAAGAACAATAACAAGTTTCACAGATGTGCATAGTCATTTCTGAAAGTCAGTGATTACAAGTTCAACAAGATTCTAGAATTAAAAAAGCATTTAGCCACTACTAGTACACTACCCCTTATGGAGATTACAAGTGACTGACCCAAGGCTTCCAGTTTCTAGTCCAACATGTAAGAAGATTGGAAGTTCTCATACTCATCTTACAATAAATAACAAAAACATCAACAAGTGATCATTCTTCTTAGATCCAACATAGAACTAAAGTCAGAGAGAAAAAGGCTTCAGGAGTGGATGGAAGTCAATACAGAAAACCAGAGCTTACCACAGCACAAACCCAGTAGCTAAAGCCTGTTGCTGCAGTCAACACAGAAGGGCATTACAAGCGGAAGAACTGCCATCTTAGAATATTTAAAAAGAAATCACTAAGGAAATCCAAATACAAAACAAGGATGCCAGAGAAAATCTTAACCTCTGCCTAAAGGAACAGCAAATTAAGTACAACCTAAGTCCTGACCAGGCAAACACAAAATCTCACACAGAAGACCTATTTACCTCAGTTTCTTTACCCAAAATATATCTGCTTTTTCAACAACAAAAAGTTAGCAAAGGGGCTGGTGAGATGGCTCAGTGGTCTAAAGCACCTACTTAGAACAAGCTTAGCAAAGCACAGGGACCACGGTTCAATCCCCCAGCACCACATGCCAGCCAGCCCCGCCCCCTGGTGGGCTGACCTGGCCACACACACACACACACACACACACACAAATAAATAATAAAAAAATTAAAAAAAAAGTTAGCAAAGACACATTGTAAAAAAAATGAACAAACATCAGAAACAAATTCAGACAATGCAAAAATTGTGAAATTATAAAAACACGAATTTAGGCAGACATGCTTGCATGAGACATTTCTGTCACCTTCCGAGCCGTGCGGCAGAGCTTGTTTCATGCCCGCTCAGCCACGCAGGTTGAATTAACCAAAGCAATGGTTATGGAGAAGCCCAGTCCCCTGCTGTTCAGGCAGGAATTTGTGAGACAGTATTACACCCTGATGAACCAGGCCCCGGACATGTTGCATCAATTTTATGGAAAGACCTCTTCCTATGTTCACAGGAGATGGGATTCAAATGGAAAACCTGCAGATGTAGTCTAGGGACAGAAAGAAATTCATAGGAAAGTGATGTCATGAAACTTCACCAACTGCCACACCAAGACCCGCCACATCGATGCACATGCTACCCCAAATGATGGTGTGGTGGTCCAGGTCATCGGGCTGCTCTCTAAGAACAACCAGGCTTTATGGAGGTTCATGCAGACATTTGTCCTTGCTCCTGAGGGTTCGGTTGCAAATAAATTCTATGTTCACAATGATATCTTCAGATACCAAGATGAGGTCTTTGGTGGCTTTGTCACTGAGCCTCAGCAGGAATCTGAGGAAGTAGTAGAAAAGCCTGAAGAAAAGACAACAGACACCTGAGTCTAAACCTGATGATTCTGGTACTTTCTATGATCAAACTGTCAGCAATGACCTGGAAGAATATTTAGAGGAATCCGCTGCTGAACCTGAGCCTAATTCTGAACCAGAACCAGAGTAAGAGCCTGAATCTGAAATCCAAGAAGAAAAGTCTGAACCTGTTTTAGAAGAAGCTACTCCTGAGGATGCTCAGAAGAGTTCTTCTCTAGCACCTACAGACATAGCTCAGACAGTACAGGAAGATTTGAGGACATTTTCTTGGGCATCTGTGACCAGTAAGAACCTTCCTCCAAGTGGAGTTGTTCCTGTTACTGGGCTATCTCCTCACAATGTGAAAGTACCAGCATCACAGCCCCAGGCAGAATCTAAACCTGAATCTCAGATTCCACCGCAGAGGCCCCAGAGAGACCAAAGAGTGAGAGAACAACAAATAAATATTCCTCCCCAGAGGGGACCCAGACCAATTCATGAAGCTGGGGAGCAAGACGATGTTGAACCTCGGAGAACTGTGAGACATTCTGACAGCCACCAGCTTTTCATTGGGAACCTGCCTCATGAAATGGACAAATCAAAACTCAAAGATTTCTTTCAAAACTATGGGAATGTGGTGGAGCTGCACATAAACAGCAGGAAGCTACCCAATTTTGGCTTTGTCGTGTTCAATGATTCTGAGCCTATGCAGAAGGTCCTTAGTAACAGGCCCATCATGTTCAGATGTGAAGTCCGTCTGAATGTGGAAGAGAAGACTGTGCTGTCAGGGAAGGGAACCATCAAGACAACAGCCTGCAGGGACCTGGAGGCCTGCCAAGGTGGGCTGGGCAGTGGCATGAGAGGCCCTCACCATGGAGGGATGGTGCAGAAGCCTGGCTTTGGAGTAGGAAGGGGGGTTGCTCTGCAGCAGGCAATTACTCTTCACCCATCTCCACTAAGAGAACCCAGCTACTGTGGACCGGTTAATTTCTTCAGTTAGCCTTTGGTGGCTGGGATTGTGATCCCAGTCTGTTATAAACTGCTTCAGTTTGTACAATTTTCCTTCTTTTGTGTTAATGGTGTTTGCCCCCTTCCTTTTTCCTCTTTCTCTTGGCCATTCAGTTCTTTATTTCCAATTTTGTGGAATGATTTTTTTAGGAGTAACAGATTTTTAAAGAAGAAAAAAGACTGACTTTCCCTGCTCACTTTGCATATACAGATGGGATTTTTTTTAAACAGCCATTTCCCCAAAGGAATGTGTCACTTATTACTGACATTTGGTATGTTTCATTCACTGGAATATTTCTTACTTATTTTTTACATGTTTCAAAAGCCTGTGAGAAGTACAGGATTTGATAAACATTTTGGAGACAGGAAAATATCCAAACTGTTTCTTTGCAAGTCATGACTCTTCTGATGTTGAAAAATGGTCATATGGAAAATCTGAAAAGCTATTCTCACTGATATGGTTAGAAACTGAATAAACATTGTTAATAGAACTTTTCATTTGATATTGATCACAAAGCAGTTCTAAAACCTACAGTTTTTATTACTGAAATTTAAATTGTAAGATAGGTTTGAATGTCTAGAATGCAAGTGATAGGCTTTTCTTCAATTATTAAGATTTTTTTGAAGTAGAATTTTTCATTTGTATTTGTTTAAAAAATGAAAAAAAAATACTAAACCCTCATCTGAGTAACAACTAGAGCAAAACTGCTGTGCCTTCTATTTACCTGAGATTCCACTCTTGGCAATTGTTTAAAAGAAAAATAAATCTAGATTTGTTTTATTAGGTTCAGAGATTCAAGGAACTGTAGACTCCCTCTTTCTTCACCTTGTCTGACATTTTTTTTAATTTTATTGAAAAACAAATAGCAATGAGACAGTTTCAAAACAGGTTAGTAGGACAGTTACAATAATTAATACAATGCATATTATTATCTTCGTAGTGGTTATTCACAGTACAGGATGCAGACATGATATCCTGTCCAAACACTATTTGTTATGCCTTATTCTAAATTGAGTCTCAAACTGAAATGCCTCTCAGAACAGATGTTTCTGTAGAGGTTCTCTGACCTAAATAGCTGAGCGACTGTATTAAGTTTTATTTTGGTATCTAATCAGATTCCCAATCATAGTGCATAAGAAAGAATGTGACTTTAACGTTGGACTTAACTGATGTGCTCAAGTGTCCGCAGTTTCTTTTTCTGTAAATCATAGTCATACGATGAATTTCTTATTTTGTTACGGCTCTCTTTTATTGATGGGCATGCAGTGGGTGTCTCTTGGAACTGGCCAATTTTTATTAAAATATTTCTGGAAGAAAATTTAATCTGGCAATATAGACTAGTAATACTCAAAAAACAAGAATTTAAAATAATTATGATAAAAATATAGTTACCATGAGCAGAAAAATGATAACTTAAAAGAAAAGATTCAAAGAAAATGTTAGAAACATTAAACATTGTAGCACAAAGTAAACCTTTAATGGGTTTATCAGTACACTGGACAAGGTTGAAGGAAGAATCAGTGAGCTCAGGGGTGTGGCTCACTGAGAGGGGCCTTGTCTACTATGTGTGAGACCCTGGCTTCCACACCTGGCACTAACAAAAACTCAGCACACTTTAAGATGTGTCAATGTAAAATGGAACCACTAAAATTTACAAAGAAAACAACTTAAGATGGAATAAAAATTCAAGAACTATAGGGCATTACCTTGGTCTTAACCATCCAGTAGAAAAGTATGAACACGAAATATAGGAAGTAAAGCCATGCTGCTATGTTGAGCTGTGGGGGACTCAGGTCAATAATTTCTGACATTGCCAGTTGAACAGAAGACCCAATGCTATTATGGGCTACTGGACTCTTTTAAAATATTTTGCTGAGTTTACACACCTGTAATATTCAATAACGGAACTTAGAAAAAATGGGGTAGACAGATGAATGTCCATTTTGTATCTGTGTATTCAAAGTGGTTAGGATAGATACATAGTTGCATTCTCTTAATGAATAGAATGATTTGTTCTAATGGTGTTTGTAAATAGGATCTCAAGTCCGCATCTTGTACAGCAATTAACCACTAAGAAGAATATATGTAGTGTGTTATTTGTTGAATCTGTACTTCCGATTTGATTTGAAATTGTCTCATTGCTATCTGTTTATCAATAAAATTTTGAAAAAAAAAACTATAGGGCAATTGCCAACAGTATCACCCATGGATATTCACATAAAACAAGGAAAATAAAAGAAAATATTGGAAGTAAAATTGACAGAGAATTATCGAAAGTGAAAGACAAATCCTAAATATAGATGCAGAAAGCTCAGAGACAGGGAAAACACTGAAATATCTATATGCAGGCCTATCATATTCAAATGAACAAAATCTAAGAAAATCTTGAAAGAAGATGAAGGAAAAGGAGAAAAACAACTTTTGTATTAGAGGTACAATGATAAGAACTACATAAGACTTTTTCTCAGGACCCACTAACTTAAAATTCTGTATACAACACAGTTTTACTTCAAAAGTGATACATAAAAGAATTGCTTGTGCAGAAATTGAAGGAATGTGTTAGTAGTAGACTTTTCAAGAAATGTTAGAAGCTGTTCTCTAGACAAAGGGAAATTATATAAGTTGGGAATACAAATTGACATAAAGAAAAGCACTAGAGAGATAATGAATGAATATAAAATAAAATCTCACATTCTCACTTTTCCCTTAATCTCAATCTTATACTCTCCTATTTTTAATTTATCTTACAGAGTGGAGATTTTCTGAAGTAATAACTGCAAAAACATATTTGATGATTATGGCTAATAACAGTGCAATGTAGCACAAAAATACTGGGAACATAAGGAAGAAATTGAAAATGCTATTATAAAGTTCTTCTAAAACATAAATAGCAACATAGCATTATTGAAAACTATACAAACAGTAACAAAATGCATTATGAAAGTTCCAGGACAGCCACAGAAAAAACTGTAAAACAAAAGCAAAAACAAAACCACAAGTATGCTTGACATGCTGGGGTCACATAAAATTTTCAATTCACAAAACTGGTAGAAAAACAGGGAAAACAAAAAAAGAATAGGGGCAACAAATGGAAAATAGTAGTAAGAAACTAGACATAATACCAACAAGATCAATGTAATTTTAAATATCAATTGTCTAAATATATTAGAACACAGAAATAGTCAAAATGCAGAAAAATAAGAGCCAACTATGTTATTTAAAAGACAACACTTTAAATCTAAAAACAAATGGAGACTAAAAGTGAAGGGATATCAGGCAAACATTAATCAAAAGAAGACTGAAATAGCATTAGTTTCAGGAAAACTATACTAGAGGATAATGAAAGCTATAACACAAAGGGGAGCTACAGCACAGTGATACGGATTAGTTCAGTTTGCTAAGAAGACAGCAAAATCCATAACGTGAGCAACAACGTATGTAAGATAGAAACTGATAGAAATGCAAGGATAAACAGACATTCACTACACATTCACTACGACAGCTGAAGAGTTCCATCTTACTTTGTAACTAATTAGCACCACATAAAATGAATAAGGATAAGGACCATCAGTCCACTGGATACCAAAGAAATGTATAGACTACTTCATATTCCTGAAGGTCATAAGGCATAATCATCAAAATAAATCATAGTTGGGGTATAAAATATGACCAAACATATTTAAAAGGACTGAAATAATAAATATTATGTACTCAAATCATAGCAATATTATACTAGAAATCAATTAAAAAATCTAGAAATCCCCTCAAATAGTTAAAAAGTAAGTTACATCATACAGTGTGGATCACCAAGTAAGTTTTAGAAGAAATTCTAAAATATATTGAGCTCAATGAAAACAGAAGATAAGTATTTGTGCAATGTAGCTAAAGCAGAGTATATACATTCTTGAATGAATAAATTAAAAGATAAGAAAGACTAATTAACAATATTCTAAGAAGTTTAAAAAAGGCACACTAGACTAGGCATGGTGGGACATGCCTGTAATGCCAGCACTGGGGAAGCTGAGGCAGGAGGATCCTTGTGAGTTCAAAACCAGCCTGGGCTACAAAATGAGCTCAAGGCCAGCCTGAACTGCATAGCGAGACTCTGTCTCAAAAAAAACCAAATAAATAAAAATAAAAAATGAACAGAAATGGTAGACTAAAACCTGGTAGCAAAGTATACCTTCTCTGGTACCTGGACTCAAGGCACCTAGGGAAAAACAAGAACTCAGTGAAGATTAAAAAAGAAGTAGATCTCTAGAAACCAGCAAAGAACTGACAGAAAATTCAGAAACTACAGAGAAGCTGGGAAAATATAGCACAATGAATTAAAGGCCTATTAACCTTCACAGTCACTTTATGGCAATCATGTAGAGATTTCTGTTCAAGTTGTGTTCTGAACCACTTTGCATGCATAAGAAACAAAAGCATGATGGGATAAATTTTTTAAATATTCAATATTTTAGCTTTTCATAAAGTTTGAGATTTCAAAGTATCAATAAAGGATACTGAAAATACAGTCTTCTACTTGTTACTATATATGATTTGTTATCTTAATTTCCTGTATTTAAAGTAGTATGAATTAGGAGTATCTTTATAAGTATACAGTTAGCTAAAAGTTACTGGTAAAAGGAATAACTCAGTGCTATGAGTCAAGAAGTGTTTTATTTTTTAGAAATAGTTTATTGCATCAAATTTATATTTTACTTTACAATAGAAAATGCTCTAAAATAGTATTTTTGCTATTTCATTTCTAGTACTTCTCTCTCACCAGGATATAGCAGAACAAGTTATCTTATACTTGTATGTAAAGCTTGCCTTATTAAACATTGTATGCCTTATTTTATTAAATCATTTTGTTGAAACTCAATTCTACACTTTAGAAAAGTGGTTTTTTTCTTAATTAACAAGAACTGTGGTGGGTTTTTTTGCTGTTGTTTTTTGTTTTGTTTTGAGGAACTGGGGATTGAACTCAGACCTTTGCGCTTGCCAGGGAAGCACTTATTCCACTGAGCCATCTCCCCCGCCCCATAACTGAGATGTTTTTAAAAACAACTAAAATCATCTTATTTTTTATTTATTTATATTTATTTTATTTATTTTTTTGTATTTAGGACAGGGTAAACAGGGTCTCACTATGCAGACTGGACTCCATAGTGATCCTCCTGTTTACAGCCTTCCAAGTGCTGGGATTACAGGCATATGCCACGAAGCCCAGTCTCAATGACTGTCTCAGCACACTCCGGGGAGGGGGGGAGGAAGGGGGAAACCAGGGGATCAAACACTCCTGGCCCCTGTGTCTGCCTAAGCAGGTGCTTTAATCTGCTGAGCTATTTCTTTTTGTTTTTTTCAGGTACCAGGGATTGAACTCAGGACCTGGCACTTACCAGGCAAGTGCTTATTCTACTAAGCTATGTCTCCAGCCCAAAAATTCGTTCTTTTTTTTTTTTTTTTTTTTGTTATTTTAGGGACGGGTCTACTACAAGGTTTCAGGGTCTCACTACTAGATTGGACTCATAGTGGTCCTCCTGTTTACAGCCTCCCAAGAGCTGGGATTATAGGCATACGCCACCATGCCCAGTCTCAAATGTTGTCACCGTGTGCCCCGGGAGCAGGACCGGCATGGCAGGCCCAGGGAACGGACTCCTGGCTCCTGCTTGCAGGCACTTTAATCTGCTGAGTTGTTTGGCTGGACCCCGCTAAGCTATTTGGCTGGTCCATAAAATCCTCATTTTGTATCTGCCTGTTACTTGTAATATCATTATTTATCTATTTACTGAGTTTATTCAATACATGAATCTATAAATTAAAAATAAAAAGAATGAAGCAATCTGAAAGGGTCACCCAACTCTCAGAAAAGGATCTATGTCTCTGTTTAAATAAGATCAATTTGAAAGAAACAACACACTGGGCAGGTTGAGTTACCCCCCAAAAAAGCCCTTGGCTACTGTAAATATAAAACAACATGGCGTTTTACTCTGAAATTGACTCATTCCATACAGCAGCCTATAGTTGGAGAAGAAATCCAGTGTAATGCCCACCATATTTGAGAATGCTTACTCAGGAGCCATTCTGACAAGGGGTTAACTGTTTAAGACAGAGTTACAGAACAACTACACTTCAGAGTTTGTGAGGTCACCCTACCACTTACAGGTGACAGTAGCATAAAGGGTGCTGGCTAGACAGAGACAAGGAAGAGTTTAACTTTAGGTGGAAAAGGACACTGGAGTTCCAAATTGAGTTGCAAAGACAAGGCCCTGGAAAGAATTCATTCCCTTCTTCCTCATTCCTTACATCTTTACCAGTACTACTATTAAGCTTCATTAATCTTGAGATATAAGTAGTACAGCAGTTGATTTTATGCTATTATTTAAGTATTTTCTATTATAAAATACATTTCATTTAGTAAATATTAACTACATGTCAGCTTTTGGTCTGTATGTGTATCTATACTACAACCATATATCTTTTTCCTGTTTTTAAGAGCAGCAAAATGGTAGCTTTCATTGGATTTTATACTATGTGAACATCCACTTTGTCTTTGATTCTATTACTATTGCTCATTTCGTTGCTATTGCTAGGGTGGCACAGGTGTTACTATAAATTTGCTTTTACTATCTGCCATTATCTGGTGGGTCTGTGTCATCAACACCACCATGGCTCATTTTCCTGACAACCATGTGCTTAGCCAGTACCGCACCCTCTCCACCTCAACTTAATGGAAGCAGTCAAATTTTCAGACAGAGAAAAAGCCCTATAGTTAGCTGTACCCAGAGAGCATCATTGGAAAGCAGATACTAACTAAAGATAACTCCGTACCAGCAACAAAATCTTTCCACTATAATCTCCTCCAAAATCTCAGAGGACATGCACATATGTACACACACAAAAAAAACAAACATGAGAAAACAAAGCAACAAAATGCCAAGAAAAACTATGGACTCCCCAAAATTTGATATATAGGGCATCAATGAGAAGCAATGAAAAATCACAGGGCTGAATGATACTGTACAGCATAATAAAAGAGATAAAAAAGAACAAAAAATGCTCAGTAGGCTCAAAAAAGATACTGATTTGATAAAATGATCAATGAGGTTACAGAACACACTACTGAAAAGCAAGCTGAGTGTAATGGTTGATACACTGTGTCAACTTGGCTGGATTGGCTGAGCGGTGCCAGGTACTGGGCCTAGGAGAAGGAGCCTGGCCCAGGGCAGAGAGGGCCCAGCCTAGGGCATGGAGGGCCCAACCCTAGGGTGACTCCACACAAAAAGGATATATAAAAGGGTTAAAAAAGGATTCTGCATTGCACTTCTTCAGAGAAACTACAGTCTTCACAGACAGCTTAGACTTCACCTCCTAGTTTCCAGCACAGACTCTTCATCCTTCTCTCACAGACTCACCAGCCTTCCATCACTTCCATGCAGACCCATCAGCCAATTGATGAAGACTGACGCAAAACACTGCAGTGAGCTCCAGACCTAGGACTGAACCCTTTAGTCTCCAGTGTGCATGCATCCTCTGAATGCTTCTGCATCCGACTCTACAGCTAACCATCATAAGCGGATCTTGTATTTTCTTACACATTTATACATCTTGTATTATATCTGTTCCTTATATCTGTTCCTCTAGTAACACCGTGATAAACTGAGCTAAACAAAATGATATAAAGTATCTATGAGCAATTTACAAAACAGTACGAAACAATACTGTAAGATATAAAAACTTCTATTGGAAACAGACAGCAGAAGCAACCAATGTGAGAAAAAAATATCAGAATTAGAAAGCAGGGCTGATGCTGGTAACCATGTACTCAGAGGTACCTCATTTACAAGAGATCATTAAAAAATGGATGCAACAAATCTTAGATGGTCCATAAAGGACTAACCAATGAAAAATGAAAAGACATCAAGAATGCCATAAAAATATCCTGTTAAGAGAAACAATACGGGAAAGCATGCCTAGTATGGAAATAGAACTTAACATACAAATATGTGGGGCACCTAGAAGTTGAAATAACCAATCTCAGAAAAAAGCTACTCAAAATGAGCAAGCAGGCACACATCATACAAATGACACCCCTAATCCAAGAGCAGGTAGAGTGACACCAGACAAGAAGCACCCCAGGCCCATGTAAGCAAGCAGACCCATGCTGTACAAATTGAGAAGAGGTACATGTAAAACTTCAAAAAGCAAAAAGCAAAAAAGAAACTATGTGTAACAAAACAAAACAGTGACACATCATAGTCAAAATGTCACAAGTCCAACAAAAGTGCAGAATATTAAAAACAGAGAAAAGCAAACTAGTGCTAGAATAGCTGTAATTGTTTTTAAATAGCTAAACAAAAAAATTAACTCAAAATATAATACATAAGAAAACTGTGAGATAACTTTTATAACAGCAAAGGGAACCAAAAGACAGAAGGAAGTGAGTGAGAGGGGAAGGGGACAAAACAAGAGTTAAGATGTGTTATGTATACCTATCAACTTCATACAAGAACGGTGAGCATTATGTACCACACACATGTACTCATTAAAATAAACATTAAAAAGTTGATGCAAAACAGATGACAGACTTGAATGTAAACCCCACAATATCAAATTCATACAAGATAATGTAGGAAAAAAATCTACTGAGCCTGATACTATATAAGGCAATAACTTTTACATACATCAAAACATGACCCAAGAGCCAGCCAAAAAACCTAGTGGACTAAAGCACCTGCAAGCAAGCACAGGGCCCTGGGGTTCCCGAGGCCTGTGCTAGCCCAGCCCCTGGGGCACACTGAGACAGCAATTGAGGCTGGGCGGGGTGGTGCCTGCCTATAATCCCAGCTCTAGCAAAGCTATAAACAGGAGGATCACTACAACTCCAATCTAGTAGTGAGACCCTCAACACCCTAACGACCCTTCCCTAAAACATTATAATAATGATAACAATAATAATAATAATGTTTATATGCATTGTCTCCCATTAAAAGTCAGTGTTTTCAGATATTTTACATCTCTGTAAAGTAATATATAGGTCTGAATGTTCCTGGATGGGAATAACTAACATTGTGAAGATACCCATACTCCCAAAATTGCTGTACCTATCTAATGTAATCCCTATCAAACTAGCACAAACATACCTCACAGATCTAAAGAAATTGTTCCTAAATTTTATTTGGAACCAGAAAAGACCTACAATATCAAAGTCAATCCTGGGCAACAAAAACAAGGCAGGAGGCATTACAATTCCTGACATGAAATTATATTAAAAGGATACTGTGATAAAATCAGCATGGTACTGGAAACAAAATAGACTGGAGGATCAATGGAATAGATCAGAAGACGCTGAACCCTTTACAAATACAGGCTCCTGAAAGCCAACCCCACACCAACTAAGTAGGGCAAACAATTAACACAGAAGAAAAAGGAGTAAAAAACAGGAGGTAAATAATATGTCAATCATAAGTAAATATATCTCAATTATAACCACCAATGTAAATGGACTCAATTCACCCATTCGGAGAAATAGACTGGCACAGTGGATTAGAAAACAAAATACAACAATATGCTATATGAAAGAAACACATTTAATTCATAAACAAATTCACACACTGAAAGTTAAAGGATGGAAAACAATACTACACACCCCAGTAACTCAGAAAAAAGCAAGGGTAGCAATTCTGTTCTCAGACAGTCCCAAGCTCAAAGCAAGAACGATCAAACAAATAAAGAAGGCCACTACATATTGCTCAGGAGAAAATTACAAGAGGAAGAGGTAACACTCATAAATATGTATGTACCAAACATGAGAGCACGCAACTATATAAAACAAATCTTAATGGACATGAAAAATCTAATATACAATACCATAATTTTAACAGGAGATCTTAACACCCCGTTACCCCAAAAAGATAGGGCAATCAGACAAAAACATTAGCAAAGAAATAACACAACTGAACCAGACCTTCAAACAAATGGACTTGGTGGACATATACAGAGTGTTCCACCCAAACACAGCTGAATACACATTTTTCTCAGCTGCACAGGGATCATTTTCTAAAATAGACCACATACTGGTCCATAGGTCATACTTAAGTATATGAAAGAAAACAGAAATTATTCCATGCATATTATCTGACCACAGTGCAATGAAACTGGAAATAAATAACAAAAGAAACCAGAATAAAACCATAAATACATGGATATTAAACAACACCCTACTCAGCAACCAATGGGTCACAGATGAAATTAAATAAGAAATCCAACAATATCTACAATTCAATGAAAATTCAAGCATAACTTACCGGAATTTGTGGGATGTGATGAAAGCAGTTCTGAGAGGGAAGTTCATAGCTGTGAACTCACACATTAGGAAAACATAATGGGAACAAATAAACACCCTAATGCTACACCTCCAACAACTACAAAAGGAAGAGCAAACCAAACCGAGAGCCCAAAGATGGGAAGAAATCATAAAGATTAGAACAGAAATTAATTCAATGGAGATGAAGAAACATTTCAAAGAATTAATGAATCAAAAACGTGGTTCTTTGAAAGATGAAGTAAAATCGGTAAACCTCTAGCTAACTTCATCAAAAAGAGGAAAGAAAAAATTCAAATACAAGCAATAAGGAATGGAAAGCATGAAATTTCAACAGACCCAGTGGAAATTTAAAAGATTATCAATAGCTACTTTGAGAATCTTACTCTCACAGAATAGAAGACACAGAAGAAATGGACAGATTCCAGAAAGATACAAATTATCAAAACTGAATTAAAAAGATACAACCATTCTCAATAGCCAAGTAACAGCCAATGAAATATTAGATGTAATAAAAAAAAAAACCCTACCGACAAAGAAAAGTTCAGGTCCTGATAGATTCACAGCTGAATTCTACAAGACATTTACAGAAGATGTAGTCCCTATACTCCTCAAACTCTTAAACGAAATTGAAAAGAAAGCAATCCTCTCAAAATCATTCCTGGAGGCAAGTATTATACTGATACCAAAACCAGGGAAAAATGGAACTAAGAAAGACAAATACAGGCTAATCTCCCTCATTAGCATAGATGTAAAAATCATCAATAAAATTCTAGCAAATAGAATACAGCAAATCATCAAGAAGACCATACACCATGACCAGGTAGGATTCATCCCAAGGATTCAAGCATGGTTCAGTATTGGAAAATTTATAAATATAATACACTATATCAATAGAGCGAAAACTAAAAACCAGATTATCATCTCAACTGATGTAAAAAAGGCTTTTGACAAAGTCCAACACTCATTCATGTTCAAAGTCCTACAGAAAATTGGAATAGATGGCCTATACTTCAATCTGGTAAAAGCCATTTATGAAAACCCAATGGCTAACATAATTCTAAATGGGGAAAAACTAAAATCTTTTACTCTTAGATCTGGTATAAGACAAGGATGGCCTCTCTCACCACTCCAATACAGTTCTGGAATCATTAGCTAGAGCCATTAGACAAGAGAAAGAAATAAAAGAAATAACAATATGTAAAGAAGAAGTTAAATTATCATTATTTGCAGATCACATGAAACCTTACTTAGAAGACCCAAACAACTCCACCAAGAAGCTACTAGAATTAATACACAAATTCAGTAGCATAGCAGGATACAAAGTCAATACCCAAAAGTCAATAGCATTCCTCTACACAGATAACACACTGAGAGGGAAATTAGAGAAACAATACCTGTTACACTAGCACTGAGCAAAATGAAATACCTTGGAATTCATCTAACTAAAGAAGTCAAAGATCATTTCAAGGGAAATTACAGTACTCTGAAAAAAGAGATCGTAGAGGATTTCAGAAAATGGAAAGATATTCCATGCTCCTGGATAGGAAGAACCAACATTGTGAAGACAGCCAAACTCCCAAAATTGCTGTACAGATTTAATACAATCCCTATCAAGCTACCACCAACATATCTCACAGACCTAGCAAAATCGTTCCTAAAATTTATTTGGAACCAGAAGAAACCTAGAATAGCAAAGGCAATCCTGGGCAATAAAGACAAGGCAGGAGGCATTACAATTCCTGATTTGAAATCAAGCCTACTGTCATAAAATCAGCATGGTATTGGCAACAACACAGACCTGAAGATCAGTGAAATAGATTAGAAGATGTGGAAGACTCTTGGAACACACTCAGCCACCTTATCTTCGAGAAAGGGGCCAAACATAATCATTGGAAGAAAGATAGCCTCTTTGACAAATGGTGCTGGAAAAACTGGCTCTCTGCATGGTGAAGAATGAAGCTTGCCCCACGTCTATCACCATGCTCTAAGCTCAAGTCAAAATGGATTAAAGATCTACACATTAAAACAGAAACACTAAATCTCCTGGAAGAGAAAGTAGGAGGAACTCTTTAAGGGAGGGTTAGGCAACGAGTTCATGAAAAAAAAATCAAATCGCATGGGAAACACTTGAAAGAATTAACAATTGGGACCTCCTCTTATTGAGAAGTTTTTGCACATCAAAAGAAATGACCAACAAAGTGAAAAGACACCCCACAAATTTGGAAAAAATTTTGACAAATAAGTACTCAGCCAAAGGTCTGCTCTCTAGAATTTATAAAGAACTGAAAAACTCGAGGGCCCCAAAATTTAAATTTAAAGACCCACTCCACAAATCGGCATCCAAGATGGACACACACTTCTCAGAGGATGAAATTAAAGAAGCAAATAAATGTATGAAAAAATGGTCCACATTACTAGTCATCCATGAAATGCAAATTAAAACAATATTGAGATATCATGTCACCCCAGAAACAATGGCTATCATAAAGAAATCACCCAACAACAAATGTTGGAGAGGCTGTGGGGGAAAAGGAACCATTCTCCACTGCTGGTGGGAATATAGACTGGGACAACTGCTATGGAAATCAGTGTGGAGACTCCTTAGAAAAGTTGGACTGGAAATCCCATTTAAACCAGGTATTCCTCTACTGGGAATTTTCCTGGAGGATCTGAAAACATCGTATCAGTGATATATGTGTGCCTATGTTTACAGCAGCACAATTTGTGATAGCCAAATCTTGGAAACAACCAAGATGCCCATCACCTGAGGAATACACGAAAAAGATATGGTACTTTTATACAAGGGAGTATTACTCATATATAAAGAATGATAAACTCAAAGCTTCTATATTGATGCCACTTGAAGATATACTCATAAGTGAAATAAACCAGACACACATGTGTCAATATCATATACTCTTCCTAGTATAAGAACTCAAAAGAAGAAATACAAATAGAAAGGTATAATACAACTAAAAGGAAAGCAAGAACTTGAGGACTAGACAATGAAGAGAGTGCAAAGAGAAGACCTAGGAAACATGACAGAAGCAAGACATACAGTTATATGCAGAAGATGGGTAAGACAATGATCCTGAGAATCTTTAAAACATATTCAAATCTAGCAGTTAATTGGAAGGATAATCACCCTACCTCTATATATGCTGACACCTGTGAACTAAGCAACTGCACTGAGGATGGCAATGTGTAACAGTAGGTTCATGCTTGGAGTGCCTGTCATGCTGGTCTTCTGAATACAGGCTGCTTGTCATGACATGCCGGTTGCGCTGCTGTGCTGTTGCTCGGGTAGATGATTGTTCAAAAAGAAGAGGGTGGTGAATGAAGGCAAGAGATAGGAAAAGTAGTGTTGTGGAACTGTCCTACTACAATGCTGTAAATGGTTAGATTTCTGGACCTATGTGTAAACATATAATCTTTATTCCTATTTTTTAAATATATTTTAATTTTTTAAATGTTTTTTTCATCATATTCTGTAGGGATTTAAAGTTCAACATATCAATACTTGATGAAAAATACCTGTTCCATGTTATGCCTAAGATGTTTGATATTCTGACAGTAACGTTAAGCTCAACAGCCTAGGTTGTATGGTAATAACAATAAGCATCTCTTCTGGAGGGTTAGCAACCCAAGTTTGCAGACCAAAATTAGAGAAAAAGAAGGGCCACAAGGACAGTCAACATTTTGTCCCTAGCCTTTCAAGGACAATTAAGACTCAGGACATATGAGAACTTGTACTGTAACATCATGTAACTCAGTTGTGTACCAAATTTTCTGATAAAGGAGATTATGGGGCTAAATAGGAAAGTAATCGATGATGTAGAGTGTGCCTAAGGAGAGTCACATGGAGAGAAAACATTCTCTCAGGCTTTCACAGAGAACAAGTTGGCCAAGCAATGGCCGTGACTCATCCACATGGCTGACACTGACAAAGGATCCAAGAACTGATGTACAGGATCTCAGGATAAATCCTGAGGGGATTTCACTGACCTTATCTGATTCAAAAGCTACAATTCTTCTTACATAGGTCTTGCTTTATCTTGGTTTTAACCATCCAGCAGAAAAGTATAAAAACGAAGTATAAGAAGTAAAGCCATGTTGTTATGTTAAGTTGTAGGAGACTTAGATCAACAACTTCTGATATTGCCAGTCATACAGAAGACCCAAAACTCTTATTTGACTACTGGACTATTTTGGAAAATTTTGTTGAATTCACACACCTATAATATTTAAAAGAGGGAACTAAACAAGAAAAGGGGATACAGATGAATGACCATTTTGTATCTGTGTATTCAAAATGGTTAAGATAGATATATAGCTACATTCTCTTAATTCAATGAATATAGGGATTTGTTCTTATTAGTGTTTGTAAATAGGATATCATGTCTGTATCTTGTACAGCAAATAACCACTAGGTAGACTGTATGCAATGTACTAGTTATTGAAACTGTCCTACTAATTTGATTTGAAACTGTCTCATTGCTATTTGTTTCTCAATAAAATTGTGGGAAAAAATATGACAATTTGAGAATAAACAACTCAATTTACAACTAAGCAAAGTAGCTCAACAGACACTACACCAGAGAACATAATGGCAACTAAAACCAAGGAAAGATATGCAACATTATATGCCATCAAGGAACTGCAAGTTACAAATAGCAATCATAAATAATTACATAATTGTTAAAATGGCTAAATTCCAAAAATGTCGACAAGAATGAGACAAGATGGAAAGTCTTACTCTTTGATGACAGGAATGAAAACCAGAACAGCTACTTTCAAAGTGATGGAGACCACACTGAGACAGTGCTGGGCAAGCTTCAGAATTAACTAATTGGCTTTCTATATTAACTTATGAGTCCTTCTCAGGCCTAAATAACTTGCCTGATCAGCCAGCAACTGGCATGCAGAAACAGAACTCTCCAGGGTCAATATTCATAGTAGAGACCTGTTACACTGTAACATCTCTAAGGCACGATAACACCACAGCTGAGGCCACTAATTCTCAGAATTCCACTGCCAACCTGAGAGATCAAACAATTCTCTCATTAAGATTTATTGCTTATAATGTCTTTGTTGTATTTTCAGAAAGCCTTGTTCTCTTTTGAGACTTTTGTGTCAGGTAACAGTGGTACATCAAGACAGCAGAATATTATTAAGCCTGAAAAAGACATAAACTATCAATTCGGGAAATGACACGGAGGAACAATAAACATATTGCTAAGTGAAAAAGGCAACCTGAAATGCTACATACTAATATTTCCAACTGTGTGAAAGTCACAAAAGAAGTCCATGAAAAGAAAAAGGGTTTCCAGGGATTAGAGAAGAGGAATAGAAGAATGCAGAGGGATTTTCATGGCACTGAGAGAATACTGTATGATTCTGTAATACTAGATACATGTCATTACACAGGTAACAAAATCCACAGACTATACAACACAGTGGCTCATCAATTGCAATAATTGTGCCACATTATACAAGATGTTAATAGTAGAAAATGTGTATGAGGGAACTAGAACTTTATCTCTGTACCTTCCATGAAGTTTTTTTATAAACATAATACTGCTATTAAAATGAAATTTCTTTATCAGAAAAGGTGTCTAACCCTAAATCCACATTGTTACTCTTTAATGAACATAGTAAAGGTGGAAGGTTAACTTATCAGGAAAGCAACAAGGACAACAGAACCCTCCGGAAACCTTCATAGGAAAGCTTGTAAAAGTTTGGATTGTGTCCAGTATCCTCAAGACCAACTCCACGTTTAGAAATTCACAGGACTCAAAAGACACAACACATAGCCACAGTCACAGTGAAAGGATACAAAGAGAAAAGGTACACTGGCTATAGTTCAAAGGAAATCAAATGAAGCTTACAAGAGATCTCTTAATGTTGTCACACATGGCAGACAACTACTCCTGTGAGGAGCTATATAACTACACAGGTAAAAATGCTATTTGTCACATAAGCTCAGTAGAGACTGAGTTCCCTAAATTGTTCTTGGGGCCTAGCATATAGCAAAATTCTAGGCTCTCTGAAGAAATATAAGCTGATAAAATACATTTTTCTGTATAAACCACATTATTCATATAGGCAGTTTATATGTACTGAGCCACTCTTATCATTTGGGGAAACTTTTATATCAGTGTAGAGAATTGTTTAACATTCAAGTGCTGAGATGCCAGCCAAGAGATACACTCATCAATAGGCCTTTCCAAACATAGCAGTCCCAGTTCTGTGATGTTAACTCTTTTCTGCCCAAGAACCCTGGCATAGAATGAACAGAAATCAACAAAAACAAAAGTAAGCAAAAGAAAGATAGTGCAAGCCCCCAGACTTAATTCCAATTTGAGGAAAAGAAGTAGACCTTTTCTGCTATGTAACACTAACTCTATCCACCACTGAGGGTCATGACACAACCTTCAAGCACCTCACATGTGATGTGAGACCTATTAAGCCAGGTAGCAGAAGAGGAGCCAAGATGGTTTCTAATAATCTTGTACTAGTCCATTTTCTGTTGCTATAACAAAATACTTCATGCTAGGTACTTTATAAACAAAAGAGGTTTATTTAGGTCACAATTTTAGAGGTTGAAAACCAGGATGAGGCAGATACATCGTCTCCAGTGAGTAAACAGTTGGCCACATGGCTAAGAAATGAGCAGGGAACAGACTACATGCAGAAGGGAGAGTTCACTTGCTGAGACCAGAAGCAAGAGAGATTCAGCTCTCAGACTCACTCTTTATAAGCACTTGCTCTCATGGACTCTAATGGTGGTATCCAGAGAACATTCTAAGAGTAGTCTCTCCAAGGACCTAACCACCTTCCACTAGGCTCCACCTCCTTAAAGGTTCTGCTCCACACCACCACATCAGGGACCACAATTACAGCACATAAATATCCACTTTAAAGATCAATTTCTCCATTTCTGTCAAATACTACCTGTTTTTGAATGACCATCCCAAATTCAAAAGACAACATTCTTCCAAAAAGGCAATTGTCCACATCCAAATATGCCTTCAATTTTGCACTTCCTCATCCAGAGAACACATTTAGAAGTGTGTGGGGCGGGGCAAAAGATACACTCCCACACACCTCAGTTCACACACTTGGCTCTTCCCATGATTCTGGGTGCAAACTGAGTTGGATAACAATGGAATCAAATTCAATGGTTAGGCTCAATGCTCACCTTTAAGAGAAAGTTGATTCAGATCTTAACCAGTTCAGTTTGTAACCAGAAAAATGGACAGAATTGAGTTTGTGAAGCAAGGCCTATCTATCTATCTATCTATCTATCTATCTATCTATCTATCTCATATTCTGCTTATTTAATAGTAATGTGTATTCTTATCTAAACATCCTAACTGTGAGCTGTGGAGGAACAGGAACTTTGTCTTACTGCTTCTGTAGGCTACTGCAGCCAGCATAGTGATGAAGGACAAGTGAAAGGTAAGCACTCAATGCTGGTTTATTTCAACAATAGTCATTATTTGTCCCATATATAAGTAGCTGTCCTATCAGCCTCCCACTGCCTAACAAAATTAACGATTTATGTCAGGATAAAAAAGTAAAAGATCTGCTCCTGATCTCCCAAATAAATGACTCTGGAGGGCCAGTGAGATAGCCCAGTAGACTAAGCACCTGCTTTGGCAATCACAGGGACCACAGTTTGATCCCCAGTCCTGCATGCTGTGCCAGCCCCACCAACCAGGGCATGCTGAGCAGGTGACAGAATCCAGGCATGTGGCACACACCTGTAATCCCAGCGCTGGGGAGGCTGAAAACAGGAGGATCACCATAAGTCAGATCTGCATAGTGAGACCCTGCACAAAACACAGAAACTGGGAAAAAAAATGGCTCTGGAAGTCAGTCATTGGAGTGCCAGTCTTCTTGCTTTACTTTGTCTTTCACACTGAAGAAATGAAGCCATAAATGAAGTACCTCATCCAAGATCACACAGGTAAATAGTGGAGTAGCTGGCTCAAGAACTTAGAGGGTCTTGTTCTAACACTCATGCTGATGGCACATGGTTCTATGCTGAGACAGGATGGGGAACATCTTGTGATCAGAAAACATCACCATGTCTGAGGCTGAGTTGGCAGCGAGAAGCAAGGGCAGGCTTTGGGAACATACCTCTTGTAACTGAGATTCTTTCTTTTTAGATGATAAATGTAAGTGCCGGTCCAACAAAGAATAAAATTTCTCACCATCCTTTTCAAATTTCTTTTTCCGCTCCTAGATGTGGGAGACAAAGGACAGATTAAAATCTGTCATTTTAATTCTATGAGCTTGGAAATGAGAATGAAGGAAACAGTGCCTTGTTTCATGTGGTTCATTCCTCTAGCTCCTAGGGAAAAAGAAAATTAAGCAATAATTTTCCTTTATACTAGTCTCAGCGGTTATGACCTCTTCAAATATAACCCCAAACCATTCTGAGTACCATTTTGCCTAGGTCAGTTTCTGCTGGCACAGTTAAAAGCTCTGTGATCTTCCTCACAGAAACTAATACTGATGGCCAGCCTGATAGCTCAGCAGACTAAAGCGCTTGCTTAGGCAGATCGCAGCGGCCAGGGTTCGATCCCTGGTGTGTCGTGCCAGCCCCAGCCTCCAGGGCGCACTGAGACAGCAATTGAGACTGAGCATTTGTGATGCGCACCTGTAATCCCAGCACTTGGGAGGCTGAAAACAGGAGGATCACTGAGTCCAAACTACGTAGGGAAACCCTGTAGACCTTGTCCTAAGTACCGGGGGGGGCTAACACTGAATGGGTCCTCTGTGGTAGAAACCTTTTTTGTCCCTCCACTACTTTCTATATGTATTAATCATTCTTTCAATATTTTTTATTGTCTCTTTGTTTTAAAGCAGGGTCTTGCTAGTTCATGCTCACCTTGAACTCACTGTTGTAACTCAGGATGGCTTCAAACTTGTGATTCTCCTACCTCAGCCTCTTGAGAGCTGAGATTACAAGCATGCATCACCAAGCCCAGTTCATTCAATTTTTTAATAAGGAACAGAAAAATGGGATAAATACAACATGGAAAGGTCAATCTGCAATGCTTTCAAACTGCTTAATAAAAAATCAAGTATTTCCAAGACAACAGGAACCTAGGCCTGTCTCTTTGAATGAACTCTTTGCACCACTTAAGGATTTCACTATTATATACTAAAAGCTGAGGTTTAAAGATAGAAGAAAACAATCCTGGAAGGTTTAGCTGGCAAGCAAAGAGCTGAAAAGATTTATGAGGGATAAAGAATCAGCATTCATTCTCCTTAGATACAAAATATAATTAAGTTCTCTGCTGCTCAGCACAAGTGGAACTCACACAGTCTCCAAAGAACATTAACAATGCTCATTTGTCAGACTACTGCTGACATTCTACAGTCCTCTCAGTACCAGTCTGTGTAATCCATGAAAACATCTTGTGCGGTCTGATGGGAAATCCAAGCTCACTGAGCAGCAATGCCAGGTACTAGAAAAGGCACAGCAAGGGAACGCACAAACAAAAGGAGAAGAAACCCCCACAAGGAGTTTATTGCTACATGCAATTTATTGCTGAATTGGAAGCTAAGGCAAAGTGACCTGTAACCTATAAGAAATATACTTTTGCCACATATGATGGTACACACCTATAATAAGGAAGGATCTCAAGGCCAGCCTGGATAACTTCGTGAGACTCTGTCTCAAAAATAAA
>NW_004524777.1:2509451-2520732 GCF_000260255.1 Octodon degus
ATATTTTACTAGAGTATTTTGTATGGAAGCACAAGAAAATGGAAGAAAAATTAATTGACACATCAAGACAAGCACTGTGATACAAATGTTTTATTTTTCTTTGTATATGTTAGCTGTACATAATAATTACACTTTACATGGGGACTTGGTACATACGCATGATACATCTTCATTCTTTTTTGTTTTCCCTCTTCCATCTCTCAAATATTTAAAATGTTTTATCTCAATTATTCTTCATAACCCAGAAAGCAGAAAATATAAAGAAAATTAAAATTCAAATAAGGTGAACCAACTTACTGAAGGTCACATAATCTACAGAACTGTTTTAACTCTTTTCACATAGTCAAATATATCCCAGATGGCGATGGGAGGAATAATACTCCAGAGAACCTACAACTAAATAACTGCGGGACCTTGTTAATAAAGCTCAAATATGCCCATTGTCCTATCCCCGATTAAGATACCAAGGCACAAGAGGTGGAGATTTTTAATGAAAACATCAGTAGGACAAACTGTTCCTCCAGCTGCTATAACAAATTCAAGTGTCAATTATTTGAGGAAAGCACGGGAGCCAGCAAATCTTAGTGTCTTTGCCAGGAACAGTTAAGTGCTGTGAGCCAATTTTTCCTACAGTTTTATTTTTTTCACTGACTCTTTAAAATACACTTTTATTTTTATGGAAAAACTACGAGATATAATTTACATTATAAATTTACCCTTTTATACACTTCAGTGGTTTTTAGTATATTCACAGTTATGCAACTATCATTGCCATCAAATTACAAAATATTTCCTTCACTCTAAAGAAAAGCCCATATATACTAGAAAGAATGTCCCGTTCCTTCAGACTAACACTTTCAGGAAGCCATATTGCTCCCTATTTCCATGGATTTTCTTATTGTAGCATTTCCATATGACCAGAATCATGCATTACAGTCTCTTGTGACTGGCTTCTTACACTTAGCACAAGTTCAAGGCTCATGTACATTAATATGTATCAGTGTACTATTCTTTCTGTGAATCAGTAGCTGATGCAAATTTGTGTTATTTTCTGGATTTTATGAATAATGATGGCACGGATAGTCACATAGTAGTCTTCTGCAGTTATGCTTTGGGGGCGCACAGATCTAGAATAGTAATTGCCAAGTAATAGTTAAGTCTCTGCTTATCTCTCTGAGTAACTGCTAAACTATGTACCCAAAATGGGTACACACGCCCAAGAACGTTAAGTGGAAGCTCAAAATTCTCAGTAACTTCACCAATACTATTATCTATCAATTAGAACAAACCAATACAAGTGAAGTAGTTGCTAAGGTTTGATTGCATTTTAAAACTCAATTCAACAGAAACATGATGCTATACATGCTCTTCTTTCAAGATATCATACTTTGTATTTTAAAAGTAAAGTAACAATTCATTGCAAATAGATTTGAAGTATGGCTCATGATTTAGAATTTCTCCCACTAACTAATAACATTAAATTTACTTTGAAATTTGGAGTTAACTATGTATGTTCTAGCATTATGATCTCAAGATCCATCCACTTTTCTACAAATGACTCAAACTCATTGTTCTTTCTAGGGAAGAACATATACCACATTCTCTTCATCTAGCCAACTGTCTATCAGCCACTTCCCTATTTTGCTTATCTAAATAGCGCTGCTACAAAATGGGTATGCAACTTTCACTGTAATAAGAAGACTGACTCTTTCAGAAAGATACCCAGAAGAAATACACCTGGGTACAATGAAATTTCGATTACTAGTCTGAGAAATGTCCATACTGATTCTGTAGTGGTTTACACTCGTCCAACAATTTAAGTGTTACTTTTTCTCAACAACCTCAACAACATTTGGGCTTTTTTTTTTTCAGTCTTTCATAATACCAATTCTTATTGGAATAAGATGAAAACTCTTGTTTTGATTTGTATTTCACTAAAGATGCTGAACATCTGTTTACTTACTGGCCTTTTGTACTTTTTCTTTTCAATTGAGAAATATTTCAATTGCCCATTTTTAAATTTAGACTTTTAATATGGGAAGGAGACTCTATTTTTTTAGCTTTTTATATGTTATTCTAGATATTAGTCATCTGAGGAGTAATTCGAAAAAATAATAGCCATTCACTAGGTTGTCTTTTCACTGTGCTATTAGTTGCCTTTGCTGTATAGAAGCTTTTTAATTTGATAAAATCTAATTTATTCGTTCCTGACATACTTTGTAGAACTGAGTTTGTATTTGAGAAATACATACCTAAACCTGTGTCTTTAAGAGTTTCACCAAATTTATATTCCAGAAGATTGTTTCTGTTTTTATGTGTAGGTTTTGATCCATTTTGATTTTTTTTTTTTTGTATTTTAGGGAAGGGTCTACAGGGTGTTCAGGGTCTCACTACTAGATGTGACTCTAGTGATCTGCCTGTGTTCAGCCTCCCAAGAGCTGGGATCACAGGCAAGAGCCACCACACCCAGTCTCAATTACCTTCTCAGTGTACCCTGTGGGCAGGGCGGGCAGGGCACACCCGGGGAAATCAAACCCACCCACCCACCCACCTCCCCCACCCCTGCCCCTGTGCCTGCTTGGAGGTACTTTAATCTGCTGAGCTATTTGGCTGGCCCCATTTTGATTTTAGTAAAGGATATGGAGACATATGGGCTTAGATTTATTCTTGTGAACAAGTATAATCATTTTTGCCAATACCAATCATTAATAGTCTATTGTCCACCATATAATAATAACCCCTGGCTCAACAATCAGAACAAAAAATAAAAAATAAAATAAAAAATAAAAAAAGGGGCCGGGGAGATGGCTCAGTGGAATAAGTGCTTCCCTGGCAAGCACAAGGGCCTAAGTTCAAACCCTGGTTCCACAAAAAAAAAAAAAATCAGAACACTGAAGATGCACAGCATTATTTCTGTAGCCTCTGCTTTATTCCATTGCTCAATATGTCTGATTTTATAGGAGTTCCATGCTAATTTTGTTACTATACCTTTGTAGTATAACTTGAATTTCAGAATTGTAATGTCTCCTACGTTTCTATTATTGTTCAAGGATGCTTTGGCTCTTCAGAGTCTCTTTGGGGTCCATATACACTTAAAGACTGACTTTTCCACTTCTGTGCTAAGTGATTATGGCATTTTTATTGGGTTGCATTAAAAACACACTTTTTTTCTTTTTTCCCTCTTCTTTACTCATGTCTTTCCTTTCTCAATGTTTCTTTTTTCTATCTTTCTTTTGCTCTTAATTTTGATGTTTTTTATTTTCCATAGCTTTCTTTTTCTCTATTTTTTAATTTGCTTTTGCTTGTTTACTCTTCTCTACTACCTTTATCAAACTCTACAAATATCCTTCTACTCCATAATAGGATCCAACCAGTACAAGAAAGGAAATTATAAAGAACAGAGCAGAATTTAATAAACCTGAGACTAAAAGAACCAATGCAAAAAATAAATGAATTTAAAAAGATGGTTCTTTGGAAGAATAAACAAAATTAAAAACCCATAGCAAATATTCCTCTCCAAAAAAGAAAGGCAAAATTTCAGTTACAAGTGAAAAAGTGAAATCAAAACAGGTATTTCTGAAATCTAGAACATTAGTAACTATTTTGAAAATTTTAGTAATTTGGAAAATTCAGACAAAATATATTGGTTACTAGATATATATGAATTACCAAAATGGAACCAAAAAAATAAACCTTCAACAATCCAATAAGAACAAATGAAATTAAGGAAGTAATTTAAAAATCTATCAACTGAGAAGATGCAAGATTTAATGAATTCACTGCTGAAATTTATAAGAATTTAGGGAATATCTAATGCCAATACTGCTGAAACTCTCCAATGAAATTGGAAGGGAAGGAATATGAGCCAAGTCATGCCTCGAAGCTCCTTTTACACTTCTGTTAAAATGAGACAAACATGCAAACAAAACAGAGAACTAAAAGCCAATCTTTTCCTGAACACAGATGAAAACAATTCTCAAAATATGCTGGTAAATTGAACTCTAAAAGATTATGCATCATAATCGAGTAGGTTTCAGCCTATGGATGTAGGCATGGGTCAACTTAAGCAAATCAATATATATCATCTAAATACAAGAAAGAGGGGGCAGGCAAATAGCTAAGTGGATTAAAGCACCTGCAAACACGTAACAGGGGCTGGGGGTTTAATCCCTGGGCCTGCAGTGCCAGCCCCGCCCCCAGGGCATGCTGAGAAGGCAATTGAGATTGGGTGTGATGGCACAGGCCTGTAATCCCAGCACTTGGGAGGCTGTAAACAGGGAGATCACTACGAGTCCGATCTAGTAGTGAGCCCCTGAACACCCTGTAGACCCTTCTCTAAAATACAAAAAAAAAAAAAAAAAAAAAAAAAAAAAATTAAAAGCAATACAAAATTTCATTAAACAAAATGATAGCAATTCAACTGTTATATCACATATTGTCTTCAAATTAGTTGTTCAGATTACCAGATATAATCATGCAAAATTGGTAAAAAATATATATATAAAATATTAAAAAAGTGAAAAAATTAAGAATTAACTGCTCCTCTCAACAGACCAACAGAAATCAGCATATTTATGCAAGTTATCCTGTATATATACATATATATTTCCTTTATACTTCCTTCTTTCTTTTCTCCTTTCCCTCATCCCAGTTGTTCTTTCCCTTCACATTTGTAAAGTTTTCTTGTTAATGTAAAAATACATATTGTATTTCTTCACCAAAATATTCAAAGCAATAAACTTCCCCTCTACATACTGATATCTGCACAAAGAATGTCAATATATGCTGATTTCATTATCATTGCCTTCAGAAGGACATCCTTTTTTAATCTAAACATTTAGTATTAGTTCTCAAGCATAGAATTTTCTAATATTTAGTATTAATTTTTTTAATTTTACTATCTTATGATGATCAAATAACCATGATAGTGATTCTTTGTAACTTTTGAGACTCCTTTCATAGCCTTATACGTGCTATAATTTTGTAAAGGTTCCCTGATTACTCAAAAAAAATGTAATCTTTGTTCCTTAGATACAAAGTTCTGTATGTTCTATGGCTATGCAAAAGCTCAAGCTCACGGTATTATAAAGACTTTACCACTTATTTTCCCTCGGCTATTACCAATTTCTGAAAGGGAGGTGTTTAAAAGTTCTAGTACTGTTGCTATTTAACCCATTTAATATGTCAAGAAGATATCTATTTTGATATTATTATTATAATAATCAAATCATCAAAAGCTAAAATAACCTAAATAAATTGTGATTAATTTATGCAATTAAACAATGAGTCTCCATTGCAAATTATAACAGAAATGTATACTAACCTAGATGTATATCTATGAGATTTGTAAACAGAAGAAATTTTAGGAACAGCATAACCTATGATCCCAATCCCATGTAATATTAAACACAATTATACAGATATATCTACAGAGTCTAGCATCCAAAATATTAAAAGGAAATATTACAGCTCAATAGCAAGCACAATAAAACATAGGCATTAAATACAGTTTTCCATATCTCCAAATACATAAAATACCAGTAAACATGCAAAAAGATGCTCAAAATCATTTATTGAAAATACAAATTTTTAAAAAAAGAAAATACAAATCAAGATCAAAATAGTAAAAGAAATTAGAAACAATACAAAATTTCACTAAACAAAATGATAGAAATTCAGCACTGGTTATTATGTTGTTTGTTATTGTCTTCAAATACCATCACTTGCTTACTAGATAATAAAAATAAAAAATATAGAAAATAACAAATTGCACTAAGGACCTAGAGAAAGGAAAAGCCGGGGAGATGGCTCAGTAGAATAAGCGCTTGCCTGGCAAGTGCAAGGGCCTGAGTTCAATCCCCGGTTCTGAAAAAATAAATAAATAAATAATTTCTAGAGAAAAGAAAAGCTTTTTGCATGGCTGATTAAAATTTGAAATGGTATACCTACTTGGATAAGTATTTTACCTGCCCTCAAAAATTTCAACAGGGGTCAGGGAGATAGGGCAGTGACATAAGCATCGGCCTGGCAAGCTCAAAGTCCAAACTTGGATCCCCAGTACCACAAAAAGAAAAAAAAAATTCAACATAGATCTGTCGTATGACTAATTCATCTCATAAGTATATAGACAAAAGAACTAATAACAGCAACTAAAAAAGACAGTTAGTGGCTAATATTTATAGCTATATTCACAACAGTCAAAAAGTGAATACATTCCAAAAGACCACAGATGGAAAAAGAACAGCAAAATGCTACATATACATGAAACTAGTATTATTTAATGATAAAAAGGAGAAAATTTTGATCTACTCTATAACATAGATGAACCAACAAAACATTATACCAAGTGAAGGAACTCAAGGTACCAAAGGACAAACATATGATTTACTTTACATGAAATAGCTAGAATAGAAAAATCCATATAGATACAAAGTACATAGAGTTTCCTAGGGTTGCAGGGTGAAGAAAGATGGAAAATATTGCTTACATGGCAGTTTCCATCTGGCTTCATGAAATGGTTTTCAAAATATGTAGTGCCAAATGTTGCACATCATTTTAAATATACTCGAAACTTTAAAATTATTACAATGGAAAACATTTTACATTACAACAGAAAAACTTATGATCAGGATCAGGCAGAACTAAACTCATTTCTAGGTTCTATGAATTACCAATTTTGTGACTTTGAAGTTTTCCCCATTAACTTTCACATTTTGTAATTCCAAAAAGGTCACAAAAATCATAAAGTATGTAATGGGATTATGTGAGGATTAAATCAGCTAAATGCACAGAACGTGCTTATCACTGTATGTATCAGTTCAATAAAGGAAAATTAAGATTATTATCAAAAGACAGAAAGTGATGGCATCACTCTCCAAAATGTACAAACTTCTATGGTTTTTCATCACACTTAGCGTAAAATCCTCACTTCTTACCACAGCCTACAAAACTTATGATCTAGATGGAGCTTACTTTTCCCACTACCTCTTATATTACTCTTATCCTCAGTATTCACTCCAGATACAATGGCCTTCTTTCAACTCCTTAGCCAGACCACCAAGTGTATTCCTACCTCAGGATATTTGTACTCACTGTTTTCCATGGCTAGAGTAGTCTCTCTCCAACTCTTCTCATACATGACTCTTTTACAACATCCAGATTACACATAAAATGTTAGCTCTTCAGAGTTTCCATTATGATTCTAAAGTTATCAAGAACCAACCCCAATCCTACCAGTAATTTATCAAATTACCTATGTTGTTGCTTTTATACCACTGAAATTATCCTCCTAATTATTTGTTTATACTATGTCTCCAACCTCCTGATATATCACTAGAATTTAAACTTAAGAGGAGCAGAAACTTCTTCTGTTAATTGTATATGAAGAATATTATCTGGTACATAGTGTGGTTAAAATCAGTAAGTGAATACAAGAAGCCGAATGGCCACTTCAGCTGCAGAACAAACATTAAAGTCCTATCAAATATGACCCCAGCATTAAGTTACTGGATAGGTATCACTTACAAGGGGTAATAAAAACTATGACATATGTTTACATTTTTTAAACATATTTATTAGATGAAAAGACTCATTACCAACTCTGATGGGATAAGTGTGTTCAAAGTGAGGGGGAACATCTAACCCAAAGCAAGCTTTCTATTCTGCTCAAGCATAACCTGAATACAAGCTATCCTCATCTCAAGGTGGACTTTAAAGCAAAGCAGATCAAAAGAGACAAAGGAGATTACATATTAGATAACAGAACTATTCAATGGGAAGAGATAACAATTATAAACATATATGCACCAAACCACAGTGTACCCAACTTCATAAAACAAACAGTAATGGACATGAAATATGACATAAACACCAATATCAATGTAATAGAACTCAATACCTTGAAGGGGGAAAAAGAGCCAAACCCACGCCATGTTGTACGTGGGCACCATCTTAGAGCTCAAGTTTCTGTTTCCTTAAGTTTATTTCTGTTACATGTCGTCATAGTTACCTAACCCAATACCATCCCATGCTTTGTCATAAGGCTGTTCTCTATATTAAATGTCAAACACCTTTGTTCCTTTGTAACAAGCTAAACCCATGTTTTGTAGGGCTATTTCTGTAACTACACTAAATCATACTGGTAGCCACTCCAGACCTGGATCTAGACCCAGGATTAGAACTGTATAACTATTCTACCCTCCTGTCCTTCAGGATCGGTCCTTGGTCATGTACTGGGTGCCCACTGCTGCCAGCTAATAAACTTGCGTGTCTCTGCATTTGGCATCCATAGGTGACTCAATCAAATAAGGATGTTTGCCACAAGAATCTCACTATCATAAATACATCAACTAAACAAAAAATTAACAAAGAAATATTAGGTGAAGAAAACCCTTAAACAAATGGACTTAATAGATATCTACAGTGTTCTGTCCAACAATAAAATACACATTCCATTTGTAGCACATCATACTTTCTTTAAAAAAGGGGGGGACACATTTTAGCTAATAAAGCATATGTAAGTAAAGGTAAAAGAATCAAAATTTTACACGCTGATCATCAGATCACAGTATGATGAAACTAGAAATAAACAGCAAAAGAAACCACAACCTATACAAATATATGGAAATTAAACAAGACACCCTTGAACAAAGTGAGGTAGGTACTTTGAGTATTTTGAGAGGGTATAGAGATGTATGTCCATTTTGTATCTGTGTATTCAAAGTGGTTAGGATAAGTATATAGTTACGTTCTCTTAATGAATAGAGTGATTTGTTCTAATGGTGTTTGTAAATAGGATATCATGTCCACATCTTGTACAGCAATTAACCACTAGAAAGAATGTATGCAATGTGTTAATTATTGAAATTGTCCTACCAATTTGATTTGAAACTGTCTCATTGCTATTTATCAATAAAATTATGAAGAAAAAGAAACGTAATTTTATAAAGAGCTTGCCATAAATTCTGTAAGGAAAGACAACTTCGGAAATGTTTAAGGACATACAACACATCTCTAAACTAAATCCCACAAATATACAGTAACTGCAGACTTCATTCTATACCAAATATAATTCCTCAGCCTGGCATTTAAGGCCATGCAGTCTCACCCTAATTTACTCTTCTAGTCTCATTTCCTGCACTTCTTGTAGTCACAGTATCACATGCCTTACTTTTCTATATGGTGCTTTTTAATCATGTAATCACATGTACTTATAACTATACTTATAACACCTTATCTTCAACATTTTCTTATTGAAATTTTAGAACCTTGGCTGGCTGGTACCCTCTCCCAAGAGTAGAAGCCACTGGATATATCCATATAGGCTAAGCCTGGCTGCAGTTGTTGACAACAGGCCTATCTCTGGCCCCATACTGCAGACACAAAATCAAGTCAAAATGTCTTTTATTGAGAAACAAATAGAAATGAGACAGTTTCACATCAAATTAGTAGGACAGTTTCAATAATTAACACATTGCATACTGTCTTCCTAGTAGATATTTGCTGTACAAGATGCAGACATGATATCCTATTTACAAATACTATTAGAACAAATCCCTTTATTCAATGAATTAAGAGAATGTAGCTATATATCTCTCCTAACCATTTTGAGTACACAGATACAAAATGGTCATTCATCTGTATCCTCTTTTTTTGTTTAGTTCTGTTATTTAAATATTATAAGTGTGTGAACTCAGCAAAATAGTCCAGTAGGCCATAATAGTATCGGGTCTTCTGCATGACTGGCAATGTCAGAAGTTGTTGACCTGAGTCCCCTACAGCTCAACATAACAACATGGCAACAATATGCAATGTATTAATTATTGTAACTGTCCTACTATCCTGTTTTGAAACTGTCTCATTACTATTTGTTTCTCAATACAATTAATTAAAAAATAAATAAATAAATAGAAATGTCTTTTAGCCTGACCTTGACACTGTGTTTGAGACACGAGCATTTCTAACTGTTTCATAAGACACAAACCCAACATAGCAGTTGAGCTCCTATTTCCTTAGTTGAGGCAAATTCCTGTTTCAGGCCCTCCACTGGTAATCACATCATCTAGAACAGGGTTACATTTTATTCCACACCACCTTCATCTTTCTCATCATTGAAATGGGGAACCTGTTCCCTAGTAACAAACTATCTTAAGGCAACCTCTATCTACGTAATGTCAACTCCTATGTACTTTATGCTACAGTGTTTAGACTACTACTAATTGGGTCACCACTGTTACTAAGCCTCTGGTCCAGGCTTAGAGACAAAGATAGAGCTCTGTATTTAACATGGGAGGGATGTAAGTGCTTTTCAAAATGGAGGCAGAAAGAATTAGAAAAACCAAATTAAAGAGATGGTATAAAAATCCCAAAATGAAAAGATAACTCACAGGGTGGAGATGGGTGACAACACAAACATATGTCAATATGAGAGGAGTTTTGTAGAAAGCTGGAAATTGAGTGGGTAAATGGTCATCTAATGGCATAGAAAAGTCAGGAAACCATGGTCTTATGATTATTATAATTACATACTTTTGAGCTCCTTGAAACCAAGGGTAGCATCCTATTCATCTCTTTACACCTGGGGCTAGCACTGGAATAGATATCTGGTAGGTGCTTAAGAAACATTTGTTAAATTAAGCTACAATACAATACAGAAAACCAAAGATGATACTAAGATAGTCTAATAATTTATGAGTAGCTTTAATATGCCATGCATATGGAATAAACATGACACTTCATGTAATGGAGATACTTTTACAGCCTTCTAGCTTTGTACAAACTGCCCTCTACTTAGCAGATTCTTCACTCACCCTGCACAGGATAACTCCAATTCAACCCTCAACATTATATTCATAAACCTCAGTATGTTTTTCTACATATTCCTCAAGGTCCTCGCATCCTAGGCTGGATTTGGAGTCCCTCCTCAGCATTGTATACATAATGACTTCAGAGCACAGACCTCTCTGAACTATAGTTGGCAATTTGCTTGTCTTGACTATGAGTTGAAATAGTCATGTATCATTTACCTCTATAACCCAAACATATAATACAGAATATGGACGACCACCTGAGCAGCTCTCCTTGAAAGAAGAGCTGAGCCTGACCCTATTTCCTTGTATTGATAAGTATAGAGCGGGCTAGGACTTCTCTTTATTCTTTCAATTGGCCTTAAGCAATGTATATAGATCTAGCTGAGGTACCAGTGGTAATTTTTGAAGACAGCACGCGTATTTCCCTGATATCCCACATCTGCTGCTCCAGAGAGAGAGAGAGGGAAAAAGAG
>NW_004524777.1:2521006-2553026 GCF_000260255.1 Octodon degus
GGGGAGAGGGGTAGAGGGGAAGAAAGAGACTATGACTTCCTGGGGCTTGAAAAATTACACATCAGAGCTAAAGCACCAAACCCTGGAAACATTAAACATTAGATAACACCTCAATCGCATAATGCAAATTACTCTCTCTGCATATGACAGAGGTAAATGCAGACCACCCACCTAGCCCAGCTCTCAGTTATCACCTACTTCCCACAATTCTCTTCCTCAAGCCAATCCTTCTGGGCTGAATAAAAACCGGGCTGAATAAAAATCTGGGCGCAGCCAGGGGTCAGACTCTTTATTCCAGAAAGCCATTTTCCTGGCTGGACTTAGGGCCCCTTGGCTCTCCTGTCATTATATATATGTATGTCTTAATATCGTTGTTTTCACTGAGAGTGATAAATTGGAATTAACTTGGTGGGATTCAAATAATTCATTTTTGGGATTACAAATATAGACTTCTAGGGCCTAGATGAGAACCAAGAGGGGACCCCTACAATAGAGAATGTACTTTGTGTTGGGGGGGTTATTTTGTTTTTTGTTTTGTTTTTCTGCATGTACATTTTTATATTAATTTCATTGAGAAAGAGATATCATTGAGACAGTTTCCAAACAGGTTACTAGGAGAGTTACAATAATTAATACATGGTATATTGTTGTCTTCGTAGTAGTTATTCACAGTATAAGATGCAGATATCTTGTCTAAACACTAATAGTACAAATTTTTCTTTTCATTGAACTAAGAAAAAGTAGCTGTATTTATATACATTTTGTATATACAGATAGATTTTTTTTCAGATACAAAGTTACATTACTTGTTATATAGGTCTTTCTTGCTTTATCTTGGTCTTAACCATCCAGCAGAAAAGTACAAAAACAAGGTATAAAAAGTAAAGCCATATTAATAGGCTGACTGTAAAAGGCTCAAGTCAACAACTTCTGACATTGCCAGTCCTACAGATAACCCACTACTATTATGGACTAGTGGACTATATTGGATTATTTTGCTGAATTCATGCACCTACAATATTTGAATGGCAATGGAATACCCATCTCTGAAAAAGCTAAACAAAAAAGGGGGATACAAATGAAGGATCAGAGGATATACTTTGGATAGAGTACTCAACAAATGTTGACTCACAGAGAGATCAAGAATATCAGAGTGAATATAAATGTGAATATAAATGTAAGACAGAAAAAGATTAGATGAATGGAAGGAAAAGACAGGAAAGAGGAAAAGAGAATATTTGTCATGAGCAGGTTTTTTTTTTTCCTCCGAATGCCTTCAGGGCAGGATTGGCTGGCTTGAGTTGTGGGGATTGAACCACAGCAACCTGAGCCTGACTGCTTTGTTGAAGCAGCCACTTAAAAGAGCTGAGCTAAGGGGCAGGCCCCCAAGACTGCTGTTCTTATATCTGCTTTTCAACTATTTGTCTTCTTCCTTCTTTTTACTTTAATATGTTAAAATAATATAGAGACAGGAGCAACTGTCCAATTAAATGCCTGTGTATAATAAGTTTTATACAATTTCACCATGTGTCTGTGCTATAGAGGAGCAGCTGGGTTGGGGCCACTTGACCACACAAAATGCCTAGAGAACACCATGTCCAGACACACAGAGCCAACAAAATTCTGTCCCAGCTGGATGAGGTTAACATAAATTGCCAAACATTTAAGATATTGGTTGTGGTTCAGCAAATCTCCCTTCTATGTAGTGAAGAGGTTCTTTCTCTAGCCAAACAAAGCTGGGATCACTTGGGCTGGCAAGCCCAGCTGTGGAGCTGACAGCTGTTTTCTTTCCTCCTCCCACTTGAAAGAGGATGTGACCTTATATAAACTTTTCCACCCACTTGCATCAGTCCTTGGGATCCCAGCAAGCAGCACAGGCTGGGCTGTTAGCTTTGTGTGGGTAATGTATCAGTCTTTGTATAGGAGTTCTGTCAGCAGGATGGAGGAGTTCAGCACATAGCAACATACTATGGCCCTTCTTAGAAGGGTACTTCAGCAAAGATTTAGCAACTTCTGAATAGGATCAAGAAGAAAAGACAAACACAACAAATTACAAAACTAAAAACTAGAATGCAAGATTCACCTTCAACAGTGCATATAAAATTAAAATCCAGTATTGTTTGTTAGTTTTTTTAGTACTAGAGACTAAAACCAAGGACTTGTGAATGCTAGGTAAGTGTTTTGTCACTGAGCCCTACACCTCCAGCTCCTCAACACTATTTTAACCTGAGGATAAATATAGGGAAAAGAAAATGTCACAGTTCAGCAAATTCACAGAGAGCCAAGACTCTTGGGGTCCCTGACTCTCAATCCCTGACCTGAGGAAATCTGCCTCACTTCTCTTTCCTTCCTTCAGAGAAGGAAATATAAATACCAGATTGTTCAAGAACAAATCATAAAGAGAAATCAATCAAACTCAACTTTATAAACCTTGTAAGGCTTAACTTAAAACCTAAAAGGTCATTTATGAATTATGTCTTCACATTTTACAAAGGTAGTTCACATAAATGGAACAACTATTTCAGTATCAAGCATGTTTCATGTACTATCTCATTTAATCCTCACAACACCATGAGGTATATATAATATGCACATTTCATGGTTGAAAACAAGGCTCAGAAAGGTGATTTAACTCACTGCATGTCATAGAACTAGTAAGTAGTAGAACTTGTCTGTTTAGTTCTGCTGTCCACGTGTTGTGATACTGCCAGTATGACTGCACAGCACACTGATTAAGGGCATGCACTCTGGGTGCAAGTACTCTTTTCAGGTACATGGCCTTCCAGAAGTTATGTAGCTTCCCTGCGGCTTTAGTTTTTGTTCTTGCTGTTCTCTGTTTTGGCTTTTTGCTTACTTGAACCTATAAAACAGAAATAAATGCACCTCTAACCTCATAGATATAAGGCTTAAATAATATTGGTAAAGTACTTGGAAGAAAACCTGGCAAAACATCAGCACTACATAAACATTTGACAAATAAGCTAATACAGTATGCTCCGTTTAATGATCTACCTATTTAACAATATTTTGGACATATGACCAAGTTGTGCTGTTTGGATTTACAACCCATTGCTCAGATACATGACCCATTTTTTTTACAGACCTATATATCTTATTTATAAACCTTCAACGTCTCTTTATGGTTTTTTCTGGGAGGGGCTTGGAATTGAACTTAGGCCTTGCACTTGCCAGGCAGGCGTCCTCCCACTGACCTATATCCCTGGCCCTTCAGTGTCCTTTTGAGTACAGTACACTTTGTTCATTCAGTAGTGCAATTTTCCTGATTATACTGTACTATATAGTACTGTAGTTTTATGTTGTTATAGTATTGCACGTAAGAGTTCCACAAATAAAAGTAAAGTCATCACAGTGGTGTTTCCTTGACAATTTTTTTCTGAATATCACAATGTACATACTATATACAATTCATCATTTAGCAACCAGTTCGGCTAAGGGCCGAGCCACAAAAATGAAACTTAGTCATTAAACAAGAAATGTATATAGCCGTAACTCTGTAAAGCCAGGAAAATTCGTAAGTTATATCTATCCCTCTGTGTAGCTTCTAGGACTAATTCCAGGAAATATATCACATAGTGACAGATGCCTCTATGAAAGCTCTCTGGGGACAGAAATACTACCATGTTTCCCTACCATAGAACAAACATTTAAATACTACTAAAGGCAGAAAATACTTCCTGAGCTTGAACTTCAGCCCTCCTTATCAAAATTTTGGCCTCTTTCTCCTTGTCTACTCATTAGAACTAATGAAAATCAAATGAACACAACAATGTGGGAAATGGAACAGGGGAAATAGCCCAGCAGCAGAAGTGGTGCCTGGCAAGCGCAGGGTCCTGAGTTTGATATCCAGTACAAAAAAAAGTGGAAAATGGAATGGCAGTGAAGTAGCTTTAATGTCATGAGAAAAATGGAGTATCCCCCAATTTGTAGGATTATTCTGTAGCGATTATGAAACACAAATCAAAAAATTCCTCTAGGATCCACTCTGGCTTCCACAAAGCTATTTGAACTTAAGCTAATTACCACTCCTGCTCTATCAACATTGTTGAGAAAATGAAAATACTAGATGAAGAGATTATACAAACCCTTAATGTTAAAATATGAGGGAAAAATGAGGAACATGATGATTTACTAGTGCACTAGGTCATTTCTTTTTTCTTTTGATTTTTTATTATTTTACTTTATTAATACTGTTTGCAGTACATGAAATTTACATTCATGTTGGGAAATGGCTATACATTTTCAGCTTCCTTTTTTAATACCCTGCCTCATCCCACCCACTTTCATCTTGCCACCTCTAAATCTGCTTTCCCATTTTCATTCTTGTTATTACTATTATTCATAGCTCATGCTTATAATACACAATTATTAACATTGTTTGAGATTATTAGGTTCTTGTATACGGCATATCTTAATTTTTCTCCTTACCCTCCTACTCTCCCCTCACCCTTATCTCCTCTACCCCCTCCCACTTCCAAGAGATCCATGCTCTTGTTTCCTTCTATCTTTTATTATGCTTGTCTCGGTACTTTGCCTTATTCAAATGGAGGTGCTATAAGACATTTAAGCTTGTATGTTTATTTCATGCAACATTATACTTCCAGAGATTCCATTTTCCTACAAATGTCTCAACTTTTTTCTTTAGAGCAGAGTAGTATCCCATTAGATAGTGAAACCGCATTTTTATCCATTTGTCTTATGACATATAGGCGGCCTCCAGGATTTAGCTATTATGAACTGTTCTGCTATAAATACTGGTATGCATGCATTGCTAACTATGATGCCTTTAGCACTTTGTAGAGGATACCTTGAAAAGGAATAGGTGGGTTATTTATCATACAGTTATTTCTAATCAGTTTTTCAAGAAATCTTCACAGTGATTTCCACTATCATTGTAATAGGTGATGTTTCCAATAACAATGAAGGAGGATTTCTTTTTCACCAAAGCCACACCAGTATTTGTTGTTCTTTGACTTCTTAATGATTGCCATTTTTTATGGTGTAAGATACAATCTTAGAATTGTTTTAATTTGTATTTCTCTAATGGCCAGATATGTTGAACACTTTTTCATACTGGCCATCTGTACGTCTGAAAAGTATTTGTTCATTTCACATGCTTATTTCTTGATTGGTTCTTTTTATTTTAAGTAGTCTAATTTTTTTGAGTTCTTTGTATATTCTAGATGTTAGTCCTCGGAAGCTTGAATGGCAAACTTTCTCCCATTCTTTAGTTTGGCTCTTTCCTCTAGTAAGTTGTTCCTTCATTATGCAGAAGCTTTATAATTTGATGTAATCCTTTAGTTGATTCTTGTTGCTTTTTCTTGTGCAAGTGAGGTTCTTTGTACAAAATCATTTCCTATATCTATGACTTTATGCATTTCCTTTATCTTTCAGTAGGTTCAATGTTTCTGTTTTAAAATTTAGATCTTTGAAGCATTTTTATTTTAGTTAAGTACATGGTGAGAGGTATGAGTCCAGTTTCAGTCTTCTGCACATTGATAACCAATTTTCCCAGTACCTTTGGTTGAACAGACTACCTCTGTTCCAACATATGCTTTTGCCACCTTCAACAAAGATCAAATAGCTGAATGTGTTTGGAGATGTTTCTGTATCCTCTATTCTGGTCCAGCAATCCACATGTCTGCTTTTGTGCCACTACCAAGCTGTTTTTAGCATTATTGCTTTGTAGTAAAGCTTTAAGTCAGGTGTTGTGATTCTTCTTGGTTTGCTCTTGTTGAATTGTTTTTGCTATTCTGATTCTATATTAACTTTACGATCGTTATATCTAAATGTGTGAAGAGTGTCATTGGTAGTTTGATTGGAATTGCACTCAACCTGTGTAAGTTCTGGGAGTATGGTTACCATACTGGCTCTCTCTACTCAAGAACAGGGGTATCTCTCCATTTTCTGATGTACTCTTCAAATTTCCTTGTGTATAAAACTATATATAGTCTTCTTTGTAGAAGTCTTTTACTTTCTTCGGCTAGGTTAATGCCTGGTTATTTAATTTTCCTTGATGGAACCCTAAATGGAATGGTTTCCATAATTTCTTTCTTACTGAAGTCCTTATTGGTATACACAAATGCTATTGATGTTTTTGTAACCTGCTACATTGTTGATGCTCATAATTAATTTTAATAGTTTTTTGGTGGAATTCTTTAGCTCCTCTAGTTAGAGTATCATATCATCTGCAAATAATTATAATTTCAATTCTCTCTTACCTTTATTTTTTAAACCGGGAATCAAACTCAGGACCTTGCATTTGCAAGGTACACGTTTAAGCCAATGAGCTACCTCCCCAGCTTCCCTATCCTACATGTATTCTTTTTATTTTTTATTTATTTATTTTTTTGGAGGCCTGAAATGCCTTTAGGGCATTTATGGTTTGCCGTGACTATCTGGGTTCGAACCACAGAAGCTTGAGCTTCAGGGCTTTGTTTCGGCAGGCACTTAAACAACTGAGCTATTGGGTAGGCCCCCTATTCTTTTTATATATTTCTCTTATGCTTGGCATTTCTTAATCCAATTAAGATGGCTTATCAGGATTATTGGTTACAATTCACTCCTTTTTACCATCACCATAATCACATCTCCTTAAATCATCCTTAATCTCCAAATAAAGATTAAAACAATTTCACAATTCTGCCTAACACGATATAATTATCCCATGTACAACTAAAGAAATACAATAATCCCTTCTCCCAAAACCTCCAGAATTTTTCACAAGTCTCTTCTAAGACTGAAAGCAAACTCTTACATATGAACTTCTATTTAAAAAGTAAAAAGTCACATAACCCCAAAGTACAGTACCACAAGAAAACATTCCTATTCCAAAAGGGAGAAATGAGGGGATACAAAAATTCAGTCCAAAGCAAAACCACTACCCAGCAGGGCAAACAGGAAGTCCTACAACTCCATATTTGGCATCCTGGTCATGGTGATTGTAGCTCATAAAGCTTCTCTCCTGGGCGAGCTCTAATCTCAGAATATAGCTTTGCTCTACAGACATTTCATGTCTCTGGTATCTCCAAATCTATAGTGTCTCCACTGCAACTTAAATTTTCCTCTCACAGTTTCATGAACTATCCTTTTAGGGCCTCCTTGCCTGGCCTTCCAGGTCTATCCTTGAAATACAGATGGAATCAACCCCGATCCCACATTCTACATGCCAGAAAAACCAGCATCATGTAGAAAAAGCCAATTAGCTCCAAACTCAAGCGGTAAACAGGCCCCTATAAACCATGATGACAGCAGACACTGAGTGCCCAGAAGGCTGAGCAGAAAAAAATGAATCCCAGGAAACAAATTTGCTCTACTGTCTTTCTGGAGATTGCACCCCAGAAATTGTCTTCTCAAATCAAAGATTTATATTTTTACACGCTTGAGTATATAATGGGTAGGGTCTTGCTAATTCTTGAAAAATCTCCAGGTCATCTCTCTTCTTGTCCCTGTACAACATATTTGCTTTCTTCTTAAGAGTATTAGTCTCCAGGTGAGGCGAAAGGCCTTGCAGGAAGAGATTGATCGGGAGTCAGGCAAGACAGAAGCATTTGAACCCAGGAAGTAGAAGGGAACCCAGTTTGGCCAGTGGGATACTGCAGATTTTGAAAACAAGGAACAGAAACTGAAATTTCTCAAACTTATGGGTGGCTTTAAGAATCTGTCCCCTTCCGTCAGCCGCTCCCCTTGCATGACCACAAGGCCCAACATGGACCTCGGCAAGGTAGCAGCTGACACCCTGCAGCAGAAGTTGCAGCAGGACTACTACCGGGCCATTAGCTGGAAGTACAACCGGGGTGCTGGACTTGGCTTCTCTGCCACCCCCAACAGAGTCTTCTACATTGACAAGAATGCATCTAGGTCTGTCAGGTTGGAAGATTAAATGCTAATGTCTTCTACCTAAATAGCTCAGATGGCTTTTCTCAGTTTTGCAGATGAAAGCCACCTAGCAGCTGTCCAGGATGGAACACCTGTGGATACCTGTGGATGAACTGGGCAGCTCATGTCCTGGGGGCTAAAACATGTTTTTTTTCTGTTAAACCTTCCATCCCTGTGGTAACATGGGCATGTGAATAATGGCAGCTGACAACGGGCATTTGTTGCGGGTATAGCGTGGCCCAGGCACATGCTGTTTTGCATTAATGTATTTAATCATCATTATGAAGTAGGTGCTATTCATGAGGCAGCTGAGGTTTAGGGAACAAGTAATAAAATTGCCCAGGGCCACCCAAAAAAAAAAAAAGAGTATTAGTCTCTTTAGCACACACTCTTCCTTTGGCCCCAAGTATACACATAGTTCTTTCTGAGAAAATTTAACTTCTCAAATGATTCTGCTCCACCTTTTATCTTCTACTTTCATTATAAATTTTGATTAAAATATCCATCAGTTCCCAGGCTATAGCATGAAAGCACAGGTCTCTTGAAAATTTCTCATCAGATTAATTAGTCCATTCACCTTAATTTCAGTATGCTGAAAAGTCTCAGGACAGGGAAATAATTTACACAAATTGTCTGCCATACTATGTTGTGTATGCACTCTAATCCAAATGGTAATGTAGTCCTTGCTTTCAACTGAAACCTCCTGAATTTAGTTTTTACTGTCCATATTCCTATCAACATTCTGGCCCTCTAAGCACCAACTAGAATCACCCATCAGGCTCTGTTTATTGCATTCTAAGACTTTGATGGCCAGCATCTTCAAATCTTTTCAAATTCCTCTAACAGATACATTTCAAAGCTTTTAAAACACATGGTCAGATACAGTCACAGTAAAAGTCCTACTTCTCTGGTATCAATTTTCTGTATTAGTCAGCTTCCTGTCACACAGATACAATATTCAACACCCACAATATAAAAGAGGGAAGGTTTAATTTAGCTCACTAAAGAAAGGATTTAATCCATATCCAGTGAGAATGAAGACAGGGACATAATAAAGCATGGCAGATTAAAGGGGCTAAATTCATGAGCTCTGAGAGCAGAGGAAGGGAACAATGCCAGTGACAAATGGGAAGGTACTACATATAGCATCCAAAGTCACAATTCTCTGAAGTACTCAAACACACCCAGGAGAGTAACTGTCACAGTCCCTGCTATGGTTTGTGTCTAGTTGTCCCCTCAAAGTCTCATGTAAGCCATGGGGAAGACCCAGCTGGAAGTAGCAAATGGCTTTAGGAGCGGGACCAGAGGACCAGGGCGGTACTTGAGGAGCGGGGCCAGAGAGGCTCCAAAGGTTAAACTGGCAGCATGCGCTCTGCCCTCCTCCCAGCCTGTGGGCTCTCTTGGAGATAGGGAACAGGTCATCCTGGACACGGTGACACGCCAGCCTCTGCTCTAGTTTTTGCTACATAATTCAGGCTGTTTTAAACTATGAAACCTCCAGTAACTGTGAGCTAAATAAACCTTTCCTTCCCTCATAACAAAACATAGCCAAATAAATTACTGTGCCTAAATCCCTTTCCTCCCATATCCACATACTCTACCATGTGACATTGCAGCTCCTCCTAGTACAAGCAGATTTTATTTCCTTTCCTTACTCATGTTGGACTTGGCCATATGACGTGCTTTATCCAACTGAACTTCTGAGATGACAATGTGCCCGTTTAAAGCCTAACTTTAAAAGACTTCACATATCTGTACACATTCATCATGTACTGTTGAATCATTATGAGGAAAGTATGCTAAAAGACACACATGGAATAAACCTAGATGGAACTGTGGCCTGACCCAAGCCCCATCAAACAAAACTGAGCCTAACAGAGCCATCACAGTCAATACACAGACATGTGAGTGAAGAAAAAATGTTTACTGTGTGCCCCAAGTTTTAAGGTGCTTTGTCATGTTATTCTCTTTACAACAACTAACCAAAGTATAAGGTTTTCTTGGAGTCCCCAAAAAGTATTTTATAGCCATTTTAAATTTCTTAAAGGACTGAAAATTGCAATTGAAATTAAACTGTCATACACATCAGCAGGCATCTTTACCTACCAACAACCTCCCATTATCTCTGGATGTGAGAGCTCACCCTTGAATACGAATACTATTTAAAGTTCTTTTTCTTGCTTTGGTTTCTTCATCTGTAAAATGAAGATAATAGTACAACCTGCATCACAGGTTTCTTAGCTCAATAAGATAGTATGTACAAAACACTTAACCTATTTCAAGTGTTTGTTAAGGACAGTAAGGATGATGCTGATAATGACAATGAACCATATTCAAGAAGAGGCCAGTAAATGGCTTGAAAACATGCTAAAACATTTTATTCTAGCTATAGAATTCTGATTCATGGGGACTGGGAATACAACTCAGTGGCAGAATATATGTGAAACCCTGGGTTTAATCCTATTAACTAGAAAAAATTCTGGATGGGTTCAAAGTTTTTTAATCTTTACTGTTTCATAATTCTAACTCTTTCTTAAATGGCAAATGATAAAAGAAACAATTCAATATTTTTTTTTCAAACATATAATGGCTTCATAAATAAATAAGCAAAAGTTATCTTTGGACATGCTATCCTGAAAAGTATATATATACTCCTCTGGAAGCAAACTCCAGTACATTGGAGCAAATTTTTTAGAGAAAGTCTGGTTTTGGAAGATAAACCTCCTACATAACTGTTATGCTTAGTGGAACTGACAACACAGTACAAGTGAAAAGCTAGAATTCTTCAGCATGCTGTGCCAACCACACCCCCAGGGTGCGCTGAGATGGCGACGAAGAAATCCCAGTGCTTGTGAGGTTGGAAACAGGAGAATCACTACAGGTCTGATCTGTGCAGTGAGACCCTGTAGAATCTGTACTAAATACATTTTTTTAAAAAGAAAGTATTGTGTTCACTTCAGCAGCACATATACTTTTAAAAAAAAAAAGGTATTAACTGCAATCTGCAGACCTAGCTAGGTTATAATCATGATTTGTAGTATGCACAGAATTTTACACATAAGCAAACTATGTAGTTCATGCTTCTTCAGATAAGAAAACTGTGATGCAAAGAGACAGATATGATACTATATGAAGTAAAAAAAACTGATGCCAGAAAGAGTAAATAAACAAGTCATGGCTTTCATTTTCCAAGTATATTTCAGCAGTGTCGCCCTCCTTAAGTGTCCACTCATAATTATAACTCGCTTGAGTATAGACCTAAAAGAGCTTTGTCCAACCTATCATAATTAAGGAATGATGTATCTTTGAAGGACCTGACTAAAACTTAGTGACATGGTTTCTGGTACCGCTCTCCTAACTAACCAACTCTGTCCCAGGGTCAGTCAGTTCTCTCATCTAAAAATGAAATTAGAATAATCACTTTGAAGTTTCTTCATAGTACATATAAGCTGCAAAATAAATAGTAATGAGTTTAAGAAATTAAAAACCACACTAGACTAACATCACATAAGGAGAAGTCATTCCGATATAAGTGTTCTGTAACTTCTTAAAATGCTAAAGACCTATTAGATCATCAAATGTGATCCAAAGAGCAGAAAGTTGGGAATTAGAAGAATGAGGTCTATTCCTGATTCTGCCAATAGCTTCCTTTGGGAGTGGCTCTTCCACAGAGGGGTCACTTCTCTCACTGGCCTTCAGTACAATCTCTCTTTTGAAGACAACACACAGTGAAATTCCTGTATGTTCATTATGTTTATGTGTTATCGAAAGTTTTATCTTTCCTGCCCTTTGTGTATATTTCAGAAAAACCTGATTAGGCTCCACCATCCCTATTCTGAAAAGGCCACAATGGCAGTCATTGTTCATTGCCAACTTAGCCATCTTTCTTCTTTTCAATTTTTTATGTATCATTTGGCAAGCAAAGAAAGGTAAGCATCTCTCGTGGATCAAGACACTCTTAGCATTCCCATCCTCTTTGCCAATTATTGACCTAAGAGGTAGCCCACACTTTAGCTGCTGCCAATGAGGTATATTAAACAGCTGTCTGCTCTTTGGCTTTGGGAAGACAAACACTGTTATGAAGGACCGGCCAAATAGCTCAGTGGATTAAAGCAACTGCAAGCAGGCGCAGGGGTCAGAAGTTCAATCCCCAGGCCTGCCATGCTGGTTGGGCCCCAGGGGTGCGCTGAGATGGCAAGTGAGACTGGGCGTGGTGGTGCATGCCTGTAACCCCAGCTCTTGGAAGGTTGTAAACAAGCGGATCACTATGAGTCCAATCTAGTAGTGAGACCCTAAACACCCTGTAGATCCCTAAAATAAAAAAAAATAAAAAATAAACACTTATGAGAAAAGAGTTGTTTCCCTTCCTTCCTGCTTAGGATGATAATGTGTGACAACAGAATATGTTGACCTGTGACAGCCATCTTAGGACCATGAGGTAAAGGCTGAGAGCATTTCAGAGAGAAGATCTAGATGCCAGTAACTAAACTTTACAGCTATATACCCACCAGAGCTCTCAATCAACAACAAATATTCTCACAGTATTTGATGACTAATTTTATGTGCCTACTTGGCTAAGTCACAATATCCAAATATTTCATCAAACTTAGTCCAGACATTACAGTGAAGTAAATTTTTAAATTGACATTTAAATCAGTAGACTGAATAAAGCAGGTTACCCTACAAAACAGATGTGGGCCTCTGTTGTAGCAGAAAAAGGCTGACATCACCTAAAGAAGAAAGAATGCAATAAAATTTGAGGTGCAACATCAACGCTTCTCTGGGTCACCAACCTGCTGGCTTGCTCTACAAATCATGAACTTGCCAGCCCCAAAGTCACATAAGTCAAGGGCCGGCCAGATAGCTCTGCAAATTAAAGTGCCTGCTTAGGCAGACGCAGGGACCAGGGTTCAATCCCTAGCGTGCCATCCCAGCCCTGCCCCTGGGGTTCACTGAGAGGGATTGATACTGGGCATGGTGGTGCGCGCCTGTAATGCCAGTGCTTGAGAGACTGAAAACTGGAAGATCACTATGAGTCCAATCTGTGTAGTAAGACCCTGTACCAAATACATCTTTAAAAAGTCATGAGTCAATTCCCTAAATCTCCAGCTAGACAAATGGATGATCTATGATTTAACAATATCCTGCTAAAACCTTCATAAGTTGAACATATCTAAAAATTGAGTATAATTTCAGTATACCTAACCTACTGACCATAAAAGCTTAGCAACCCAGCATACTATAGAGTATGCTATAGAATATGGGTCAGGACCAGCCAAATAGCTCAGTGGATTAAAGCGCCTACAAGCAGGCACAGGGGTTGAGAGTTAAATCCCTGGGCCAGCCATGCCGGCCCCACCCCCAGGGGCGCATTGAGACTGGGCATGGTGATGCATGCCTGTAATCCCAGGGAGATCACTACGAGTCCAATCTAGTAATGAGACCCTGAACACCCTGTAGACACTTCCCTAAAATACAAAAAAAAAAAAAAAAGAGTATGGGTCATTTCCACTTAAGGTCACACGGCTACATGGGAGCTCTGGCTCACCACCTTGTCCAGGGCATCATAATAGTCCAGCAAAGGTCAGAAATCAAACCTCTAAGTATGGTTTCTACTGAAAGTATGGTTTCTACTCTTGCACCATCACAAAGTCAAAACATTGTTGATGTCGAGGACCATACACATCTTACTAGTTATATTTCGTTGGAGAACTCTAACACACAGGATCAATGCAAGGTCAGGAATGATTTTTAGATAGAAGTTGTTTTTTGTTGGTTTTTTTTTTTTCCAAAAAAACCAATATACTCATTCAGTCATTTTGTTCCTGGTTGCTTATTATTCCTCCTGAACATCCTACTGGACAGTCATTACCAAAAGCCATGGAATTTTTAGTTAATAGAGCTTCCACAAACATACCTGTTAATGAACCATAGCTGTAATAATCTGAAATTACTTGTGTTAGACAACTTAATTGTAAGCTTTCTTAATGTAGAGCTGGAGCCAAGTAACAGCAACAAAATTATGCCACACCCTTCATGTTAAAGAAAATGAATGGTCTTTACAGTTGGACTTAACACATTGGAGTTTAAATCCTGGCTCTGCCATTTTTTAGCCTGTATGACACTGGACAAGTCCTAATCCTCTCTGAGTCCTGGTTTTTTTTTAATCAGCAGAATATATTAATTGAGGGAAAGAAAGCTCCTGTCCGAGAAAATATTTGACATTTCCTCAAAAACACAGAGAATTACTCTCTCTCTCCTTTGCATTCTAGATATGACTTTCAAACCAACTGATATCTTAAGGAGGTATAAGCTAACATAGCATCTGCTCATTTGAGCAAGATCATCCTTGTAAATACCAAAAAGGTCCCGAAATAATGCAAATGGAAAGAACATTGGGTAAAGAAAAAAGGTGGATAACCATCTCACTTTGGTCGCTGAAAGAAAGAAAACTGTTGATGTCTATTCTATTCTATTATGCAATTCCTCTCTATTCTACTGAAGGGTAGCAAAAGAGATGAAAACAGTATGTATTCTCTTCCTAGATCATGGCCCATTTTGTATCACTGGAAACAGGATAAATTTTCTTTTAAAATTTCACTCTTCAGGTTAACTATGAACACTACCCTATTTTTTAGGGACTGATTAACATCTTCACAGGATCTCATCAATAACATGACCATATCAGCCTGTGTAAGCATCTTCCAAGACTGTTTGACTAAAGGGGTCTATTCTGTGCCTGGTACTTTAAATACATTATGTCATTTGAACTAGTGGAACTGTTTTGCATTTATGAGAGAATACATCTGCCCTGATTTTCTTTTTATATAGGCACAATAAACATCTGCTTCAAAAGTAATCTTCCGGGCTGGTGAGATGGCTCAGTGGTCTAAAGCACCTACTTAGAGCAAGCTTAGCAAAGCACAGGGACCGCGGTTCAATCCCCCAGCACCACATACGAGCCAGCCCCGCCCCCTGGTGAGCTGAGCTGGCCACACACATACACACACACAAATAAATAAATTAAAAAAAAAGATGCAACCATGATAAATAAAAAAATAAAAACTTTAAAAAAAAGTAATCTTGCATCTTTATGAATTAGTTTAATTTTAGTTTAATAGTTTTTATTTTACTTTATTTTATTTTTATGTATTCAGTACAGGGTTTACAGGGTCTCACTCCATAGATCGGACTCTTCATGATCCTCCTGTTTACAGCCTCCCAAGCACTGGGGTTACAGGCACATGCCACCACACCCAATCTCAACCACTGTCTCAGCATGTCCCATGGGTGGGGCCAGCACAGCAGGCCTTGGGATGAACCCCCAGCCCCTGCATCTCCCTAATCAGGTGCTTTGATCAGCTGAACTATTTAACAGGCCATCTAATTTTAGGTTAATGGAACAAACAAAACATTTACATTGCTGGTGACTAAGAACAACATAAATTGATAAAAATCACTTTCGATATCAACTTTGAAGTAAATCTAGAAAAAATGCACAGATACTATATCTAGCAAGAGACACAGTACACACACTATACAACATATATTATGCCATAGATATCATAGAAAATACAACTATACTGTACTACACTACACTATACCATTCCGTACTTTACTATATATTATGGTTTGTGTCTAATTGTTCCCCCAAAGCCTCATGTAAGTCATGGGGCAGATGCAGCTCCAAGAGCAGAAGTGGGTGGAGGAGTGGGGCCAGAGGAACAGGGCGGGCATGAGGTGCATGGACACAGAAGTGAGAACCTTTAATTTTTTTCTCCTTAAAATAATTATATTGAGAAACAAATAGCAATGAGACAATTTCAAAACAACTTACTACCACAGTTTCAATAATTAATACATTGCACATTGTTGTCTCAGTGCTTATTCATTGTACAAGATGCACACATGATATCCTGTCCACAAACACTATGAGAACAAATCTCTCTTTTCAATTATCCAAGAGAAAACAGCTGTGTATCTATCCTAACTATTTTGAACATATAGATACAAAACAATCGTTCATTTGTAACCCATTTTTAATATAGTTTTCTCAGAGAAGGGTGTTCCATTCCCATTTCAATATTGCAGGTGCCTAAATTCAGCAAAATATTGCAATATCGTCCAATAGTCCATAATAGTACTGGGTATTCTGTATGACTGGCAATGTTAGAAGTTGTTGACTTGAGCCTTTTACACTTCACCATATGAATATGGCTTTACTTTTTATACTTCATTTTCATAATTTCCTGCTGTATGGCTAAGACCAAGATAAAGCAACACCTATATAACAAATAATGTAACTTTTGTATGTGATAAGATTAGTCAAATTTGATTTGAAACTGTCTCGTTGCTATTTGTTTCTCAATAAAATTATGGGAAAAAAAGAAAAATCAAAAAAAAATTGTCTGCTCATAAAAAAAAAATGCCCTAAGGATTTATCCTGAACCCTGTACCACAATTTGTAGATCCTTTGGAGTGTCAGCCATGTGGTTGAGTCAAGGCCATTGCTTGATGAATTTCCTCTCTGTGAAAGCCTGAGAGAATGGTTTCTCTCCATGGTACTCTCCTTAGGCAGACTCTACATCATGGATCACTTTCCTCTGTGGCCTTATAATCTCTTAGATCACAAAATTTGAGACACAACTGAGTTAAACGATGTTACAGTACAGGTTTTCCTATGTCCTGAGTCTTCACTGATGTTGAAAGGCTAGGGTCAAAATGTTGGCTGTCCTTACAGCCCTTCTTTTTCTCTAATTTTTGATCTGTGAACTAAGATTGTTAACTATCCAGAAGAGAACCTTATTAACATGACCCTACAACATAGGCAGTTGAGCTTAACCTCACCATCTGTCAGAATATCAAACATCTTAGGCATAACATGGAACAGGTATTTTCCATCGATTACTAGTATGTTAAACTTTAGGTGCCTAAAGAATAACAAGAAAAAACATTTAAAAAAATGAAAAATATTTTTAAAAATAGGAATAAACAGTTACATATTTTTACACAGAAATTTAACCATATACAGCATTGCAGCAAGAGAGACCTCTGACATTTTTTTTGTCTCTTGTTTTCATTTATTTCCCCCCCCCTTTTTTAAACAAACATTTACTTAAGAGACAGTACGGCAGTAATTGGTATGTCATGACAAACAGTATGTATTTAGAAGACCAGGATGACAGACATTCCAAGCCTGACCCTATCATTACACATTCATATCTTCAATGCACTTGCTTAGTTCACAGGCATCAGCATATATAGTTAGTCAGGGTTAGAATCCTAACATTAACTGCTAGCTTCAAAATCATGCTGCAGAGTCTCAGGAACATTCTCTTACCCATCTTGTGCATATAAATGTATGGCTTTGCCCCTGTCATGTTTCCTAGCTTTTCTCCTTTCCCTCTCTTCATTCTCTAATCCTCAAGTTCTTGCTTTTCTTTTAATTGCATGATACCTTTCTATTCTTATTTCTCCTTTTGAGTTCTTACACTAGGAAGACTATACAATATTTATACATGTGGGTCTGGTTTATTTCACTTATGAGTATACCTTCAAATAACATCTACTTAAATATAAAGGCTTTGAGTTTATCACTCTTTATAGCTTAGTAATACCCCATTGTATAAAAATACTACACCTTTTTCATCCATTCCTCAGGTGATGGGCACCTTGTTTCCAAGATTTGGCTATCACAAATTGTGTTGCTGCAACCATAGGTATGCATATATCACTATTATATGATGTTTTGAGTTCCTCCAAAAAAATTCCCAGTAGGGGGATAGCTGGTTTGAATGGGATTCCCAGGCCTAGGTTTTTAAGGAGTCTCCACACTGATTTCCATAATGGTTGCACCAGTCTACATTCCCACCAACAGTGGAGAAGGGTCCCTTCTACCCCACAGCCTCACCAACATTTGATGTTAGTTGATTTGTTCATGATAACCATTCTTTCAGGAGTAAGATCATATCTCAGTGTTGTTTTAATTTGCAATTCATGGATGGCTAGTGATGTGGAACACTTTTTCATATATTCATTCACTTCTTTAATTTTGTCTTCTGAGAAGTGTATATTCATCTCAGATGCTCATTTCTGGATTGGGTCTTTAAATTTTGGGGCCCTACTGTTCTTTATAAATTCTAGAGAGCAGACCTTTGTCTGAGTGCTTATTAGTCAAGATATTTTCCCAATTTGTGGGTTGTGTTTTCACTTTGTTGGTAATTTCTTTTGATGTGCAAAAACTTCTCAATAAGAGGAGGTCCCAGTTAATTCAAGAAATGCCCATGCAATTTGACTTTTGTGCATGAACTCTTTGCCTACCCCTATGTCTTCAAGAGTTCCTCCTACTTTCTATTCCAGGAGATTTAGTGTTTCTGTTTTAATGTTTAGATCTTTAATGTATTTTGACTGTAACTTAGTGCATGGTGATAGGCATGGGTGTAGTTTTAGTTTTCGGCATGTAGAGAGCCAGTTTTTCCAGCACCATGTGTGAAAGAGGCTATCTTCTTCCAGAATGCATGTTTAGCCTTTTATCAAAGATAAGCTGAGTAAGTGTGTTTTACAGAGGCTTCTGAGTGTTCTAATCTATTCCATTGAACCGCATGCCTATTTTGTGGCCAGTACCGTGCTGATTTTATCACAGTAGCTTTGTAGTATAATTTCAAGTCAGGAATTGTAATGCCTCCTGCCTTGTCTTTGTTGCCCAGCATTGCCTTTGCTATTCGAGGTCTTTTCTGGTTCCAAATAAATTTTAGGAACAATTTTGCTAGGTCTGTGAGGTATGCTGGTGGTAGTCTGATCGTATTTGCATTAAATTGGTACAGCAATGTTGGGAGTACAGTCATCTTTATAATGTTCGTTCTTCCTATCCAGGAGAATGGAATATCTTTCCATTTTCTGAAATCCTGTACAATCTCTTAAGAGTACTGTAATTTTCCTTGAAAAATATCTTTGACTTCTTTAGTTAGATTAATTCCAAGGTATTTCATTTTCCTCGGTGCTATTGGAAAAAGTATTGTTTCTCTAATTTCCTTCTCAGTATGTTTGTTATCTGTGTACAGAAATGCTATTGCCTTTGGGGTAGTGACTTTGTATCCTGCTATGCTACTGAATTTGTGTGCATCAATTCTAGGAGTTTCTTGGTGGAGTTTTTTGAGCCTTCCAAGTAAAACATGTCATCTGCAAATAATGATAGTTCAACTTCTTCTTTACCTATTATTATTCCTTTTATCTCTGTTGTCTAATGGCTCTAGCTAATGATTTCAGAACTATATTAAATAGGAGTGATGACAGAGGACCTCTTTGTCTTGTACCAGATCTGAGAGTAAGATATCAAATTTTCCCCATTTAGAATTATGTTAGCCGTTGGGTTGTCATAGATGGCTTTTATGATATTGAAGTAGAGGCCATCTATTGCAATGTCCCATAGGACTGTGAACATGAATGAGTGTTGGACTTTGTCAAAAGCCTTTTCTGCATCAATTGAGATGATCATGTGGTTTTTAGTTTTCGCTCTATTGATATAGTATGTCAGATTTATAGATTTGTGTATATTGAATCATCCTTGCATCCCTGGGATGAATCCTACTTGGTGATGGTGTATAATCTTCTTGATGATTTGCTGTATTCTATTTGCTAGGATTTTATTGAGGATTTTTGCATCTATGTTCATGAGGGAGATTGGTTCTTTTTTAGTTGCCTTTTTCCCTGGTTTTGGTATTAGTGTAATAATTGCCTCAAGGAATGATTTTGGGAGGATTGCTTCCTTTCAATTTCATTGAAGAGATTGAGGAGTATAGGGATTATATCTTCTGTGAATTTCTTGTAGAATTCAGCTATGAATCCATCAGGACCTGAACTTTTGTCTGTAGGTTTTTCATTAAATTTCGTATTTCATTGGTTGTTATTCGGTTATTGAGAGTTGATATATGTTCTTGATTCAGTTTTCGTAATTTGTACCTTTCTAGGAATCTGTCCAATTCTTCTGTATCTTCTACTGTGTGACAGTAACGATTCTCAAAGTAGCTATCGATAATCTTCTGAATTTTCACTAGGTTTGTAGTAATTACACCGTTTTCATTCCTTATTGTTTGTATTTGAATTTTTTCTTTCCTCTTTTTGATGAAGTTAGCTAGGGGCTTATTGATTTTATTTAATCTTTCAAAGAACCACCTTTTTGATTAATTCTTTGAATGGTTTTGTTCGTCTCAATTGAATTAAATTCTGCTCTAATCCTTATGATTTCTTCCCGTCTTTGGGCTCTGCGTTTGGTTTGCTCTACCTTTTCTAGATGTTGGAGGTGCAGCATTAGGGTGTTTATTTGTTACCCTTCTGTTTTCCTACTGTGTGAGTTCACAGCTATGAATTTCCCTCTGAGAACTGCTTTCATCGCATCCCATAAATTCCGATAAGTTGTGCTTGACTTTTCATTGAATTGTAGATATTGTTGAATTTCTTGTTTAATTTCATCTGTGACCCATTGGTTGCTGAGTACAGTGTGTTTAATTTCCATGTATTTATCGGGTTTTTCTGGTTTCATTGCACTGTGGTCAGATAATATGCATGGGCTAATTTCTGTTTTCTTGCATATACTTAAGCATGACCAGTACGTGGACCAGTATGTGGTCTATTTTGGATAATGACCCATGTGTAGCTGAAAAAAAAACATGTATTCAGCTGTTTGGGTGGAACCCTCTGTATACATCCATCAAGTCCATTTGTTCCAAGCTCTTGTTCAGTTCTGCCACTTCTTTTCTAATTTTTTTCTGGTTGACCTCTCTTTTTGGGATAAGAGAGTGTTAGGGTCTCCTGTTAAGATTGTGGTATTGGATATTAAATTTTTCATATCCATTAAGATCTGTCTTATATAATTGGGTGCTCCCGTGTTTGATGCATATTCATGAGTGTTACCTCTTCCTCTTGAATTTTGCCCCTAACCAGTATATAGTGGCCTTCTTTATTTCATTTGATCATTCTTAGTTTGAAGTTGAGACTGTCTGAGAATAGGATTGCTAACCCTGCTTTTTTCTGAGGTGCTGGGGCATGTAGTACTGTTTTCCATGTTTTGACTTTCAGTCTATGAATTCTTTATGAGTTAAGTGTGTTTCTTGTATACAGCATATTATTGGATTTTGTGTCCTAATCCAGTGTGCCAAGCTGTTTCTTTTAATTGGTGAATTGAGTCCATTTACCTTGATAGTTATAACTGAGATGCATTGATTTAGGATCGACATGTTATTTACCTATTGTTGTTTACTCCTTTTTCTCCTGTCTTTAGTTGCTTGCCATATTTAGTGAGTTCCTTCTGTTCTCTACTCCATTTTCTCCTGTGTTTAATTGTTTGTCATATTTAGTGAGTTTCTTCTGCTCTCGTTTGTGGAGTTCTGATCATTTTGGGCCCTCTCTAGAACCACTTTTTGTAGTCCATGTAGGGTTGTCTTTGTCATTATGAAATTCATGAGTTGTTTTTTGTCTTAGATATATTTCACTTCTCCATCAAACTTGAAAGAGAGTTTTGTAGGATATAGTAGTCTTGGGTGGAATTTGTTTTCACAGAAGACTTGAAGCACTCTGCTCCATGCTCTTCTTGCTTTCATGGTTTGTGAAGAGTATTCTGCTGTTATTCTGATGGGTTTTCCTTTAAATGTGGTCTGTTTGTTTTCTGTAGCAGCATTCAGTATATTGTTCTTGTGCTAGATTTCTGGGATCTTGACTATTATATGTCTCGATGTGTTTTTATTTGTGTTGAAGTTATTTGGAGTTCTGTATGCTTCAGTTACTGAATATCAGATTGTTTCTTCATATTTGAGAAGTTTTGTGCTATTACTTTTGCGCATATTCATTTTATATCATTTGTATTGACTCCTTTCTCACTGATGCCTATTAGTCTCACATTGTTCATCTTTGCATCATCTTGCAGGTGATGGATTATTTTTTCCTGCATCCTAGTAGTTTTTAAGAGATCTTTTCTTACCTTTTCTCTAGCTGAGACAACATCTTCAAGATCTGAAACTCTATCTTCACTTTCACTCAAACGGTTTTGCAAGCTTGTGATTGAGATTCTAAGTTCCTCTTTGACTCTGCTTCATACGATCTTTTTCTTTCCTGTATTGCTCATTCAAGGAATCTGACGTTTTTCTGATGTCCTCTGTTTTTTATCAGTGTCTTCTTGAGAAGCATTTATTCTTTTACTACAGAGAGTATTTCTGATCTGACTTCCTCTATACGTTTCTGCATTTGACTCTTTACTTCAGAAGCTATTAATTCGGAGATTTCTTTTTTCATTTCAGAGGGTATTTCTGATCTGAGTTCCCCTATACCTTTCTGCAGTTATTTATTTCAGACACTATTGAGTCAGACATTTCAGCTGTGTGATTCCCAATTTCTTCTGCACTAGTGTCCTCTGCATTTGTTCTGGATGGGCTTGGGGCCTGAGATTGCATTTTGCTCCTTCTCTTTTTCATTTTGTATAGCACTGTCCTCTGACCTTTGGTGTAGAACTTTGGTGCAGTTATAACCTTAGCACCCAGTGAAATTTGGGTGCAGATCTATTAAGTTTGAGTTCATCCAGTTGTGCCTGGATTGGGTCTAGCGGTTCTGCTCAGGTCCTTCCTGCTGCAGCCTTTGGAAGTGAACCTATTGTGCCCCTCTGGCAAGATGTTCTGCTCCGGGATTAGTTGGGAGGTTCTGGCCCCTAGTCTCTCTGCAGGGACTTCAGCTGCAAAATTTCACCCCAGGCCTGTATGCCAGGCCTGATCTGGGTCTGGAGTGGTCCAGGGGATGCAGGGGAGTGCAGAAACTCTCCCACTCACTTGCCTGGCCTGGGCTTGGGCTGCGTCTGGGGGTTACCAAGATCACAGCAGAAGTTTTCACTCACTCAGTGGGCTTAGGGGTGTTCCCGAGGGGTGGAGGGGTCCGGAGAGCATGGCAGAATGTCTCACTCATGCAGTTTTCCTGGGCTTGGTCCAGAGAGATCCCCCAGGTGCAAGGGAGCCAGAGGCTCTCCCACACACTCACCGGGCTTGGGCTTGGGCTGTGTCTGGGGGGGTCCTGAGATCATGGCAGAAGTTCTCACCCAGCGGGCTTGCAAGGGGGGGGCTCTGCAGAGGTGCAGGGGTCCCAAGATTGCAGCAGAGGGCCTCACTCATGCAGCGTGCCTAGGCTTGGTCCCACAAACCTTTAAATGCGCAGAATGCACTACTCCCTTCCCTCCTCCAGGCCAGCGGCCTCCCTTGGAGGTCTGCAAAGGGTCATCCTGGACACAGCAGTGCCCCAGCCTCTCCTCCAGATCCTGTAGTGTGGGGCAGTGGTGTCTGTGATTGAGGCCACCTAGGGCAGAGAGGAGATGTTTGGAAGACAGAGGCACTGACCCTCTCTCCTGAGCGAATAAGGCTCCGAGGTCTTGCTATGTAATTCAGGCTGCTTTAAACTGAAACTTCCAGTAACCATGAACTAAATAAACCTTTCCCTCCCCCTACGTTTGAGTGTCAGGTATTTGTGCCAGCAACAAGAAAAGAAAAACTAAGACACTATATTATACATCCTATGCTATACCACAGTACACTATACTGTGCTGTACTATGCTATACTATAACATTCTATACATTATACTACACTACACTATGCCATATCATTCTATACTACACTATGCTACACAATGTTATACTATACCATTTTATACATTACACTACACACTATACTATACCATTCTATACCACACTATAGTATACTACATTACACAACACTACACTATACTATACCATTCTATACTATAACATTCTATATTACATTATTCTATACCATTCTATACTATACTATACCATTCTATACTACACTACACCATTCTCTACTATATTAGACTAGACTAGACAACTGTACAGTATGCTACACTACACTTCACCATACTATATAATACTATACTACACAACACTGCACTGCACTACACTACACTACACTACACTATGCTAGACTAGAGAAGACCACTGAATACTATACTGTACTACACTACACACTATACACTATACTAAACTCTACTAGACTATACTATTCTATATTACAGTATACTACACTATACTATGCAATCTACACTATACTATACCACTCTATATTATACTACACTACACTATATTATGCTACACTATACTAGACTATACTATACCTTTCTACACTACAATACAATACACTATACTATTCTAGACTATACTACACTATACCATTCCATATTACACTATACTGCACTATGCTAGACTATACTATACCATTCTATATACACTACACAATGCTATATACTATATTATACTAGACTACACTACACTATACCATTCTATACTACACTACACCATTCTCTACTATACTATACTAAACCACTGTACATTATGCTACACTAAACTACACAACACTTCACTAAACTATGAGATATATATATATATATAATATATATATATATATATATATTATACTAAATATGCATGTACTCTACCAGTCTATATAATACTACACTATACCAGTCTATACTATACTACACTATACACTATACTATACTATACTATACTATGCTATACTAGATGACACCATTGTATACTATACTACACTGCACTATACTATACTATGCTACACTACACTATACTATACCATTCTATACTATACTATACCATTCTGTACTACACTATACTATACCATTCTGTGCTACACTATACTACATTATACTGCACTTTACTACACTATACCACTCTATACTATACTATACTACACTATACACTATACTATACTAGACTACACCATTCTTTTTATGCACATGTTGGAAATTTATTTTTTCCATAATTTAAAATATATCATTCTATCCTAACTATACTGTACTATATTATACTATACTACACTATATTATATATGCTATACTATATTTAACCACACTATACAATTCTATACTACGATATACTATGCTATGCTACACTATACTATATCATTCTATACCATGCTATACTCCCCTACATACTATACTACACTACACTATGCTAGATTATACTATAACTATACCAATATACTACACTGTATTACAGTATATTATACTATATCATTCTATACTGTACTACACTATACACTATACTATACTAAACCTATACTACAGCACACTATACTATACTATACCACTCTATACTACACTGTACTATACAATACTATACTGTACCATTCTATACTGCACTATGCTGCACTACACTATACTATACCAGTCTATACTATACTTTTTATATTACACTACACTATACTATACTCACTACACTATATTACACTGCACTCTACTACAGTACTGTATACTAAACTATGCTACATCATTGTATGCTACACTATACTACACTATAGTATACCATTCTATACTACACTACACTACACTACACTACACTACACTACACTACACTACACGAAAGCATAATATACTACACTATTCTACACTATTCTGCACTACACTATACCATTCTATACTATCTATAGTACACTACACGATACCACTGTATACTGTACTATGAGATTCTATACTACATTATACTATGCTATGGTACACAATACTCTACTACACTACACCAAACTATATTATACTATGCTACACTATTCTGTACTATACTACACTATACCATTCTATACTATACTATATTGTACTCTACTAAAGCTCCACTATACTACACCACACTACAGTATACTATAGATATAGTAGATATAGATTTCTAGCAGAATATTAGTAGTTCTATTTCTAGGTGTATATGCCCTCAGAAAAAAATCTCAAATTTGCACAAGAAAATATGTAAAACACTTATATAGGAATATTGTTCATCCTAGAAAAAAAAACTATGGAATCAACTAATTCATTGATCAACAAAATAATGGTTAAAGAAATCATGGTAGATGGTAGATTTTCACAATGGAATACTGCACAATAGAAAAATGAAAAACCCTGAGTTAAATATATGAACAAAAATGAATCTTACAATTATTATAGAGTAAGAGAAAAGTGAAGATATAAAAAAATGGAAATTTTTCCTTTTTATAAATATGAAAAGCTATAACAGCCAACACACAACAAAGAGCTAACCATGTATGCAACACAGTTCCAAGCATTTATGCACATTAAAAATTTTAATTTGACAATAGTTCTATAAGGTAGGAACAGGTTTAGTTTCCCTTATCTGAAATGCTTAGGATCAGGAGTATTTCGAAGTTTTATATACATCTTATACAAACAGCCTTAAGGTTAATTGTATACAATATTTTTCATGTGCCTGCATTTGCAGGCAACCTGTCACACAAGGTCAGGTGTGGAATTATACCAACGTTCAAAAATTTTGGATTTAAAAATAAACTTTAAAACTGGTATCTCCAGTCCCATTCGAAATATTCCACGTATACAGTAGCCACACATGGCTAGAAGCATTTCAGATTTCTGATTTTCAGATTTGGGAACTCAACCTGTACTATAACTTATTCCATATTATAAACAAGGAAACTAAGGCCTAGTGAATTTAGGTGACTTCTCAAGTTCAACAGTTAAAGAGGAGAAATTTAAATCCCAGTAGTCTTTCTCCAGAGTCCACAGTCATGTCCATCTACACTATCCTATGCAAAACCATCTACATATTGCTTAGGGTAATACACCTACAAGGCAAGGGTATAAAAAGTCCTACTCAGTGAGGAAGGCTCGTGCAATGAAAGGAAGATAATCAGGAACATGAATCCACAAAGGTCCCCTTAGCCACTACTTCCTTGTATATATACACACACCAGAAATTTTGGTGGAAGACATACTTTGAAGAGATGTTAGTGTTTTCTGCAGTTCTTTATAAATTCTTTTCCAAATTATAACGTACACTCTGAAAAAGACAGTACAACTCTCAGTTACTTACAAACTAAAGCCACCTATATAATCAGCTCCTAGATCTAGATACAAGATCTTTTCACTAACACCTCTGTCAGCCTTGACTTGGGCAGGATATCGCCAGCACCCAACCTATTTAGCAGCAGCCCCATTGTTTTCAGAAATACCCAGCAGACATGCTGTTGCCCTCAGCAAACACAGCATGCTGTAAAAGAAGACATAAGGCAGAGCGTGGAATTTTCCAAGTGTCAGCACGTCTGATGACATCCATACATTTGCACTGGATGCTCTGAGGACTATGACCACTAATGTTTGCTCAGACCTTCTCACTCAATGTTTCTCACCTGCTTTCAAGCCCTATAAAAAGTCCACTTTTGTATGTTCCCCATGGAAGGTCTTTTCACCGGCCATCTGCCTGCACTGAAGTATTAAATCTTATGCCTCACTGCTTTCCCCAAAGCCTGCTGAGTGGTCTATGCCTCCTGAGATCTGCTCCAACCCCCACTCAAGGATAACCACTATCCAGGATCCTAACAACATCATTTAGTTTTGCCTATTCTTTTACTTTTTTAATGCTTTTAATGAGAAAAAAATATAAAATAGCTTTGAAACAGCTTCAAAACAGGTTAGTATGATGGTTACAATAATTAATACATTGCATACATTTTTCAATATTATACCAATGAGCTCATACAGCAACGGATAATCTTTTGTGACTTTTTTTTTCCTTCTCAACCTTAAATTTGTCACATTCATCCATGTGATGGCTTAAAACAGCTCTAATTCATCTGTTCTCATGGCTGTAGAATGATGAAAATTTACCATTATTTATTTGCCTATTCAACTGTTGAGAGGTATTATTAATCCTTTTTCTAATCCCCACATAGCAGCCAAAAAAACCTACATGCTGAGTGCAATTACACAGATCATAATTATCATTATGAGGTTTGTAATGTACGTGTTGACTTAAAATCATTTATGAATTACTGTTACATAGCTCAGATTGCAGGTACCTTAACTACTTGACTCTCCTTTGCAATACATTCAAGCTGACACTGATGCTCAAACATACGGGAAAATCTAGGATTCCAATTCTTTAAAGCTGTTGATGGATGATTTGCTATGACCTTCCCTTGTCTCTCAGGGCCTACACTAGCCTTTAGAATACAGGACACAATTAACATCTTTGGCTTCATCTATACTGTAAGTTCTATTTCATCTTGTGTATTTTTTTGTCTCATCTACCTCCAGAATAGGACCTTTTCTTGAAGTTTTTTTATGATTCCTGTTCATAGAAGAGAGATAACAAGCCTTGCCCCTCTGCCAATTCCCCCTTGCTAGCAGCTTCCACCCCAGCTCTAACTCTCTAAGAAATGGGTTAAATGCAGGCTCAGGTACATAAACAATTTTTCCTGCCAGAAATCAAACAGAGGTCTAAATCAGTGACTGTTCCCTTCTGGGAAAGGTCATGCTTGAAAAAGAACTGAAAATATCATACTGTGGGTAATTCCAACAAGATTCAAAAAATATGAATCAAAGGGTACAAACACTATCCCTGTCATGTGTCTAGAGGATATAAGTGAGTCTTTATTCTGCCATATTTAGTGGACAGTACAGCATTCTAAATTAAAGGATGAAAGACACATTATGAACACAGCTAGCATAAGCCCTTTTTGTACTTTCTTGATCTGAGGTCAGAGGAAGATAAAGTTACATGGCAATGGGAAGGGAGATAGTGATGAAAGCCTAAAAATAAGGATTAGGAGAGAAAAGTGAAGAAGGAGCTCATCCTTGATCACCCCTAGCCACTAGAAATTAACATACATATTAACCCAATGCAACATATCAAGGCTCATAGACATGTAGCCAAAAATTTTGTCTGATTCCTAGATTTTTCCACTGCCTTCTGCCACAGTGAAATGAACTTCATGAAAACTATCAAGAACATCTAAGATTCTTGCCCACAATAGTAGTGTTACCAATTCTAACACGGAAAAGAGAAGGTGAAATGGACAAATTTGAGGCCCGCAAGGGAGTAAGGAAAAAGATGTGCTAATATCTTCATCTTACAAAGCTACAGTCAGAAGTTGATAGATTAAGAAATAAAACATTAATTACATTATTTACAATAACAGAGGATGGGCTGGGGCGATAGCTCAGCAGTCTAAGCACCTGCTTGGCAAGTGCAAGGACCCGGGTTCAATCCCCAGTACCACATGCAGTGCTGGCCCCAGAAGCCCAGGCACACCATGCTGGTCACCAAAACCAGTCATGGTGATGCACACCTGTAATCCCAGTGCTGGGGAGGCTGAGACAGAAGGATCACTATAAGTCTGAGCTGTGTAGTGAGACCCTGTACCAAATAAATAAAAGATTTTAAAAAATTTAAAATAACAGAGGAAGAAACCCAAGAAAAGTAAAATAGTATTGATTCTGAATGGCTGGGTCTGAAAGAAGTGAGGAGAAAAGGAGACGGGGTAAAGAGGTAGGAGAGGTGAAGGGGAGGAAAAGAGGAGGAGAAAGAAGAGGAAGAGAGGAGAGGGGAGAAGGGGAGGAAGTAAGGGAGGGGAAGAGGGAAGGGCAGGATAAGAGGGGAGCAGGAAAGGAGGGGGGAGGAGAGGAGGTGCAAAGAAGACAAAATGGGATTAGTCTGATAAACTTTAGACCACATATTAAAAATTAGTAAAAATAAAATGTCCATTTCATTGCATGAATATCCAAACTGCCATAAAGACCATTTCCTAATTAGAAATGGAAGGCTTACCAAGTCACAGCACAAAGAGTAGTCCACAAATAATTTTAACCAATGAGTTCTATTTTAAAAGAAATCTTATTTTCAAATATAAAATACAAAATAGTTCTATAAAATAAGTATAAAATAGTTTTAAGGGAAAGGAACCTGACTGAAATAGCACATCCAAACAGTTTCACCCTGAAGGGAGAACTTCTGCTAGAGGTGGTACCCATGAGAATACGCGCACCATGCTCCCATGGTTGGGAAGCCAACTGTCTTAACAGTCACTAAGCAGTTACTATACAACAGAGGCCAGGGCCCAAAGAATCACAGACTGACTCAGATCATAAGCAATGTTGTGTTTTGTGCAATAACTTAAATTACAAAACAGAAAAATTTGGATGGAGGTCAGAACTCATTGGGAAAAGTAAAATTTAACTTGCCGACAAGCAGTAAAGTCTGCTGGTTTGGCTTACTGGTCTATAATCTTATGCAAGAGGAAACTGCCCAGAGCACAGGTAGGGGGCAAACAACCTTAAACCATGGACTCCATGTGCAGAATGGGCAGGAACACTCCAGACTGCAAGGGAACCTCACAGTGCCAGGCTGCCTCAGCAGGAAATTCTTAAAGTAGAAGCACAGTGTAGGGGGTCCAGCAATTGTGCTATATTTAACTTTCAGCCAGCAGATAGGTTGTATGGGTTACCTATAGAGGGATGCTAAGAGACAGCATAGATGATAAAGGCCTTCAATGAGTTTGTTTCCATGTGAATGAGCCTGAAGAAGCTTATAGTGGCAGGCCAGGTACAAGTATTAAGGTCACTGAGGCACTACATACTCTGAATGGCTGGGTCAGAATTCCAGCACCACACTGCAGAGCTGCAGCCAGAGAGCTCAGGAAAACCTCTTCTACCTGCAGTGTGCCCTCTACTGAGAGAAATTAACATCCTGTTCAATGTAAAGGAGATAAAGTACCTCCAGAAATTCAGTCCATTATTATGCAACAGGTATGGAAAGGTGAATTTGCACCTGAGATGAAATAAACAAGTAACATACACAAGCAGACTAGAAACTCTTTCTTCTACCCTAAATTTCACTATTGGGATAATTCTACATATTCTATTGGAGACATGGGTTGCACATGGAACCAGTGTATGTCGGTGTACCTATAGGTGCTCACTGGTAAAGAAATAAGAAAGAAGACTGATACAATATGTAACCTTTCTGAGTAACATTTGATGCATTAGGACAATAGATCATAAACCACACAGGTCTGCTATGATAATTAAGGGAGACAAAATATGTAAAATCTTTAGCTTAGGCCTGAACCATAAGAAACACATGAGCAAATTCATTATCCTCCAATTGGAAGATAAAAGGTCACCCACTGTAGCACACTCTTATTTATCTTTTTTTAGTCTCCTCCAGAAATAAAGTCAAATCAGTTAGGAGGATTTTCACAACATCTGACTTTCTTTATCCTCTTCACTTAGCATTGTACAACAATTATCATGTTATTTAGCAAGTACTTAATTATCTGTATACCACATTTGTAAATTTTAATTTTTCTGTCCTTCAATTATACCCTTTGCCAATTAAATGTTCTTGTTAATGAGATGCCATATAAAACTAGTAGAATACAGTATTGCTAGATTATCTAGAGAGCTCATTTTATTTGAACACTGGTGGTTGTCAACAATATCCCATTGAGCTGATTTGTATCAGTTAGTGAGAGCACCTCCATTAGTTTGTGCTTTTATTTCAGAATTTGGCACTTTGATATTTTTTATCCAAACCAACTATCATGATATTTCAGATAATACCCACTGGATAGTAAGTTCTGAGTCCTAAAAGGACTGGATATTTGATCAAAAGACTTCCTTTCAGTTCTCGTAGGAACACATATTACAAACACATTGAGAATAGGCCTAAACCTAGCTCAAATGACTAAAACTGAATATTATTTATACTCCTTCATAAGACACTAAGACAAATAATTTTGAGATTATCTGGCACAGCCCTCTGCAGCAGAACATTTTACAATAATAGAAATATTCTGTATCCAAGCTGTCGAACACAATAGCTGATAGGTTCTGGCCATAGTATGAACTGTTAAAGTATTATCTTGGCCACTTAATATGGCTGAAGCTCTAACAACATCTTATCTTCCCAAAGACCACCTCCCTACTTCTTCTCCAACTCAGCCCAGGGTACAATTTCCTTTCACCTTTCCTGCTGCCACAGGAAAGACCCAGCACCAATAGGATAGGTATTTTGGCAGAGCAGTAAAGAAATAGGAAAGATAAAAGAAGCCTTTATTAACTCCAGAGACACAGAGAAGACAAAGTGTAGATTGGTCAGATCTTCTGGCCTGAGACAAAGAAAATTGAGGCTCAGGGGCTGGCGAGATAGCTCAGAGGCTTAAGTGCCTGCCTGGCAACTCCAAGGTCCCAAGAGTTGGATCCCTGGTACTGAAAGAGAAGAGAAGAGGGGAGGGGAAGGGAGGGGAGGGGAGGGGAAGGGAAGGGAAG
>NW_004524777.1:2553195-2563935 GCF_000260255.1 Octodon degus
GGGAAGGGAGGGGAGGGGAAAGGAAAAGCAAGAAGCTAGCTGAAGCTTTCATGGCCTTTTGCTAGGGATAGAGTTTGAGGGGGATGTCTAGAAATACCTGAGGAACTGATTGAGGTCTTCCCTGAGGAGGCAGGAAAAGTGAAAGGAAATTGTACCCTGGGCTGAGATGGAGAAGGGCAAGGTGGTCTCTGGGAAGATAAGCTGTTGTTTTAAAGGCTTCAGCCATATTAGATGACCACCATAATAATTTAGCAATTCATACTAGGGCCACAATCTATTGATAGCTACAACCCTATGTTACTGTTGAGCACTTTAAATATGGCTGGCAGTAAGAAGGGAAAACTGTGCAAGAGAAATTATTCTTTTTAAAATCATGCTTTTGAAACTGCCTAGCTCTGTAACTGCTTCATGGCTTTGTAATTTCTGTCATGACCCATGTAATCACAATAGTGTAACCAAACATACAAAATGCCTGATTGTGCCACTGTGCCAACCCTCATAAACTGATGATCTAGCCTTTTAACCAACGACCTCAACTTGCGAGCTAACAAGAACTGCCAGGTAGCTCTTCCTCATCTTTGCACCTCCTCTTTGGGCATCATATAAAAGCCCTACACCAACAGACATCGGGGCCTGATATTCTGGGAATGATCCGGATCAGTGCCCATCAATGAAAATAAGTCTGCCTCCAAATTCTGGGTGTCATTTTGGTATTTCTGCTTGCTGTTGAATCAAGGCTCAGGAATTGAGCTGTTAATTTTATCTGAATAGCTAATGGATTCCATAATGAATGGCACACATCTAGACAGCACAGCTTAATAGAAGAATCTGGGATCTAAAGCTTCAAAAAACAAAAACTAAATCCAGAACACTGTCACTAGCTACATATGTTTAGCCGTGTTATTTATCCATACATGCGTGCTCATGTACAAGCTTCAATCACATTGTTTGTGAAATGTGGGACTAACAGAAATCCCTACAGTTTCTCGATGAGGGAAATGTGGGACACCTAGCCAAGTACTCAGCACATAACAGGTGGAACATCTAGCCAAGTACTCAGCACATAACAGGTACCTGCTAAATAAAAGGTATTATCACTAAGCTCCTCATTTTCCACACAGAGTAACTGAAATTTTAAAAGGGGGAGTACTTGATTCACAGTTACAGAGCTGTGTACAGAACTGGAAGCCAGTTCCAGATTTTTCTCATGGTTTTTCATAATTGTTTTTCTTATGAAGAGTAGCCATTCCCTTTGTCTTGCTCAGTTTGGGCTACTATAACAGACTAGGGATTAAACAATACAAAATTATTTCTCATACTTTTCAAGGCTGGGATTCAAAGATCAATGCACAAGACTAGTATCTAGTGAAAGCCTTCTTGTTTTGCAGATGGCCATCTGCTTGTTGTGTCCTTATATGGCCAACAGATAATAAACTCTCTCTCATGTGTCTTCTTGTAAGAGTACTAAGGCCATTCATGAGGACTCCACCATCATGACCCAATCATCTCCCAGAGTTTTTACCTCCTAATAGCCATCATATTGGAGGTGAGGTTTTCAAAATATAAATTTAGGCAGGTACAATATAAATTTAGTTCCCAAAACTCATTTTCTCATTGCAAAATACAATTATCCTGTCCCAACAACCTCAAAAGTCTTAATTCATTCTATGAATTTAAAAGGTAAAAGTCTAAAGTGTCATCTAAGTAGCACTTAAATCAGTGGTCAATGCTGGATGCTTAATGTATATTCATCCTGAAGCGACTCTCATCTCCAGCTGCAAAGCTGTAACTCCTAACAAGCACTGTCACTCCTCCATCTCCATAGGTTGGCCCTCCCCACTCATGATGCTGTTCTCTATGGACAATGGGAAGGAATTTCTTCACAATGCTCTGCTGCAGTGGCCCATCCCATGGAGCACTGCACAGGACATCCTTACCATCTACCACTGACCTACCCTTTGGAGCCCAGGAGGAGTTGCCCTCCTCCCATGGACTGTGACAGGAGTGGCACATATGATGTTATGAATCACATTTGGGCTGCTTTTCCTTTTCTTAAAGAACAGTATAGGTTCAGAGACTTCATCTATTTTTCTCTGTTTCCTTTAGTCTCAAATGGCAGTGTTTCTGCTAGTATAAATCAATCTCTAGATAGGCTTCAGTTAAGATGGCTGAAGAGACCCTTGATTTGTACCTATACTAATCATCAAACGATCACTTAACTGTACCCTTTGGGCTCTCTTCATAATCTTTTTCATTCTTTAAAATATGAAGACTAAGAACTTTATAACTATTTAAGTTCTGGTTCATATTTGTATAATTCTTTCTCCTTGAGTTTTATTAAAAGCAGAAAAGAGAGAGCAAACTATCTCTTCAATATTTTATTTAGAAATGTCCTGAGCTGAAAAGCAAATGCCAATGAACATCTTCATAAACTAGAACACAAATATAATTCAACCAAGGTCATTAGCATTTTATACTAAGAATTTTCTTTTCAATTGTTCTCAATATTCCTCATTTCCATTCAAGACCTAATCAAAATCCCCTTTAATTTCCACACTTCTGCTAACATTTTGTAAATGGCTGATTGTATGCTCTAAGAAAATGGGAACTTTCTCTGTTACTCTCTTTTCTGATCCTTTACCAGATTTAAGTCTCTTCAAAGCAATGTGAGCTTGTTATGGCATGCACCTCTAATCTCTTCTATTTTTTCTCTCTCTCTTTTTTTTTCTAATCTCTTCCAGACTCTACCAATCATCCAATTCTACCGGTGCTTTCACATCTTTAGACGTAGTCATGTGCCACATAAATGATAATTTAGTCAACTATAATGGAGCTGAAAACATTACACATGTGTTTTGTGCTGATACTGGTGTAAACAACATACTGTGTACTGAAAAAAATACAGCACATACAATTAGGTACAATATCTAATGCTAAACAATGTAAACTATAATAATAATAAATGATTATATTACTAGTTTATATATTTACTTTTTACCATTATTTTACAGTGTACTACATACTAAAAAATGTGTACTGTATGCTTTGTTACTCTGGCAGCAGCCTTATAGGCCTCATGTTTATTGTATTTCTTCATTGCATCTAAGGGCCATGTTGAGGGATGGACATAGAACATCCAGACTTGTGTACATACTCTATATTGTTCACACAATGACAAAAATCATCTAAAGAGACATTAATCAGTACTAATTATTGTGTTAACTATTAATCAATTTTTCAGTATCATTAATTACTTTGTTAAGTGACACATGACCATGTCTATTATAGCAGCTTCCTAACTGTACCAATTTCATTAAGACACTGGCTCATGTAAGAATGGAAGCAAAACATTCATGATTGGCCATCTAGAAGCTAGAGACCCAAGATGGATGCTGTTGGTATAATTTGAAGCCCTGAGAGCCATTGCTATATATTCCGACCTGGGTATGAAGGACTAAGCACAAGGATACTAAGTGCAGCAGAAGACAGACATGGTCAGGTATCAGTCAGGTAGTCAAGTATGCCATGGTCTGGGAGTTAATTCAACCTTCCTCTATCATTTTGCTCTATTCAAGCCCTCAATAGTTCAAATGATGCCCACTCAACATTGTTTAGAGTAGTTCTTCATTCTGCACAGCAATTCAAATGTTAATCTCTTCTGCAAACAACCTCACAGACACAACCAGAAATGTTTAACCATCTATATAGGCATATTATGGCCCCATAAATGAAACAAAATTAACCATCATATCCTTATAGGGTAAAATAGTAGTCCAATTCACTGTACATTGCTATTAAAAGTTACACACACACACACACACACACACACGCATATTTATATGAAAATGTACCTTTGTGAAACCTATTTGCTCCTTTCGGAAATTTTCCAAGGGTTTGATCAGCAAATCACTAGCATTTTGGACCTGGAATAAAAGAAAAATATACACCAAAAAACTTTTAGGTTAACAAAATTCAGATATAAGTTCAGATGAATAGGTACTTGTGAGAAGAAGTACAAATGGCAGAAAAATATATGGAATAACCAAATAAATGCAAATTAAAATACCACTGAGATTCATCTCACCCCAGAAAGAACTGCTATTATCAAGAAAACAACTAATAACAAATAGTGGCAGGGTTGTGGGAAGGAATGAACCCTTCACTGTTGCTGGAAGTGTAGACTGGTGCAACACTGTGTAAATCAGTGTGGAGATTCCTCTAAAACTAGGATTAGAGTGACATTTGACTCAGGTATTCTCCTTCTTCTTCTGGGTATTTTCCAGAAAGAATTAAAAGCATCACACCACAGTGATATATATATATATATGCATTCATGTTTATAGCTTGATCTTGAAAGGAACCCAAATGCCTATCAAGCAATGAATGGACAAAAAAAGATATGCTTTAATAATAGGGTATTACTCAGCCATAAAGAATAATAAAATTGAAACATTTACTACTAAATGGATAGACCTTTAAGCCATAATCATAAGTGAAATAAATCAGACACTAGGAATTCAATCAGTAACAAATGCTGGTATCACTGGTGAAAAAGGAACCCTTCTTCACTGTTGGCAATCAGTATGGAGATTTCTTAAAGAAATGAAATTAGAAACTCCACATGACACAGCCATACCCCTGCTAGGTATCTTCCCCAAAGAGTTCAAGACATCCTACTACAATGACACATGCATAACTATATTTATAGGAGCACAATTTATAATAGCTAAATCCTAGAAATAGACTGTATATCTGTCAGCAGATGATTGGATAAAGAAAATGTGGCATCTGTATATAATGGAACACTACTCTGACATAAAAATGACAGATTAGAAACATTTGTAGGAAAATGGAAGCACCTGGATAATATAGGTGCTTAGTGAAATAAACCAGACACACAGCCTTCAATACCACATGGTATCTTGAGCATAGTACAAACAGGGAGAATAATAAAAGATGGACAGAAGAGGACCAAGGGATGGATCTCTTGCAATACAGAAGTGGTCCAAGGGAAGGAGTTTGAGAAATAAGGAAGGGAAGGGGAAACAAGTAGAATAAAGATATGCCATGTACAAAAACCTGATAACCCAATGAATGTAAACATTATATGCTATAACATGAGCTAAGATTACTAATATCAACAAGAATGAAAAAGGGGATAAGGGAAACTCAAGAGGATGGGGTGAGAGAAAGAGGATTAAAAAAAAAAACCAAGCTATGATATATACACTTAATCATGCACTATAATGACTGTAAACTGCAAATATATGCTAATAAAAGAAAAAATTAAAAATAAAAACACTGAAAACTACAACTTTTGAGAACATGTTCAAAAGTCCAGATTAAGGTCCTCTGAAGTTCTTTCTCATTGAAACGAATAGGAATGGAATGTCCACATTAATTTCCTTCTACCTAATGCCAAATTCTCAGGTTAGGAGTTTGAAATGCAATAATTAGATACTAGTTAACCTGCCACTTTTTTATTTTTGTTGTCTTTTTACTATAGAACCCAGGGCACTAAGCTCATTTTTGTTTTTTTATTTTGAGACAGGGTCTCTCTAAATTGCTAAATGGATTGAACTGCTCTCAAACTTGGGATCATTCTGCCTTAGTATTCCAGAGTGCTGTGACTACAGGCATGTGACACCTTGCCTGGTTTAACTTTTTACAGCACCACAAAGCCATGAGACAGAAGCTGAAAATGGCAGATCAGTCCAGCACATGAAGACAAAACTGAAATCTTCAATATGAAATATGAGCTCCGCTCCACACCTAGTATAAGAGACTTACCATCATCATCCTCTCATTTTCTACTTCATTGAGCAACTCGGCAAACTCCTTGAAGGATTCAGCTGGTAGGACAGAACAAAAGATAAAAACAATTAACCATGGGCCTTGTTAGAGAAGTGGGCAACGATCTGTCCAACATGAAGTACAAGCTGGGGAGGCTGAAATAGGAGGATCACTACGAGTCCAAATACACAAAAATATGTGTTAGTTCTTTACATCATTGAGTCTAAAGCAGTTGTTCTCACTCACTATCACTTGCAGAATTTAAAAAATACCAATGCAATACCCTTCTGCAGACCATTTAAATCCATATTCAGCTCTAAAGAAAAACACTCAGCTGGTTTTTTGTACTCACACAAAATTTCTTATATCAAATGTGCAGGCATTTCCCTAAAATTAAGCACATCTCCAATTTTTTCAGAAACCAAATGGTCCAAAAATTCAACTGTGATAGTAACACCTCAGGATCAGTACAGGCTCCACAGGTACAAGGCTCAGTGCCACAATATTAAGCCCAACTTATGATGTCAGTCCTAAATCCTGGATTTGACCTATACTTAATAACCAAATTAAAGGCTTACTTAGGTACCTGATGAAAGGTCTGGAGGACTACATAAAGGCACATTGTCCAAATGAACAGTATATGTGATATTAGATGATAAGGATTCTAGTTTAGAAGACAACATAGAATAGGCATAAATCTTAGTGAGAAGATTTAGGTCCGGATTTGTAACCACATTTATCACTTTCCTGCTGCGTGACTCTGGATAAATGAGGGAACCCTCTGTGTAACTACAGACTCATTTGGCTTTCCATCCTAAAATATTGCTGGCATTATTTTATAATGTTCTATTGTTTTGATGAAAATGAAGATGCCCCTTTTTGTCTTTTTGAATGATCTTTAACTTTCTATATAAGAAAACAGGAATAAAACTTTTGAAAATGATTAAAAAATGATAGAACCCTTCAAGCTTCAGCTACTTCACTGGTTAAACAGACATGATCATCGCCACCTAAGAGTGCTGTGATAAGAACTAAAGACAATAAATATAGAGTGTCAATACTCTACAGATAATAAACATTGCTTTTCTCCCACTTCTCAACATTCTACCCTTTGACAGGCAATGTCCAAAAAGTTGGCCCTTTTTTCCTACCATCTCTCCTTTCACTCTTCCTTATAGTTTAGGTTTCTCATTTACACAAAATGATGTGATACTTAAGTTGGTGTGTATCTCATGGAATATGCTTTTGGTTTCATATATAAGAAACTATTTTCAAGTCAAGGTTATGAAATTGTACATCTGTATATTTTTATAAGACATTTCTAGTTTCAGCTCTTTAAGTTCCTTCATCCATTTTGAGTAAACTTTTTATATGGTGTGAGGTAGAAATCCAAATGAGCCAGTCTGTGGAAACAAGTATAAGTGACTGGAAAGTGAACTTTAAAAATGATAAGCGGGCCGGGGAGATGGCTCAGTGAAATAAGCGCTTCCCTGGCAAGCGCAAGGGCCTGAGTTCAATCCCCGGTTCCGCAAAAAAAAAAAAAAAAAAAGCAATGTGTCCAAAGTCATATGAACAGGAAATGACCATCTAAAACCCAAATCTGGGTTCATTCAACTCCAGTACTTCAATAAATACATTATTTTTATCACCCAGATGATCCTTTAAGTATGTTTCACATTGTTTATTATGATTTTAGTAGTTTCCCTCTAATATAGAAATTAAATGGATTAATTAGGATTTGATTATCTGAAAATGCTACTTCTCTTTGCTGCAACGTAAAATAACAGTACCTTAAACACAACAGACTTTTCTTTCCTCAGGCTGAGTTCGGCACAGTGTCTCTACAGTCATCAAGGACACGAGCCAATTCTCTCCTCCTGTTCTGTATGCCTCCTTATAGTATAGTATTTTACTCTGCTGTCCCAAGATGGTCACAGGACATTTACATTCTGACTAGCAGAAAGGAAGAAACAAAATAGGCACACATTTTCCATTTGAGAATATTTCTTGGAAGCTGCACAGGACTGTTTCTAATTCCTGTTGGATTAAACTGATCACAAAGTAACCTCTACATGAAGTAGAGGCTGAGAATTAGTCTTTATTTCAGACAGCCATATACTAGCAAAAAATCAATGCTTCTGTTACTAAAGAAAAAGAGAGTGAATTCTGAGGAATCAATAGCAATGTCTACCACAGCAATCTCGAAGGTTGTTTCCATATAAAGCCCTAAGGTGCTTTTGATCTTTTGCTAGATTTTTTGTGAAATAGTCCACGATTTGATGTCTTTACCAAGACTTGAATACTTTTATGTAGAGAAGTTAACTTTAGGTAACACATGGAAAAATAATAAAGGCATTGATAACAGTCAGAAGAATCACTAAAGCTTTTCTTTAAAAATTTTTGTAACTTGATATGCATCTATGAAGATAAATATATTGTCTGTCACTAGAGGTTTACAAGTTAAAATGGTACCAATATATCGTCTTCTGTTATGGTAGCTGATACTAGTCAAAAATATTCAAAATAAATTAGAGCTTATATTTGCTGTAATACTTTTGCACATTTTAGTTCTAAAAAATCTTTTCGATATACTTTGAGGGTTTATCTCAGTTACTTTGACCCGCTGCTGGGTCAAAATACCTGATACCCAAAATCAAGGACGGAAAGGTTTATTGGGCTCACAGTTTCGGAAGGTTTCAGTCCACACTCAGCTGGCTCCAAAGTACAGTGGCAAGTGTTAGATAAATGGCAAACAGCAAAGGGAGGAGGAGCAGCAGCTGTGGCAGCTAACAAGCCTCTCTCCCTTCCCTCTATAGTATGCAGATTATTCATCCCAGGGCGGGTGTAGCACTCACACCCATAATCCCAGAATTGGATGAAGAATTAATCATGAGTTCTAGAATCTGCCCCCAATGATTGCCTGAGGCTTTGGCGGGACAACTAGACACAAACCAGAACAGGCTTGTATACTTATTTTTCCAGAAATGTGAACATAAGTGAAAGTGGGGGCTATAATGGGAAAAGAAATGTTCCAAACAGCATTTTTATACTTTTCACAGAAGTTTGACATTTATTTTTTGAAACTGATTCCTTTTTACAAAGGAAATTTTTTTGCCTTTTTGTCATTTTAACAAATCTTGATATTTTGGTTTATTATTTTAACCTCCTAGCCCTATGACAAGTATCAAATGATTCTGTTTATTCTGTTAGGTTGTGGGAGGTCAGACATGACATTCTAGTATTGGATTCTAGGAAAAGATTGTAATGGTAGCCAGATATCTTTCAAATTTCTATAAACTTCAATTTGCAAATAACTCTAAGTACAATATCTCCATGTTCACTAGGCAGAATACAGAAATTACCACACAGTCATTGAAATAAACTAAACTAAGATGTAATGTGGATAAATAAAAGTCATCTGCAAATTCTTCTTTCTCCTGGAACAGAACAAAACCTGTTACTGTACTAAAATCAGAAAACTCAAGTTTTCCCTTTGGCTTTTGTACTTCACTGCAGACCTCATAGTGCTTTAATAATCTATTTCTACTGACTGTCTTCTAAGAAGGAGTACTTATATTTAAATATCAGAATGAACCTACATGACAACTTCTAAAGTCTAATATATTTCAGTTTGAAAATAAAATGAAGACATACATAGAACATAAGAGGTAAGCTCTAAGATTATATTAATATCTTCCTGTGTGAATAGCAAATAAAATTAATAAAAAACCTGCACATAACCAAAAGATTATTTTAAAAAGTACAAATAGGGCCGGGGAGATGGCTCAGTGGAATAAGCGCTTCCCTGGCAAGCGCAAGGGCCTGAGTTCAATTCCCAGTTCACAAAAAAAAGTACAAATAAAAATTCACAAAAACAACACACAAAAGAAATGGTCATGTTTACTAGTAATAAAAGGGATGCAAATTAAATCAATGAGATAATGTATATTTCTTCAAGTGAACAGATAAGAAAGTGGAAATTATCTTCTCCCACTGAAATTACACACCTCTGTTCTTGGCTGGTAGATATCATGCTTTATTTTTCTTTTAATTTTTTCAATCATTTATTTATTTATTCATTTATTTGATACACAGTCTCATTACTCAGCTCAGACTCAGTGATCCTCCTGTCTCAGCCTCCACAGTTCTGGGATTATAGGCTTGCACCACCACAACTGGTTTCAGTGGCCTGTTCGGCAAGGATCCGGCATGGCATGCAGTACTGGAAAATGAACCCATATCCTTGCATTTGCCAAGCAGGTGCTTAGATCACCAAGTTATCTTCCCAGCCCAGTGTCACATTTTAGTTAGCACAACTGGAAAAGTATTACAATTCTTCACACCATAGTAATTCTATTTCTGGGTATTATACAATAAATAAAAGGATGGTGTATGAATCTGTTTCTTAAAAATTTCCTTTGAGATGTAGTTTGCAAAAGAAACATAAACTTGTTTTACTAAATGCTATTCCTGTGGTACAATGAAAACATAAATGAACAGTGCTTACATGTAAACAGCTACTAGAAAAAATATATTATGTAACAAAGTGGAAAATTATGTATAAATTATATGTAAAAGATCATCTAACTTGTACTCTGAAAACATACTTGGAAAAAGTAACACCAAAATGTTAATGCAAATTACCTTAGAGACTGAGGTGTTAGATATTCTTTTTTCTAAAAAGTCACAGGACTATCCTGCTACAATGCTGTATAGGCTTAGATTTTTACACTCCTGTGTAAAACTATGTAATTGTTTATTCCTATTTTTTAATTTTTTAATTCTTTAATATTTTTTCTTCACAGGGGCTGGAGAGATGGCTCAGTGGTCTAAAGCACCTACTTGAAACAAGCTTGGCAAAGCACAGGGACCACGGTTCAATCCCCCAGCACCACATGCCAGCCAGCCCCGCCCCCTGGTGGGCTGAGCTGGCCACACACACACACA
>NW_004524777.1:2564035-2630924 GCF_000260255.1 Octodon degus
TTCACATTCTGTAGGGACTTAAAGGCTAACATATCAATACTTGATGGAAAATACTGGTTCCATGTTATGCCTAAGATGTTTGATATTGAGACAGACAATGAGGTTAAGCTCAACTGCCTGTGTTGTAGGGTAATAACAATAAGCTTCTCTTCTGGAGGGTTAAGAACCTAAGTTTGCAGACCAAAAATTAGAGAAAAAGAAGGGCTGCAAGGACAGCCAACACTTTGGCCTTAGCCTTTCAAGGTCAGTGAGGACTCAGGACAAAGGAGAACCTATATTGTAACATCATCTAATTCAGTTGTGTCCCAAATTTTCTGATCAAGGAGATTATGGGACAACAAAGGAAAGTGATCGATGATGTAGAGTGTGCCTAAGGAGAGTCACATGGAGAGAAAACATTTTCTCAGGCTTTCACAGAGAGCAAATTGATCAAGCAATGGCGGTGACTCATCCACAAGGCTGACACTGACACAGGATCTACAATCTGAGATACAGGGTCTCAGGATAAATCCTGAGGGGATTTGACTGGCCTTACCAGATCCAAAAGCTACAGTTCTTGTTACATAGGCCTTGCTTTACCTTGGTCTTAACCATCCAGAAGCAAAGTATAAAAAGGAAGTATAAAAAGTAAAGCCATATTAATATGCTGAAATGTAAAAGGCTCAAGTCAACAACTTCTGACATTGCTAGTCTTACGGAAAACCCACTACTATTATGGACTACTAGACTATATTGGAATATTTTGCTGAATTCACACACCTATAATATTTAAATGACAATGGAATACCCTTCTCTGACAAAACTAAACAAAAAAGGGGGATACAAATGAATGACCATTTTGTATCTGTATATTCAAAATAGGATAGATATACAGCTACATTCTTTTAATTCAATGAATAGAATGATTTTTTCTAATAGTGTCTGTGAACAGGATATCATGTCTGCATCTTGTACTATGATAAACCAATAAGACAACAATATGCAATGTATTAATTATTGAAACTGTCCTACTAATCAGTTTTGAAACTGTCTTATTGCTATTTGTTTCTAAATAAAATTATTTTAAAAATTTTAGAAAGATATTCTATTTTCTCTTTATCTCCAGTGATTGTTTTTAAGAAATGTTCTGCAAAAATTTTTCAAATGAACAAGTTCTGAGTCAGTTCTTATGAGACAAGCCTTACGAGTGATACTGCCCAGTCTTTGGGGAACTTTCAGCCCATCTGCCTTCTCCAATGGCCCCCAGAATGGTGGCTGTCATGCTTTTAATAACTGTGCAATTGCTTTCAAAACTATTTTAGTGGTGGAAAAAAGTCCTGAGTTTGGTTCCCAATACCAAAATGAAAAAAAAAATTATCAGTGTTTCTTTGCTTTTCCAGAAGATCACATTGTAGGAGGTCATTTCTTCACCAGACCTAATGAGGTAACCTGGTCAGAGCTTTATGGTGGTTATTTTCAATTACCAAGATTTTCATAAACCAATGAATCAGTTTAATGAAACCAGAAGAACCTCGAGTTCTCTGACCTCTCCAAGTCCTATAATTTTATTTCTTTGTTAATTAGAAGATTTCAAAAACCTGCTGACATATATGGCACCAGTCAAGTACTTAGCAAAGTCAAAATAGCTTTTGCATGCTGCTCAAGTATGAGTAAAAAACTACAGTATTTTTTAGAAATCGTCCTTCTAAGTCCAGGTATCTCATTTTATTCATGAAACTAAAAGCGCAGAAATTGTAACTCATTTTCCAAGGTCAAAAAGCTGGGAAGGGAACCCTATTTTAATGTTCTTTCTACATATTTAAGGTAAGTGCCACAAGCATAGCCAAAGTATATCCTTCTCTCTATCCATTCTATTCATATTGCCATATGCCTTCTTTTCTGTCAGAAAATGTTTGAAGAGCAAGGGCACAAGATTTGTACAATGGTTTTTTCTTGAGTGCCATGAGGTTAGACAAGGAATATTACTGATACATTTTTAACCAAATATGAATTACCATGGCACAATCTGAGAGGTAAACTTGCAAACATTTCTCTAGAGTAAATGGGAAGAAAATAAAAGCTTTTGTAAGATCCAATTATCTGTTAGAGTGTTAGGGGACAGAATAGTCACTAAAGAGAAAAAAATGAAGAGCTTAGATCTTGTTCTCTCCTCAGAGAAGAATGATACAAGAAAACTGGTTAAGAAAAGGAAGAAAACAAGCCTATATGAACACAACTAACACTACCATCAACACCTATCTCACTAGCACCACCAGCAAGAAAATTTAAAAACAAAACTGACTGCAGTATGCTACAATAATGTCCAGCAGTGCTAGAATACTAAAGGGAGACCCAGCAAGAGTTAACTATTCTGCTACGGTTTGTGGCTAGGTGTCCTCCGCAAAACCTCATGCAAACACGAAGCCACTTCTGAAGTTTGTGGTTGATTCTTGATCCAGTGCTAGGATTATGGGTGTGAGTGTCCTGGGGCAGATACTCTGTATTACAATGTAAGGAGGGGAGAGAGGCTAGCAAGCTGCCTGAGCTGCTGCCACTCCCTTTGCTCTCTTGCTCTTTGCTGCTGCTCTCTGCCATGTACCACTCTCCCTTGGAGCCAGCTGAGTACGGACTGAAACCTCCACTAACTATGAGTTAATAAACCTTTGCTTCCTTCATTTTAGGTGGTGGGTATTTGTCCGAGCATTGAGAGAAGAGTAACTGAGACACTATCCCTAAAAAAATTTCAAGAAAAAGAATATGAAAAAGGTAAAAAAAAAAAAGTGAGAAACGCAAGCATTCTCAGGTTTTATAACATTCATCATTACACTTTTAGTGATAAAAAAACTGAGGTTCAGAAAGGTCAAATAAATTTTCCAACACTGTTGTACAATGTCTTCCCAAAGTGTCATCAATTTCCAATAAAAGTTGATAATATTGATTGAAAGGCTTAAAATTATTTATAGCTTTTACTGCATACATTCACTTCTGGGAAACCATGCCTAAAACCTAATCCTGATTACAGGAGGACAAAATTTAAGGCCAAAATAGGCAATCAATACTATTACTGATAATAAATAATTGAAAGCAAATGTGTAGCAAATGAAAACGGATTAAGTATCTGCAGTCAATGGACTATTATAGTTGTTAAAATTTTATAGGAACATAGAAAAATGTCTATGTTCTCACATGAAACAAGCAGAACATAAAATTTCATACATAAAAATCGTATATATACATACATAATACATATATACATGTAAGTGCATAAAAAATTATTGTTAAACCAAAAATAGGACAAAAGAGAGGACGCAAGGAATATTGCTGATACATTGTTAACCAAATATGAATTACTATGACACATAAACACAGTTTCGTTTTTATGGCTGGCTTAGCCCACCCTGGGGGCAGGGTTGGTGTGGCATGTGGTGACAGGGATCAAACCATGGTCCCTGCCTTGCCTAAGCAGGCACTTTAAACTGCTGAGCTATCCTGCCAGCCCTAGACACAGTTCTTTATGGAAAGCATACATATATAAAGTGTAAAGTCATGATAAATTTATTTAAAATCCCATTTAAACTACCCATTCATGGGCTGGGGAGGACAGCTCAGCGGCTTAAGTGCCTGTCCAGAATGCAATCCCCAATGCTGCAAAGTAAATAAATAAACATACAAACAAACTACCCACTCACTAAGTGATTCTGGGCAACTTTCTTAACCCTTTCACCTCTAATTTACTTACCCACAGTATCATATAGTAGACACCAAATGATGACTACTAATCTTTTTCTCAATTTTCATATTTTTGTAATAAATGATATTTAGTTAATAATTTAAAGATAACCAAAAACTCAATTTTCATTTTTTTAAAAGAAAACTTCCAATCATACATCTAATAAACAGACAGCCCACTGTCTGAATCTAGGGTCGCCCAACCTCTATGCCATGTGTCTAATTCTGACCATCCTCCCATTAGGAAAAGTGGACCAAGGTGTTACTACCAATATAAGAGGAAAGTTTAGAGGGAGGAGTTTTCAAAATCAGGGTGACCTTTGGTAGAGAAGGAATAAATGGCAAACAGGCTTGAAGTCTGCGCCTTCTAAAGGATGCTCTTAAGAACTGACAATTGCTTCACCCAATCTTGCGGTCAATGCCAGCAATCTATTAGAATCATTTCATATCACTTATTTGACCCTGACTGGTACCAAAACATCAGTCTCCAGGTTAGTGAGATGGAAGAATACATCAGGAGGGCATAAAAAGCCCATGAGAATAAAACACAGTGAGGCTATCAATCTCTCATTCTGCCATCCTCTTCAGTCAAATGCCTTTACGTCACCTCAAATAGCCCATGAGCTGACACTGCCATGCTGAAATATTCTGGGTTATGCTCTGCTTTGCAAGTATTAGACCACTGACAATGTTGATCTTCCATGGGTTGTGTAGCAACGAAATATTCATGTGGAGCTAGTTGAACAGATGATGTCCAACTCTGCCTGATTCCTGAACTTACACACAGCAGAAACAGGTGGCTGGTGGAAATCTCTGTCTCCAAATTTGACGTTAATTGTTGTGGTTACAAAGGACCTTCTTCAAATACGCTAAGGTAAAATGGGACCGGTGACATAGCTCAGTGGACTAAGCTCCTGCTTTGGCAAGCACAGGGACTGGGGTTCCATCCCCAGCACCACATGCCTGGCCCATAATCCCAGCACTGGGGAGGCTGAAAACAGGAGGATCACTATGAGTCCGAGCTACATAGTGAGACTCTATACTAAATACATATACATATATACTTAGAGGACTACAGCAGAAACATGACTTACAGTTTAAGATTAGAAATACTGTTCTTAAACAAGCAACCTACTAAAACCTAGTGATGTCAATTTCTGGGGAAGTTATAGCAAGAAGGTACACAGAAGCCAACCACTATTGCGGTTCACCTGATAAACACCCTATTCTGATAATAACAGGACTAAAATTCAGGATATAATCTGAATATCCCTCACAACTGTACTCTTTATAAAAGAATGCACTGCAATAGTATTTGTAATGGTAAACAATTAAAAATAAATTTCCATAAATAAATATTAAATAAAGTACAGCTATTATAATAATAAAGTGCAAATGTATTCATTATTCATTCATTTAACAAACAGGTACTGAGCATCTATTATATGTTAGGCACCCTATACATTAGAAGATAGATGTGAATAAGACAATGTCCTTCTCTACCATGAAACTTCAAAAAAAATTATATAATCTGTGAAAACATTTGATACAATATTAGGTTAAAAAGATAACATTAGGGGGACCGGGGAGATGGCTCAGTAGAATAAGTGCTTCCCTGGCAAGCGCAAGGGCCTGAGTTCAATCCCCAGTTCCAGAAAGAAAAAAAAAAAGATAACATTAGGTATTTAGTGTAAACTAAATTTCATACAAAGAAAACAGATACATGTTTAGGAAAACAATATATGAAAAGGACAGGAGAGGGAGTAAAGAGATATATCTATGTATGTAAGTAGGATGGTTTGGACAACTGTGCTGTGCATTTCTGCTGGTCTATGGACAGGTGCAATTAAGGCTTAAATTGTTTCGTCTCCTTTTTTCTGTTGCTTTTCCTTTTTCTTCTCTTAATTTCTTACATATTTCTTTTCTTCTTTCTTCCAATTTTGCATGCAGTTATCTGGTAATATGAATAATCAGTTGGAAGACAACAGCATACATTACAATGAATGCTGTGAAATTCCTATTACTTTGGTAAGTAAAATTCTGGATCACTTCTAATTTTTGTTTTAGTACTATTTTATATTCCATATTTTTTTAGAAAAAAGAACATATGAGTACATCTAAAATACTGCTTTTGCTAGAATATCCTTTTATCATAAGTAATTTCATGCTTTTATACATTAAATGTACTACAGTGAGCATTTATTAACAATATATTTTATATTTAGTTTTTACAGCAATATAAATATGACTGCATCACCAACTTTTTCCAGTAACATTAGGTCATTCTTAATAGGTCTGTGATTCAGTGTTCTAATCTGGCAGAATGTTTTAAACTACCTCTTACTCAAGGGTCAGCAATTTTTTGTTAACAAGTCAGGAAGTAAATACTTCAGGCTTTGAGGGCCAACTAGTCACTATTAATGCTAGATAATGCTGCAGGTGTGCTGTGGGAAATATCCATAGATGATACTTACAGGAATAAGTGTCTCTGCATTCCAATAAAACTTTATGTACAAAAACAGGTCATGAGCTACATTTGGCTAAATGGCTATAGTTTGTTGAATTTTGCTTAACTTCATAACAACTAAAACAAACAGAGTTCTTTTTTCTTCCATTATTTAATCTGCTGTTTATAATATTCTTGAGAGAGATAAAAGCATAAGGTCCATTTTACAGAAGACAAGATGGAGACTTACAGAGAATAAATATATTGGCCAAACATCACACAGCTAATAAAGCATTTTTATTATATCCAAGTCCCAAAAGAGGCTTCAGAACTCCTGTTGGCTAAAGAGCTATACTGAGATAAATGCTAGTTTTAAAATTTCCAGGGGAATTTGTTTCTTAGAGGAATCTTACGCTGAATCATTCTGGAAAAAAACACAAATTATTCTTTGTCTTTTACAAAAATATCTGGGTCCATGTGTTAGATGGTTTAAAGAAAAGTTCTTCCTGCAGACTGAGTCAGAAGCCCTCAGTGAAAGTTTACAAGACGCCTTAGCTGCCTTTGTGTAAGGCAGAAATGGCACTGGCAGGAAAGATTTCCTTATCTTTCCTAAGGAGTTTAACACTATTCCACAGTGGATAAAGTGCTCTGCGCCCACACAGTAAGGGCTTCCACAGCCTCAGTCCTACATGGAAAAGCACAAGGCCATGTGGAGTTGAGACTTACCAATGTTAATCTCATCATCAGTCAGAGTGTCTCCAATGAAATTAAACTGAAATGATTGTAATGTCTGGGAAAACTTCTGAACAGCAGAGGAGTAATCTGTAAAGAAGAAAAACAGGACAAAGGGTCAACATCATGATATTTTCACCAATTTTCTCATCTGTTAGAGTAAATGAGAGAAAAGCAAAGATCCGTGCTCCAGTAAAAAAATTTGAACAAGTAAAACAAATTAAAGATGGAGGAGAAGAAATAGTTTCATGAAGTCCCTTGAAAAATTAGGAGACTTGTTTTTTCTTCAATCAATTTCCTCTCTGACCTGTTTCACCCAAAACCTGGAAGACCTCAAACCACTTAATTATACTCTTAAAAAAGTATCTTCTTACATATTTGTTAACCTTCGTTTTATGAAATGGATTACATATTTCCTCACCTTTCATAAAACAAAATTCCACAATCATTCTACAAAAAAAATAATAAGCCCCATTTTATACATGGGAATTTCGAAGTCCTACAGATGTGCAACAGGCTGGAACTCAAACCAGGTGGTCTGCCTATATCCTTAGGGCCCTACCCAAGACAACAGAGGTATCACCTGAACATTTTACATGTTAACCACATGGCAGCCTTGGTTAGAACACTGTCCAGCAGAGAAATAGATTTTGCTCACTCAAGAGTATTTACCAATAGACCTTGCCTGAAGAAGTAAAGAATGGAAGTCAAGGTGTCATGGCCAGAAAATTGTTTTTATTTTTGATTAATCATTTTAAATTTTTTTAATTTTTTATTCATTTTCATGGGGAAAAAATAGCAATGAAACAGTTTCAAACAGGTTAGCATGACAGTTGCAGTAATTAATATATCACATATTGTTGTCTTCATAGTAGTTGTCCAGAGGACAAGATGCGGAAATGGTATCTTGTCCAAACATTATTAGTATAAACCTTTCTTCTCATTGGACTAATAGAAGGTAACTGTATATCTATCCTAACTATTTTGTATATGAATTTTAGTATGTAGAAGTTTAAGAATGGTGTGAAATTAAATCACATTTAGCTATATATTTGAGGAACTGTCTTCATTGAAATTTTCAAAGTGTGAACTTCAATATAGATTACTCAAACAACTGAAAATAGAACTTGTATTTGATCCAAATATTTTCTAAGTACCTTCCCAAAAGAGTTAAAGGCATTGTATTACAGTGATAAAGGGACCATTGTAAATACATGGCTCATGCAAAAACATACAAAAATGTTTACAATCACTTTATTTATAATTGACAAAAGTTGAGAGCAATCAAAATGCCCTTTGATAGATATATGTATAAATGAATCTGGAACATGCAGAAAAGAAAATACTACTCAGCATTAAAAAGCCACGAAGTTCCACGAAATCACAAAAAGACATCAACTGTACAACATTCTGGAAGAGGGAAAACTAGTGAAACATTTTAAAAGATTAGCAGTTGCTAGAGGTTAACAGAAAAGGAAACAGGTAAAGTACAGAGGATTATAGAAAAATAAAACAGTTCTGTAAGACACAACAATGGATACATATCATTACACACTTGTCTAAACCTATTAAATAATGAAGAGCCTATAATACACATGCCGTAGCAGGCTGTTCACATCATTGAATTTCTAATCATCACTGCTATAGAATGTACAACACCAAAAGCAAACTCTGCTGTAAACTATGTACAGCGGGAAAAGCTGTTTACTTGTGAAGACAGAAAATCTATAGGGAATTCGCTGCACTTTCCATTCCATTTTGTCATGAACTTAAAACTGTTCTATCAAAACTTTCTTATTCATAAAAGCCCAGGAAGAGGGGGTACAGAATATCTGAATTAACATTTGTCCAAAGATGATATACAGAAGTCTAATCAACAAATAAAATGATAATTAACCCTACTGGTCACTAAGGAAATGCAAATGAAGCACTCACTATATACTCACTAAGGCAGTGGGTCTCAAAAATATAGATAATTAACAATTTCTGGAAAGACTGTGGAGAACCTGAAGCCCTCATGTACTACCACTGGAAATGCAAAATGGTAAAAGAGTTCTGGAAAGTTGTATTTAAGTTCCTCAAAAAGCTAAACTCCCATAACACATATCTATTCCATTCCTAGGAATATACACATGATAAGTGAAAGCAGTACTCCATGCAGAAACATGTCTGAAAATATTTTTAATAGGAATATTTATATTAGGTAAAAACATGGACTGTCTGCTGACAGATAAGGATTATAGTCTGGTCACCAAACTGCATTAGTCCATTTCCTTTGGGTATAACAAAATACCTGAGGCTAGGAATTTGTAAGAAAAGAGAATTAGTCAACAATTTAGAGGCCCAAAAATCTCCAAGGTAAGATGGCCTGTATTAGGCCTCTTGTGAGGGTCACAAGAAACATAACAACATGAGGGTGCAAGACAGAAAGAAGAGACACACAGCAAACTATAACCTCACTATTGTTAAGACAACAATTTAATGGAAAAAAGGAAAGAGATAAATTGCTGGGAAACAGGAGGAAACTGACAGCAAGACTAGAAATTTTCCAAAAGTTGAAAAGATAAAGCACACTGCAGAGAAAGGAATGAGGCAGTCTGGAAGGCTCACCTCAGCTCCCTAGGAGAGAATTTCACCTCTACTGATACAAGGCAAGCCCAGAAAGAAATAGTGGCTTCAGAGACAGACAGCAAAGTAGGCCAACAGCACTGGCCCCAGAAATGGCTATAAAATGCAAACATAATATAGTCTTTTACTCTGAAAGTGATTTCTTCCAAAGGCAAGCTGGAGTTAAGGAGGAAGGAAAGGACACAGCCTGCCTTATTGAGAGGGTTTAAGAAGGTCATTTTGAGAAAGAGTTAATTGTTTGAGACAAAGCCAAAGAACAAATGCACAGCTGACATACTTCAGGATTTATGGTGTCAGCCTGCCATAGTGACTGGGTAGGAGCAAACAAGTTAATCCCAGAGAATATACACTCTAGATATAGAAGCTGGAAAGTTTAAGTTAGGTGCAGAAAGACAAAGAAGCTCCAGTTTCTGTGGTAAGAAGGTAGGTTGGTCCTATGTGGCTTCCAAAAGAAGTTGGGTCTGAAAGTGCTGGCATTAAGTGCAACAGATGGCTAGACCACCCTACCTACCCTCCTACCTACATCCAGCATAGAAGTCCATAAATGGTGTTTGCTTTTCCCATCTACCAGCATGAGCAAGGGTATAGTTTAGCCTGAAAGACTATCATGGCCTGAGGTACAGGAAAAGAAGGGCCTCCTGGACTAGAGGGACACTTGACAAACACTTAGGCTATAAAGCTAGACAGAAAAAAAGAAACACTGTGAGGTGGAAAAAAGGACACATAAACTGGGAGCTGCCAGAATGACCATAGCTTTAGAGTGGACACCATTCATTGCCTACACCAAGCAGGAAAATGAGGCATGATCCAGCATTCACATGAAAAATCTTAAGTATGAAAATAAAATAGAGCCTAGACGCAACTTTCTATTCCTCCCCCGTATCTGCTAAATTCCAAGATTGCAGAATGTGGAAAGAAAAGACTCAATGAAAGACACAGAGGAGGGCTGGGCAGACTAAGCACCTGCCTAGCAAGTACAAGGATGGGGGTTCAATCCTTGGGACCACATGCCATGCCAGTCTGTAATCCCAGGGCTGGCGAGGCCAAGATTGGGAGTGGGACACTGCGTGGTGACACAATGTAACAAAATAAATAATTGCTTAAATTTTTTTTAAAACACAGAGCAAATTTTTTAGATTCATTTCGTTTTTTGCATTGGTTCTTCAGAGTTCAGGATTTTTTCTTTTGATATTCTGGAAAAAAAACTTTTGACAAAAGCCAACCTTTGTTCCTGACAAAATTCTCTAGACATATCAGAAACTTAACTCCATTTGATAAAAGTCATTTATTACAAAATTACCACCAGAATAATATTAAATGGGGAAAAGCAAAAAGGTTTCTCTCTAAAATCAGTATCAAGACAAGGATTTCCAGTATCACCTGTCCTATTCAATATTTACTCAAAATGTTAGAAAAAGAAATCAGGAAATAAAAAGAAATAAAAGGGATATTTATGAGAGGAATATAAAAAATCAAATTATCATTGTTTGCAGAAGACATGATCCTCTACATTGAAGACCCAAAAAAGTTCACAAACCACTCCTACAATTAACCAAATTTTGGTAACTAACAGTATACAAAATGTACACACAAAGGGCTGGCGATATAGCTCAGCAAACTAAGCAACTGCTTTGGCAAGTGCAGGGACCAGGGAGTGATCCTCAGAACTGCATGTCATGCCAAAATAGGCCCTGGGATGTACTAAGCTGGTGACCTAGTCTGGGCCTGGTGGCGCATGCCTGTAATCCCAGCACTAGGGAGGCTGAAAACAGGAGGATTACTACAAGTACTAGAGGCATAATGAGACCCTGTACCACTTACATAAAATGAAAAAAGAAGTACACACAAAAAATCAGTAGTAGTCCTGCACATTAATAAACTCACCTACAAAAAATTAGTAAAACAATACCATTCACAATAGCATCATGAAAAATTATCCAGTAGTACAAAGATCATGATTGTGAGAATGAGATAAAACTGAAGTACAACTATATTTTAAATACCAGAAACTCAGCTGAAATATACTACTTTTGATAATTTATTATGGCAGCAAATATAATACTCATATAATGATCTTTACAAATAGTATATTGTCAATACTTGAAATATGTATTCAGCTGGCTTTAAGTGGAATGTTATACAAATATTCATTAGATCCTATACATTAATGGTACTGCTGAGTTCTCCAATAGCCTTGCTGATTTTTGGCCGGGTCCTGTCCACTGCAGAGAAAGGAGAGATGAAGTTTCCAACAATGAATGCACTGTTCTCATTACTACGGGTCTATATATTTTGAACATCTGCTCTTTTGTACATAAACAAGTAGGAAAACTCTCTCTGATGGATTGTCACTTATTTTTACACACTGACCTCATTAAAGCAAGTTGTTTTTCTGTTAACCTAAACACTTCTGCTTTTCCAAAATTAATGTTCTTATACTGTACCTTCTGAAGCTTATACATGTCTCTAGATCTCTCTTTACTATTTAACTCTTCAGTTTATATAGACTAAAATCACTAAGTGAAATCACTAAGTGCACTGGGATAATTCAGGGACTCTATTCATTTCAAAATTAAGAAATAGCTACCATAATTTCATTTCTGACTTTAATTTCACTTTCTGATGCAATATAACATTCACAACTTTCTTTCTGCTCTTAATTCCATGTTACTTTCAGGAGAGAGGGTCTCACTTTGTAGCACAGGCTGGCCTCTGATAGCAATCCTCATGCCTCGGCCTGCTCAGTGCAGATATTAACCACCATGCCAGACCAACATTCATAACTTTCAGTACTACCATCATGAAAGGGCCATTAGTCTGCCAACCACTAATGTGTATTTGTCAAAAAAAAAAAACTGATATTAGAAAATTTGAACAACTTACAATACTACAGTCACAACAGACTCAAAGTAGAAATCAGGAACAGATCATAAAATTTATCAAATAATTTAAAATGAAGAAGCAGATATATGGAGGGACAACCTACTTGGACCTCCTCCTGTCCCTCTCTGGGACAGGAGCATTCTTTCCCTCAATAAATATATTCTGCTCATAAAAAAGAAGCAGATGTGTGGCAAAGAGTGCTGGAAACTTCAGTGGGCAGGACCGTTGTGGAACCAGGTGCAGGGAAACTTCAGTGGACAGGACTGGTATGGCACCCTGTGGCAGAACTCCCTGCAGAGAGGCAAGGGGCGAGACTGAGCAAGCAAAACCAAAGGCAGAACATCTAGCCAGTGGGGCACAGCAGGTTCACTTCCACGGGCTACACCAAGAAGAACGTGAGCACAGCAGCCAGACCCAAGCCAGGCCCAGCTGGACGAGTTCAAGGTTCGCTGATCCTGACCCAGTGACCTGAGACATACTGTGAAACCCAGAGACAGATGGTAAAAGGTAACCGTGGTGAACTGGTATACCTGGAAGACACCAGGTACATCAAGGGGAGGCGACCAGGCAGAACTTAGAGGAACCAATTTAAATGCAAATTCCCAATTGAATATCTCCTTAGCTACGCAGTTATAATGTTTGTTCTTATGGTCTGCAATACAAATCCATAAGTTAAAAAAGTTGGTCAATTGCTAAATCTCACTACCCACCATTAGTGTTGTGAATTGCAGTACTGCAAATAGAAAACTATACCAACCTTGACCACATGATCTCTTTTGGGTAATAATATTGCAACATGCTTGGGTAATAAAGCTCTACAACAAAGGTCATAGGACAGTGCCAAACAGAAACCAATATCTCATTCTCAATCAATAGAGACGGCAAAACCTTAAGATAAAAACAAAACAAGAATCTCTTAACAGAGAAGAGACACCCAAAGAACAGACTCTATAGAGAGACTCTAGTCATAATGATATGGATAATTACTATCAAATTTCCACCAAAAAATAAATCACACAAATCAAAATACAGACTTCTTGCTGAAATATGAAGCAACAAAGAGAAGAAACAAAATGCATTCTCAGGCTCCAAGCCCACCCAGAACAAATGGAGGAGACACTAACATACAAGAAAATGGAAGTCACACACCTAAAACCTGTGAAATTATAGTGTCTGAAGTAAAGAAACCACTTCAGAAAGGTATGGAAGCAATCAACTCAGAAATCTCCCAAGTAAAAAAAAATGATAACTATAAGGAAAGAATTACTAAGTGTTTCTAAAGAAGAAACTGAGAAAAAAATAAAGAATAGAAAAATGGTGTAAGCTTTCAATTAGCAAAGAAATGCAACGTATGAAGCACACGCAAAGAGATAGTCAGGAGATTAAAAATTCAATTAAAAGTTGGTGAAACTGTCTGAATGAAAGGGAAGATACACTTTCAGACCTTGAAGACACTGTTGCAGTTAGTGAAAAGATAAGGAACAATCTCTGAAAAGTAACTACGATCTAGGAAATAATAATTCAACATCTGTAAGATGATGCAAAGATGAACAACATAAGACTAACAAGGCATCAATGAGAAAGGAGGCGACACAAACGATCTAAAAAGAATATGGGCAGAAGTAATAGCAGAAAACTTCCCAAATATGGGGAAACAATCTGACACTTAGTAACCAAAGCATACAAAACTCCAAATAACATCAACAATTAATTAAAATGACATCTAATCATATAATACTCAACATCCCAGAAATTCAGCACAAGAACAACATACTAAAAGCTGCTAGAGAAAAGACACATCACATTTATAGGAAAATTCATCAGAATAACAGCAGATTTCTCCTCACAAACCATCAAGTCAAGAAGAGCACTGAGCGAAATACTTCAAGTCTTATAAGAAAACAAATGCCAACTCAGACTGATGTAACCTGAAAAATTATCTTTCAAATTTCATGGAAAAGGGAAATACTTCTAAGACAAAGAACAACTAAAGAAACTCATGACAAGCAAGCAGACCCTAGACAGACCACCACAAAATATTCTAAAGAGGGATCAAAATGATCACAACTCCATGAATGAGAATGGAAAGAAGCCATCAAATAAGACAAACAATGAAACACAAGAAAAATAGGTAAGCAACAGCAGAGAAATAACATGTAAATCATAACCCAATACATCTCAATTTTAGCCACCAATGTAAAGGGACTCGATTCATCAACTAAAAGAAATAGATTGGCAAAGTGGATTAGAAAACAATCCAACAATATGCTGTGGACAACAAACACATTCAACCAATAACGAAATTCATATGCTGAAAGCCAAAGGATGGAAAACATTCCTACATGACCCAGGACTTCAGAAAAAAGCAGGGATAGCAACCCTATACACAGATAATCTGAATGTAAAAACCAGACTGACCAAATGAATTAAAAAAGGCCGCTATATACTGCTTAGGAGAAATATACAAGAGGAAGAAATAAGAGCCATAAATATGTATGCACCAAATATAGCAGCACCGAACTATATAAGACAGTTCTTAATGCACACGAAAAATCTAATATCCAATACAACAGTCTTAACAAGAGACCTTAATATCCCCTTATCCCAAAACACTAGGTCAAGCAGACATAAAATTAGGCAAAAGGTAGCAGAACTGAACCACACCTTTGAACAAATGGACTTAGTGGATATATGCAAAATGTTCCACCCAACCATAGCTGACTACACATTCTTGCCACATGCACATGGGACATTTTCTAAAATAGACCACATACTAGTCTATACGTTACACTTAAGTATATACAAGTAAACAGAAACCGTCCCAAGCATATTATCTGACCACAGTGCAATGAAACTAGAAATAAATGGCAAACAAAACCATAAAAATCCCACAAACACATGGAAATTAAATAACACTCTCCTCACAAACCACTGAGTTATAGATGAAATTAAACAATACCTACAATACAACAAAAATTCAAGCACAACTTACCAGAATTTGTGGGATGCAATGAAAGAAGTTCTTAGGGGAAAATTTATAGTTGAAAACTTACACATTAAGAAAACAGAGGGGCCGGGGAAATGGCTCAGTGGAATAAGCACTTCCCTGGCAAGCGCAAGGGTCTGAGTTCAATTCCCGGTTCCGCCAAAAAAAAAAAAAAAAAAAAAGAAAACAGAATGGAAACAAATAAACACTCTAATATTGTACCTCAAAATCTAGAAAAAGAAGGGGAAACAAAGCCCAGAGACAGGAGGAAATCATAAAGATTAGAGCAGAAATTCATGGAATAGAGACAAAGAAAACAATACAAAGAATTAAAAAAAAATCAAAAAGCTGGTTCTTTGAAAGAGTAAATAAAATTGAAAAACCACTAGCTACCCGCATCAAAAAGAGGAAAGAAAAAACTCAAATTCAAGAAACAAGGAATGAAATGGGCAAAATTACTACAGACCCTCTAAAAATGCAGAAGATAATCAAAAGCTTCATTGAAAATCTTACTCTCACAGAATCAAAGACACAGAAGAAATAGACAGATTCTGACATAGGTACAACTTAACAAAACTGAATTAAGAAGATGTTAAGAATTCTCAATAAACCATTATCAGTCAATGAAATTGAAAATGTAATAAAAACTTACAAAGAGAAGTCCATGTGCTCATGGATTCACAGCTGAATTTTACAAAAAAAAATTACAGAAGATATAATCCCAATATTTCTCAAACTCGTCAATGAAATTGAAAAGGAAGCAATACTCTCAAAATCATTCCTGGAAGCAAGTATTATACTGATAACAAAACCAGAGAAAGATTCAACCAAAACAGAGAACTACAGGCCAATCTTCCTCACCAATATAGATACAAAAATCCTCAATCAAATCCTAACAAATAGAATAGAGAAAAACACCAAGAAAATTATACACTATGACCAGGTAGGATTCATCCCAGGGATGCAAAGATGGTTCAACATATGCAAACCTATAAATGTAATAAACTATATCAATAGAGCCAAATCGAAAAGCCACATGATCATCTCAATTGATTCAGACAAGGCCTTTGTCAAAGTCCAACACCCATTCATGGCCAAAGCCATACAGAAGATTGGAATAGATGGCCTCTACCTCAGTCTGATAAAATCCACCTATGACAATCACACAGCCAACATAATTCTAAATGAGGACAAACTGAAATTTTTTACTCTCAAATCAGGTACAAGACAAGGATGTCCTCTATCACCACTCCTATTCAATGTAATTCTGCAATCATTAGCTACAGCCATTAGACAAGAGACAGAAAAAAAGGAATGTGAATGGGCAAAAGAAGTTAAGCTATCATCATTTGCACATGAAATGATTACTTCAAAGACACTAAACACTCCATCAAGAAACTAGAATTAACACAAATTCAATAGCATAGCAGGTTACAAAGTCAATGCCCAAAAATCAATATAATTCCTTCACATAGATAACAAACACAGAGAGAGAAATTAAAGAAACAATATGATTCACAATAGAATCCAAAAAAAGAAATACATAGGAATTAATCTAACTAAAGAAGACCTATTCAATGAAAATTACAGTACTTTGACCAAAAAGTTTGAATATTTCAGAAAATAGAAAGATATTCCTTGCTCCTGGATAGGAAGTACAAACATTGTGAAAATGGCCATACTCCCAAAATTGTCATACAGATTCAATGTAATCCCTATCAAAATACGACCAACATACCTCACACACCTAGAGAAATCATTCGTAAAATTTATTTGGAACCAGAAAAGACCTAGAATAGCAAAGGCAATTCTGGTAAACAAAGGCAAGTCAGGAGACATTACAATCCCTGATTTGAAATTATACTACAAAGCTACTGTGATAAAATTGGCATGGTAAAGGCAATAAATAAATAAATAAATAAACCAGACCCAAGGATCAATGGCACAGATTAGAAGAGGTAGATACAACTACAAAGACACTCAGCCACCTCATCATTGACAAAGGCGCTATTATGATTTGTGTCTAGTTGTCCCCACAAAGCCTCATGTTAGACATGTGGCAGACATGTCTGAGGCATAGCAAGTGGCTTGAGGGGTGAGACCAGAGGACAATCGAGGAGCTTGAAGGGCTGGGCCAGAGAGGCATGAAGGGTTAAAATGGAAGCATGCAATCTGCCCTCCCAGGCCTGCAGCCTCTCTTGGAGGTGTGGAGCCCATCATCCTGGACACAGCAGCACCCCAGCCTGTCCTCCAGACCCTGTAGCATGGTGCAACTGTGTCTGTGATTGACAGCATTTCAGGCAGAGATGAGATGTTTGGAGAAGACAGAGGCACTGACCCTCTTTCCTGAGCAAATAAGGCTCTAAATTCTTGCTATATAATTCAGACTATTTTGAACTATAAAACCTCCAGCAATTGTGAGCTAAATAAACCTTTCCTTCCCTCATTTTAAGTGTCACATATTTGTCCCAGCAAGGAGAGAAGAATAACTGTAACAGCATTGCAATGACAGAAGAGTAACTAAGACAGGGACCAAACATGTTCACTGGAAGACAGATAGCCTCTTTAACAAATGGTGCTAGAAAAACTGGCTTTCCACATGCCAAAAACTAAAACTAGGCCTAGGTCTATCACAAGGCATTAAAGTCGAAATGGATTAAAGATCTAAATGTTAAAAGAGAAACATTAAATCTCCTACAAGAGAAACTAGGTAAAAACCATGAAGATGGAGGGGTAGCAAACATTTCAGGAACAAAAACCAAACTGCATGGAAGATAAAAGAATCAACAACTGGGACCTCCTCTTATCGACAAGTTTCTGCATGTCAAAAATTACATACTGAAAAGAAAACCCACAAATTTGAAAAAATATTAACCAATAATCACTCAGAGAAAAGTGTTCTATCTAAAATATACAAAGAACTAAGAGAAAGAAAGAAAGAAAGAAAGAAAGAAAAAAGAAAAGAAAAGAAAAGAAAAGAAAAGAAAAGAAAAGAAAAGAAAAGAAAATTAGGGCTCCAAATGTAAGGACCCAATCCAAAAATGGGCATCTGAGATGAATACTCACTTCCCAGAGGAAGAAATACATGTAGCAAATAAATACCTGAAAAAATGTTTCACATCACTGGCCATTCGAGAATTGCAAATTAAAACAACATGGAGATAACACCTCATCCCAGAAAGAATGGCTACCATAAAGAAATCATCTAATAATGAATACTGGAGAGACTGTAGGGAAAAAGGAACCCTTCTCCATTACTGGTGGGAATGCAGACTGCTACAACCACTATGGAAATGAGTGTGGCGACTCATCAAAAAACTAGGACTGGAAATCCCATTCAATCCAGCTATTCCATTTGTGGATATTTTCCCAAAAGAACTGAAAACATCAGACCACAGTGATATATGTGCACCCACGTTTATAGCAGCACAATTTGTGATAGCCAAATCTTGGAAACAACCAAAATGCCCAGTACCTGAGGAAGGCATGAAAAAGATGTGGTTTTTGGATATGACTCTATTGATATAGTGTATTACATTTATACATTTGCATATATTTAACTATCCTTGCTTCGCTGGGATGAATCCTACCTAGTCATGGTGTATAATCTTCTGGATGATTTCCTGTATTCTATTTGCTACAATGGAGTATTGCACAAATATAAAGAAAGATAAACTTGAAGCCTTCATATATAAGTAGATGCCACTTGAAGATATACTCAGAAGTGAAAAAACCCAGACCCATACATGTAAATATTGTATAATCTTCCCAGTGTAAGAACTCAAAAGAAGAAATTAAAATTGAAAGGTATAACACAACTAAATGGAAAGCAGTGCTTCAGGAGTAAACAAGGAAGAGAGAGCAAGTACAAAAGCTAGGAAACATGGCAGGGGTAAAGCCATACACTTATACACACAAGATGGTTACGGTAATGATCCTGAGAATCTTCAGCAGGTGTTTGAAACTAGCAGTTAATTGATAGAATTCTCATGCTGACTAATTATATGTGCTAACACCTGTGAACGGAGCAACTGCACTGAGGATAGCAATGTGTAATACTAGGGCCATGCTTGGAATGCCTGTCATTCTGGTCTTCTAAAAGCATACTGCCGAGGGAACTACCCACCCAGGCCCTCCTTCCTGTCCCTCTCTAGGGAAAGGAGCTTTCTTTCTCTCAATAAATATATTCTGCTCACAACCTCCGTTTGTTCCTAAAATTCATTCTTCAGTTTTAAGAGAACACGAACTTGTGCAGGTCAGGTCCAGAGCCCTATGTCATTTGGAGGTCACCCACTCGAGACCAGTTATTCTCCCTGTATCATTTTGGAGTTTCCCACCGAGATCATTGGATGGAGGAGCATCCACCTGCTCTAGAGAGGGCTACTCAGGGACGCCTAGGTGGAGGAATCAATTAAAAAAAAGGTGGGGACACCCAGAAAGCTAGAGATTGAACTCTGGACCTCGTGCACAATAAGAAAGTATTCTACCACTGAGCTGCAATTTGCAGAACTGGGAACACTTAGGTTCTCTTGAATGGCTAGAAACCTGTGTGAAAGACAGCCCATCCCTAAGAAGAATGATGGCCCATTTTATAGGAAAGGTTTGGCTGTGGATGGTCACAGTGGCGGCACATAAAGAGTTTTGGTCTCAAATCAGGAAAGAGAAAGAACCACTGGTGGCTAAGACTGAAGAAGTGAAAAAAAGAACCTATTCTGGTTTGTCCACCTTTACAAAATCGAGCATATATGCCACCCGAAGATCTCCAGAGTCGTTTGGAATCTCATATTAAAGAAATTTTTGGTTCATCTCTTCCCAATAATCGGCAAGACATCTCCCTAGAGGATTGCCGTATGAAGTTCAGTCTCTTGGCACAGTTAGCTGATGACTTGGGCCACGCAATACCTAACTCCAGGCTTCACCAGATGTGCAGCGTCAGAGATGTTCTTGATTTCTATAGTGCTCCTGTTCAGGAAAGATCTAAATTTGATTAACTTACTGCTAGTAATTTGCCTCCCAATGTGAAAATCACGAGGTTACTAATCAATTCAGAGGATGAACAGAGTGAAATCATTTTTGCTTTCCTGATGAAAAGGGAGTGTATGACATCTTTTAGTACTTTACCTGTCAGAATTGTGCAAATCCACTTTTTGTATAGAAATACAAAAAAATTCCACATTTTTTACCTTCATAACATGAGTCAACAAAGAAATAACAGGATTTTCTCTTTTCACATTTGCTGAAGCCATATTTTATTGGAATCAAGTTAAATAATTCATAGAAGTTTTTTTTCTTCAGAAAGCACCAATTAAGTTGCTTTCAAGACAGGAAACCACCACAAATTCAAATGTTTGTCTTTGTAGGCACACAGCAATAATTGCAAGAAACTGTTCAATCCTATTGGAACTCTTTAAGATGGAATTATCATATATGCATGTCACAGATACAGATGAAGAAACTTGTATTAGATTAGATATTAATAAAATAAGTGTTGAATATGAAAAAAAAGGAGATCAGCCTGGGTAATATAGAAAAACCCCATCTCTAAGTAAATAAAAAAATAAGTATTTCTTCTAAAAAAAATACTGCTTCTAATGTTATATCAAATACTCTAAGTAAATGTTTTAAAAAAGTAGAAAAAAAAGTAATAAATGAAAACAAGAGACAAAAAAAAGTCATAGGACTATCGTGCTACAATGCTGTATATGGTTAGATCTCTAAATTTCTGTGTAAAAATTTGTAATTGGCTATTTCTATTTTTTTACTGTTTTTTTTAACATTCTGTAGGGATTTAAAGTCTACCATTTCAACGATTGATGGAAAAAAGCTCTTCCATGTTATATCTAATGCACTTGATACTCAGACAGATAGTGATGTTAAGTTCAACTGTCTATGTTATAAGGTAATAATATCATTAAGCTTCTGTTCTGGAGGGTTAACACTTTAAGTTTGCAGACCAAAAATTAGAGAAAAAGAAGGGCTGCAAGGACAGCCAACATTTTGGCCCTAGTCCTTCAAGGTCAGTGAGGACTCAGGAAATAAAAGAACCTGTACTGTAGCATCCTGTAACTCAGTTGTGTCCCAAATTTTCTGATCAAGGAGATTTTGGGGCCACAGAGGAATGTGATCCATGATGTAGAGTGTGCCTAAGGACAGTGACATGGAGAGAAAACATTCTCTCAGGCTTTCACAAAGAACAAATTGGACAAGCATTGGCTGTGACTTATCTACATGGCTGACACTGACAAAGGAGCTACAAACTGCTGTACAAGTTTTCAGGGTAAATCCTGAGGGGATTTGACTGACCTTGGCAGATAAAAAAGTTACATTTCTTGTTATATAGGTCTTGCTTTATCTTGGTCTTAGCCATCCAGAAGAAAAGTATAAAAACGAGGTATAAAAAGTAAAGCCATATTAATATTCTGAGCTGTAAAAGGCTTAAGTCAACAACTTCTAACATTGCCAGTCCTATGTATAACCCACTACTGTTAAGGACTACTGGACTATATTGGATTATTGTGCTGAATGCATGCATCTACAGTATTTAAATTGCAATGGAAAACCCATCTCAGACAAAAGTAAACAAAAAAAGGGGATATAAATGAAGGACCATTTTGTGTCTGTATATACAAAATAGGATAGATATACAGCTACTTCCTCTTAATTCAATGAGAAGAAAGATTTGTTCTAATAGTGTTTGGACAGGATATCATGCCTGCATCTTGTAGTATGACTAACCACTACAAAGACAACAATATGCAATGTATTCATTATTGAAACTGTCCTACTGACCTGTTTTGAAACTGTCTCATTGCTCTTTGTATCTCAATGAAATCAATAATACAAAAAAAAGAAATGAACAAAGGTGAAATCACTGCAGACTTTGTTGAAATCCAAAAGATAATTAGTAGCTAATTTTAAATTATGTTCCAAAAAAGTGAGTATATGTTCTTCATTCCTAGACATACTAATTACTAAAGGTAACTCAAGAAGACAGAAATATGCTTAGCAACCCAGTACCAAGGAATGAAATAGACACAGTTACTAAGAAACTATGAACTAAAATGAGACCAGAATCCACAGGACTCACTGCTAAACTCTATAAAACCTTTAAAGGTATTAGTTCACAAGTACTCTTCAAGCTCTTCAAAGAAATTTCAAAGAGATGGAGTACTCCCAAAATCATTTATGGAAATGGTATCACCCAGATCCCCAAGCCAGATAAAGTCCAAATTGTAAAACAAAACTATATGTCAATCCCCTTACTGAATAAAGATACAAAAATCCTCAACAAGATATTAGCAAATAAAATGCAATGCAATATCAAAAATAAAATATATATACATGATTATCTAAAAGGTTTCCTGCTAGAGAGGCTTAAATGAAAAACAGTGACAATTTCAAATGCTAATAAGGATGCATAAAAATGGAATTTATCATACCTTGTTTTATCAAGTATAATATTATGAACCTACTCTGAGTAGTTGTTTCAAAGTGTCTTTAAAAACAGTGTGTGTGTATGTATGTATGTATAAAATGTATATATATATATAAAACATATACACATATGTATACATACATATATAAATACACAAGACAACTAACATAATTGTACTATTAATTTTTATCAGTTCATTGAAAGGAACAGTTAGTTATACTGTTTGACTGACTTTACATGCCTATGTCTGGTAATCTGAGAAACAACTCTGAAGATAACAATATGCATTATAATAACAATTGTTAATTTTCTATCATCTTGTTTTGAAATTTTATATTGTCTTATTTTTTTTAATTCTCTTTAAATACAAAGAAAACAGAAAAATAAATACCATATACACTGGTTTGTTTTCTGTTGCTACTAACACAATACCAGAGATGGTAAGTTGTAAATATTTATTCTGTCGTAGGATGCTGGAATGCAAGTATGAGGGTCGACATCTAACACTGGTCTTCCTGGCAGTGTTGAGAGGCTTCACATGGTATTTCATGGTGCAAGAGAAAGAGAGAGCATGCGTGTGTGTGTGTGTGTGTGTGTGTGTGTGTGTGTCTTTTCATCTTAATATAAAGCCACTAGGATTCAATCATGAGTGCTATCATCTATCCAAAATGCTTGAGGACAGAAGTGGCTCAGATTTCAAAAATTTTCAAGTTTGTTGTTATTTTCAAATACATCATGAAATATCTTGGGAATAGGATAAAAGTCTAAACACAATATTCACTTCTTTCATATATACCTTATACAGAGAATTTAAAGGTACTCCTACACAACATTTTTTGGTGCACCTACATTTTGCCTGACATCTGTCACAAGGTAAATGATTTTCCATGTATGGTATCATGTCAGTACTCCAAAAGTTCCAGGGTATTAAGCATCTGAGATTTCCACATTAGGGATGTTCAACCCATACTTAGAAAATTCAAGCAAGTCTACAGGCAAACCATCAGAAAACATTACAGTTCATCAACATTATTAGGCACAAGAACAACATATAAAAATCAATAGGATGTCAATACATCAAAAACAAAAATTAGTAAATGCAGTCTAGGAGGAATTAATGATAACAAGTAAAACAGCTATTCTGAAATCAATCTAAGAAAATGTAAATATCAATTTCATGGAAAAAAAATTTCGAGGCAGGATATCACTCTATAGTTCAGGCTGCCCCTGAACTCACTATGTAGCCCAAGCTGGTCTTGAATTTATGGCGATCCTTCTGCCTCTGCCTCCCAAGTGCTGAGATTACACACATGTTCCATCATGGTTGACTCACGGGGAAAAAAATGAACAATACGAAAAAATACAAATGGCCCTTGACTATCAAAACAGTTTTGTTTTTCTCATAAATCAGAAAATGGTTAAGGTCAATTTTCTTAATCAAATGATACTTTTAAAGCAATTCTAACCAGAATTCTTTATGAGTTTAATAGTCATACCAGTCCAAAAATAGTTTGCAAAGTATTCAAGAACAAATTGGTCAGTGTTACGGATTGTGTCTGGATGTCCGCCCCAAGCCAAAGAAAAAAGTCATGGGAGCTACAACAACCAAAAGTACCACAGGGTGGAGCCACTCAGGCTCTTTGCAGTTCACCTCTTACTGCATATTGCTTCAGATGCTGAACATGAAACCACAAAACCTACTGTTCTGGTGAGCTAGCTCAGCGGACTAAGCATCTGCTTAGGCAAGCGCAGGGACCAGGGTTCAATCCCCAGTACTGCACTGCCACAACAGCCCCACCCCCGAGTGCACTGAGCTGGCCACTGGCACAAGGTGTGGTGGCACACATCTATAATCCCAGGACTGGAGGGTCACTATGAGTCTGAGCTATGTAGTGAGACCCTGTACCAAATACATTTAGAAAAAAAAAATCTTACTGCTTGCCCTGCTGGATTTTATCCTTTCTCACTTCCTGTTTGTAACTTTTGGGATGGAAATGTCTTGTGCTATTGAATGTTGTAAGGGTTAACTGTCTTTTCATTTGTACAGGAGCTCACAACTAAGAGTTCACCTTAAATCTCAGAGAAAACTGGGGATATGGACTTTTCAGCAACACTCAAACTGTTAGGACTTTGAAAACTCTTGAAGAGAGAATAAATGTCTTTTGCATAAAGGGATGTGCCTTAGTCTTTAGGGGCCAGGGGGGGAATGCTATGGTTTCAGTCTAAACAACTCCCCTTAAAGCCTCATGTCAAGCATTTTTTTTTTTTTGCTAGCTCAGGATGCCTAAAGGGCAGGTCAGATAAAGCCTGAGGTTCTGGGGATCAAACCACAGCATCCTGAGCCTGACTGCTTTGCTTAAGCAGGCACTTAAACCACTGAGCTAATAATGGGCAGGCCCCTGAAACCCTTAATCCTTTTTTTTTTTTTTTGGTGGTACCAAGGATTGAACTCAGGGCCCTGTGTTTGCTGGTCAAGTGCTTATTCTACTGAGCTATCTCCTTGGCCCCAAAGCCTCATATGGTCATCAGACTTTTTCAGAGGTGCCTGAATCTAGGCAGAGATACTGGAATTACAGGCATGTGATTAGCAAATTGGTTCATTGATTGGTTTGGTACCGCCCTAATCCCAGAAGTCTAGATACAATATGAAAGGGGCAGAAAGATGCTATTAAGATCCCTTGTTTGGATGGGGAGACAGCTCAGTTGAATAAGCGCTTGCCTTGCAAGTGCATGAGTTAAATCCCCAGTTCTGCAAACAAAGAAACAGAGAGAGAGAGAGAGAGAGAGAGAGAGAGAGAGAGAGAGAGAGATCCCTTGTTTTTTATGTCTTCTGCCTGCTCTGAATTGCTCTCCTCTGTGAAGGCACCCTGCCTTGGAGCCAACTGATTATGAATGGAAATCTCTACAAACTGAGATTAAAATAAACCTTTTTCTTCTTTAAATTTGGGTGTCAAGCATTCTGTCTTAACAACAGAAAAAGTATTTAAGACAGTAAGAATCCTCAAGCCATCAAGCTAGACTTGTCATATGTCAAAATAAAACAGTACAGGTGCAAGACAATAACTAGATAAAATGCAAAGCCAAGGAACAGATCAATAGATATATGGAAAATTACAACATGAAAGAGTATAGATGTCACAATGCAATGCAAATAAAATATGTTGTAACAATTGTTTATCAAGATGGAAATTTAGACACCAGGTTTGGGGATGTAGCTCAATGGTAGAACATTTGCTAGCATACATCAGCCCTTAGGTCCAATCCTTACCACCAAAAATATCCCTATCTCACATCATATGCAAAATTAAAAGTATGTAGATATTTCAAGAATGTGAAAATTAAAATTTTGAATTTTCAAAGTGAGGCAAAGAAACATCTTTCTCTTTCAGACTTTATTAAAACAAAATTTCTCAAATAAGATGCAAAATGTACAAAGAGAAAAATATGTATACATTTAATAATTTAAAATTCCTGTATAATAATACAGCAAAAATAAAATGAAAACATGGCAAAGAAAAATGGTTTTATTTGGCAATGAAGATCAGGGAATACAGGAAATTATCTTTTAAATATTTAACAGACATTACTTGAGAGTAGGAGAAATGATGTGTAATACATTTAACAAATAATGGATTAAGTTCTAGAAAATACAAATGACTTATGGCATTTTATTTACTTTCATTTTAGGTCATGGAGAATTAAACCTAGGGCCTTGGGATGCTAGGCAAGCAATCTACTGAGATATATTTCCAGCTCTTTTTCAAATTTATCTGAACATAAGGTTTCACTAAACTCTCCACTCTGGTCTCAAATTTCAGATCATTCTACATCAGCTTCCAGAATAGATGGGATTACAGACTTGTACCACCACTCCTCACTAAAAATAACTTTATAAATCAATAATGAAAGCCAACAACACAAAAGAAAAATGAGCACACCATACAAAAACAGACAACTAACATAAACCCACAATTCAGAAGAGCAAAGGGCTGGCCAAATATCTCAGAGTATTAAAGGAGGGGCAGAGGCCCAGGGTTCACTGACCCCAGGGCACACTGAGCCGGCAACTAAGACTGGGCATGGTGACACATGCCTGTAAGCCTGTAATCCCAGCTCTTGGGAGGCTATAAACAGGAGGATCACTATGAGTCCAATCACAGGGTCTCAGTAGTGAGACCCTGAACACCCTGTAGATCCTTTCCGAAAATAAAAAAAAAAAAGCAGTACCTCGGAGAACAAGAGAATTCTACTACTCCTCCTGACATCAGAAGCCCAACTAAAAATGACAATAATGTTGTTTTGTTTCATTTTTAGTACCCAAAATTATATGAATAAAGTGTACATAAACTTGAATTTTGGCACCTCCACAGCATCCTCCCTTGGAGTCCTTCTCTGTTAGCTAGAACGTTTTTTTTCTGCTCCCTAATAAACTATAGTCACTTTGTTCCACATTGCTGAACATCAACTTTGTCCTTTGTTGTCCTCAGGACAAGAGCTCAGACAGAAAACTGAGTACATCTCTGGCACCCAAGATGTGACACACTTCTCTACAGAGAGGTAAGAGTGGCAAAATTACTACAAGGAAAGTTAGTGGACAGGGAAAAAAAAAAGCAAAAGAGCCTCAGTTAAGTTTCTGGCAAATAATTAAAACCTGCTAAGGGGTTGCTAAGCAACAGCTAATATGAAAGTCTGACTCATTTCATGCCAGGGCTCAAAGCCCTCCTCCCTTCACCTCCAATTAAATGTGAAAAGAAACAAAACAGGGAGGGGCTTATACTATATTTAAAAAAAACCTCAGTATGTAACATATACACTAACACCTAGACAAACATACTCATATATATGTACATACAGAATTTATTATTCTCAACCATATTAATATATCAAAATGTACAGGTATCCTTTTTTACTAATTTGGCCTTGAATATAACCCTGCTGCAAAATTCACAAGCACCTGGACAGCACAGAGACCAAAGAAGTGCTTATCCAATAATCTACACATAGACAATGAAAGGGGCAGTGGCCAAATCAGGAGTCTCAGAGCCCAAAATAGTCAATTAAGTTGTAACAACTCTCAAAGGAGAGTGTTCCTTTCTTACCATGTAATAAAAGAGCTTAGAAGACCCCAGTGCCAGCTCTAGGCTTCCTACCTTACTCTAACAAGATAGCTATCTACTGATTTTCTCTCCTTTACACAACAGAGATTTTGTTTGTCCATTTCTCTCCCCTTTCCAATACAGTGATTTTGTCTCTTCTTCTGAACTTTTATCTCTAATTCTTTTACTGGTGGAGGTTTTTTATGAACCCTCAATAAAAATCTACCCTCATGAGACATATAACCATAATTCACTTTCTTTCTATCATTATGTTCTAAGCAACAATGAGTACCCTGTTGCCAATATAAAGTTACTAAAGTGGTGTCACTCTTAAAACATGGGACAGGTTCCCAAGCAACCTCCTAGCTAATCAGTTGCTGACCCCCACCCCCACCCCCATCCCTACTCCAAGGAAAGTGGAAATGTTGAGCAGACAGGGAGGTGACCTTGCAGATATGTGAATGCCTGGAACTGATGAAAACCAGTGTGATGACTGCAAGACTCATGCAGACACTGTTTCCCAGTGAGTGTTCTAAGGTCCTCAGGAGAAACTGAGTCCTGACTGCCTGAAGAGGTATGCAGCAGAGACATCTCCACTTGACTATTATGCCCAGTTTGCATTCCTCCATGAGGTGACAGGTAAACTGCACTCGCAAGGTGGCCCTTTCCAGAGTGAGCTGAGATCCCTTTGTCAGAGCCCCCCAATACGACTTAAGAGTTGAGAGGCCAGGGAAATAGCTCAGCAGCATAAGTGCCTGCCTGGCAAGCGCAAGGTCCCGAGTTTGATCCCTGGTACCAAAAAAAACTAGGAGAGTTGAGCCACAGGTCTAGGCTTTTCTCTCAACTAGCATGACAGATATATCTGGGTAAGTTTATTGGGGTCAGAAGAGATTAGGATCCTGGATCACATTCTGAACTCACCCAGTCCCTGATGTCCCTGTCCCTGGTGTTCAGGATCCTATCCTGTCTTCCATATGGCCTACATTTAAGAGATTGTGACCTGGATTCCCTAGGGAAGGTATCTTTCAAGCAGGCCTAAGTTTGAGGGAAAGTTCCTTAAAACTTTGCCCCATTCCAACACATTGGAAATGAGTTTGTCTCTGGTCTATCACTGTCTCCAGTGTTCACAGAAGGGCTAGTTTCTGAATTCCCCTCACGGATGCAATATTCTCAGTCAACTGATGGGGTAGGCTTGTCTGTTAGTCATGTGGGCTGCTACAGAGCTCAATAGAGTTTCTGCCTCAACTGCTACCTTCAGACTCAAGGAATGGGAGTCAGCCACTTGGCAACACAGTGACCACTTGGCAACACTGTCCTCTTCTCCTGGAGGCTGGGCTGAAGGATCCAAACACATCTGTCCACTAGGAAGATTAGACCCTGGGTTGAACCTTCTGGGATAATCAATTGACACAACATGACCAGTAACCCTCAGCTTGGGGATCTCTCCCTTGCTGTCAAGACCACAGGAGGCAAGAGAGAGAGAAAACAACAGAGGATGCAGAAGGGAAGCCCTCCAGGTCTCTCTTACAGAGAAGAAATGCTGAGATTCAGAAGAAGCTATAATTTACCATAACATCTCTAATACAAAAGGACCACCATAAGGAGAATAGCTAACCATAACAGCTCTAATACAAAGGCCCAACGAGCTTGCACTGTAGTGACAGATATTCCAAAATTTAAAAGCCCATCAGCCTAACCTTTCTTTAAACAGCCCTTGCTTTCATAGTGTAAGGACTTTTCACTCTTTCCTCTTCTGAATGTTATTGCCGGTAATTTATTACAAAAGATGTCTGTTATGATTCACCTAGAAGGAGCAAATTGATGGCCCCAAGGCAAAGTCCCAACTACTTTCTATTTGTAGTTTAAACCTGAAAGTATGCAACATAATCTAGATCAACACGGCCAATACATCTAAGAGTAAACTCAGATTTAAAAGTAATTGTTTTATGTGCTGTTTCTTCTTTGTCCAACTGAACTGGCTAGAGGACTTGCAGCTGCTTCATTAATTAAACAATTTTTGGGGTCTTATCAATCTAATATATACTTTTTTTTTGGCAGAACCGGGGATTGAATTCAGACCCTTGTGTTTGCCAGGGAAGCGCTTATTCCACTGAGCCATCTTCCCAGCCCCTATACTTTTCTTTTTGCCCTTGTAAAATTCTAAGTCTTTGGGTCTTTCCATAAAAAGTGTTGCATAGACTTTTGAAGATACCTAAGCTCACTTAAAGATGTGATAGGATGAAAGGTGATAGATTCCAGGTTTGCATGGCACTTGCAAATAAAAAGCCTGAAAGTTCATTAACATAAAGACTATGTATGATTTAGGCTAATGCACATGTTTTTGTATAATAATTTTCAAGTATACATTAACCTCCAAAATTTGGACTTAAATTGGCTCTTGATAAGATTACAATTATTATATTACCCTAATTGCTTTTTGGTTCACATAACTTAATAGGCTAATTTAAATCAGCTGGTAAGACTAAGGATGTCTTTAATTTGGTGACGTGTTTCTCTCCAGCTTGTTAGCCAACCAAGATGATATCAAAACTTGACTTTATAAATACACTGCCTATTGTTATCTATGTAAAATAATGAGTTTATCCTTGGTCTGAGATAATAAAGCTTTATAAAGTATTAACTATTATGATTTCTCATGAGTCATATAAATTAATTGTTAAATAAGGGGGGACACCTTGTGTATTGAAAATAGGAGGACAGGACTCCCCCCCTGTGAGTGAATACTCAGCTGCCTGAACCAATCTGTTCATTTTTCTTCACTGATGGGTGACTTTCCAACATTTTCCCCAGAATTCTTTTGGTGGCAAATGTTATCAAATATATCATAATGTTTAATGTGTTCATAATCAAAAGGTTAAGCATTCTGTGTCTAAAACAACACTGTTTTCTTAAGATACTAAAATTTCCTTGATTAAAATTACAAAACTATATTTAAAAGAAAAATTTCCAGTTCGCTTTTTCTGGTGTTTGCAACTATTACATCATTGGTTGCTAAAAATGAGCTTTCAAAATTAAATGTTGGCTTCAATGTGTTCACATAAAAGTTTTTGAGTGGATAAATAACTATTATCTTAGTTTATGACAAAATCTATAATCTCAAAACAAGATATGTTGTGAGTCTATGCATTAAAGTTTAATTATTTTTAAAAAATGAAAATAGTACAAAAAAATTAGAAACAATACAAAATTTCACTAAGCAAAAATGAGAGGAAAGAATTCAACAATGGTTGTTATATTCAATACTGTTGTCTTCAAATTAGTTGTTCAGATGACCAGATAAAAGCGTGTAAAATTGGTTAAAAAATTATAAAAAATTTAAAAGGTGCAAAAAAATTAAGTATTAGCTGCTCCTTTCAATAGACCAACAGGGGGAACCTGGAGAGATAGCTCAGAGGTATAAAGTGCCTGCTAAGGCAAGCTCAGGGACAGCTGCTCAATCCCCAGTGCCACATGCCACGCCAGCCATGTCCATAAGGCAAGCTGAGCTGGCCACAAAAAAAAAAAAAAAAGACCATCAGAAATCAGCAGTAAGTTCATTAAAGTGTATACAGTTCAGTTTAACACAAAATAATACATGCTCTCTTTTATACAATATAAAGCTAGAACACAGACATAAAATGACCAAAAAAATGACATGTCTTTGGTTGTACCATTTAAAACAATCTACATTTATTAGCCTTGATCAAACATTTTGTTATTGTATTAATGAGATACATATATATCTGGCAATAAGTCTATTTGCAGTCATTAACTTTTTTTAATTTATTAGATCTCTGAAGATGTCCTTCATTTTTGTCAGTACGCCTATATGCTGTGCACCCCTGAATGGAAATCTCTGTTCTGAGTGGCTCCCTTGCGGCCCAGCAACACTCTGAGGTAAACACTGGAGCCCATGAAGAAACTGCAAAGGCAGAACACAATGCAGAAAAGGGGCAATGTGCACTTTCACTCACGGCTCAAAGGGAGGAAAGACTGAATCTATGGAGACAAAGTGAAAGCAGGGACGCTATAGGTTGCCAGGGAGAACACAGCAGTGGAGCAGACCAGTGGACACTGTGTTGCTGCAATAGCTAGTGAATGACTCCCGTCCAAGAGCCAGCCATAGCCCTTGGAGAGTGGTCAGAGGGCATTCCAGTGAGGAGAAAACTGACCCCAAATCTCAGAACAGCCAGGAATTGATTTCATTTTAGAGCTCCCAGTGTTATGCTCTCATATTACCTGGAGGAAGGACAACCATGAGGACACAGCGATGGTCAGGGAAACAAAGGAAAATGGAAAGACAAGCCCAGAAGGGTTTAAGCTAAAGGACTCAAACGCCATCCCCACAGTGAGAAGCCAGGCTCAACCTAAACTGCTTTGGATTTGAAAGGCACAAAATTAGGGCCAGGGTTATAGCTCAGTGGCACAGTACCTGCCTGGCAAGCGCAAGGTCCTGAGTTTGATTCATGGTACCACAAAAACAAAAAGCAAGTTACAGGGTGGAGGAGATAGCTCAGCGGTCTAAGTGCCTGCCTGGCAAGCTCAAAGACCCAGGTTCCACCTCCAGTACCACATGCCATGCAAATCCTGGGCCAATCCAGCCACTGGAGCCGGGCGTGGTGGTGCACACCTGTAACCCCAGGGCTGGGGAAGATGAAACAGGAGGATCACTAGAGTCTGATCCTATACCAAATATATAAATTTTTAAAAAAGTAACAGAATTGGCAACCTCCGCCTTAATCCTAGTTTGCATGGATCCATCAAAGATCTGAGATCTAACTATCTTCCAGATTTACCAGTATGAGCAGGGACATGTCTTTAGTTGGCCCCTGCCCAAAAACTATAGATCCCAGAATAAAACCACTCACTTGAAGCTGCACACATTTTTGGGCGGTTTTTTATTGTTTGTTTCCTTTTTAGTTTTGTTTTATTTTTGTGAGTGTATATATTGTTTTTAGATTTTTTTTAGTTTGTTTTTGCTTTTTCTCTTTTTTTTCCTTACCTCCTTTCTACATCATCAGTTGCCTGGGGCTTGAAAAATCTTCCTTTGTCAATCTCCCTTGATTCTTACCTCTTTTTTTTCTTTCCTTTATCTTTTTCCCTTTTTAATTCCTCTCCCCTTGTTTCTGTTATTTTTATTCTATATAATTTATCTTTAATTCTCTATCTTTTTTATTTTCTAGTTCTCAGCAACATTTTCTCTTTATGTAATTCTATAATGATCTTTGTACTCCCTAATAACATCCTTTGTACCATTTCTATCTGCTTCTCACATCATAGAGTTTAAAGTCTCAAAATTTTCCTCTTTGGTTATCCCATTTCCAAATCCATAGCTACATTATCTTTGACAAAGTGGTGAAGAAATATCATTAAAGAAAAGATAACCTCTAAATAGTGCTAACAGTACAGCCAATATTTTGGCCTGGCCCTCCAAAGTCAAGAAGGATCTAGTCCTAGAATATGAGGGGACCTCTCTGAAAAGGTCCTACCACTCTGGCAAGTCACCCAACCTCCTGAAGAGGGACACTGTTGGACTTCAGAAGACAGGAGTCAACCAATGTTCATTGTCCTAAAAGGACAGCAAAGAGTGAAACATTTCCCATGCTTCCCACATGGTCAAGCAAGACCATGAATAATCATGGCAGAGTACAATGATAGAAGAGCTAAGAGGCTCTATACATGGTCCCAAAAATAACTCCTGAGAAGCTTTAAGTGACCTTAATTTTGATTCACACAAGTCTCACTTGGTCCTAAACATCCAGCAGAAAAATAAAACCAAAACATGTTTTAAAAATGGAAATATAGGTAACATATACAAAATGGCCTCCAATTACTACACTGGCTCTGCTGACAATTTTCAGCTGCACCTGGAGCTTATCATTATTATAGTTCAATGAGGCTAGAAAGCCATGGTGGCAGCTATAGAAGCCCAATAAAAATATTTAAATTCCTTAGCTTAAATTGTACTTCCAAACCACAGAGGCTTTGATCTTCTAACTGAAACTGGAGGAACACACATGGTCATGGATAAAACCGGTTGTCTTTAGAGATATAATTCACTTTCAGATGGAAAACAATTTAAAATAAGAAAATATCATACTTTTAAAGTAACCACTTGACCATCAAAAAAGTAGAGTACCACCAAAAAAGGAGAGTGTATCTGTTCTTAGGGGGGAAAAACTTGCTTTTATGCCAACTTGTCAAAAATAGTGAAAAATGCAATATTAAAACTGATTGTGCCTCTAATATATGCAAGGAATTATCTAAGTCATAGGGATACTGGTCAGAAATCTGAAATTTGACATCTTGGTTACTTCACTTGGCAAGGTCAATACTAAGCTTCTCTTACAGTCTTGTTTAGATTGTACACACCTAAACTCAAATGTGCTTCATGTTTGATATCCTTAAAACTACAAATGATACAAAGAGACCCATTCTTAGACATTCTTCTTGGTTTCTACTTAAGGCCATTAGACACATCTCATGGTGGTAGACCCTAAATGGTCCTTTGCTAACAATATCTCTCAGCTGGAAGTAGCCAGATCAACTGACAGCCCCTTTCCCCTAACAGCTGTTAAGGGCACCACCACTCAAGGACAACTGCAATCAGGAAGCAAGAAGGCAGGGGAGCCAGAGAAGTCTGTTCTCCTAATGTCAGAGACCTAGCTAAAAACAGCAATCCAATTTTTCATAGCACAAAAACCTGAGTAAACCAAGAAAAGCCCTGGGAAATTGCGGTGCAAAAGAAATTTTGACCATCTGATGTTAGCAACCTAGCTAAAAGTGCAGCCAACATTGTTTCATGGTCTGATTTTCACTTGCCCACCAAAGTCCATATAAACCCCTGAACTTGGGTACCTCCTTAGTGTCTTCCCTTGGAGACCCTCTTAACTAGGGAGAGCTTTTGTGAGTTCTAATAAACTATAATCATTTTGTTCCCCACAGCTATCCATTGAATTCATCCTTCACTGTCCTCAAAACAAGAGTCCAGAGAGAAAACTGGTTACATTAATATGAAAACAAAATGTCACCATGAGATTGACAACATTTTTAGGAACTGACAGTTTCAAGTGTTCACAATAGTTTGGATAAATGAATGATGTGGATAATTTTATATTTCTTGGAAATATAAATGGATATAATTACTTAACGTACAATTTGGAAATAAATGGTAACATAAAAATATTCATAAGCTAAGACACTACTGCACAGTTTCCAAGAAGTAAAATTGGCAATAACAAAAAATTAGAAATACGTTGCATACTACAAATAAGGAAGTGGATAAAATGAATATGTGGCATATTATAGGATTGAACATTTCTGACTGTCAGAGAAAAAGAGGCTTACCATCTTTGTTTTCTTATAGCACTTGAAAAACTAAACTAATACAAAACAAAGCTGCTTTCTGTCCGTTTTAAGTATGCAGATGTTTGTTAAAGTCTTTAACCACAGAAGCACCTAAGAATCCTTTTCTCAAATTCCTGGGAGCCTTGTCTTTGCAATATTAATGTCAAAACAGGGCTATACCTCCCTGTTACCTTGGTAATTTTGCCTAGAGGCCTGTTTTAAGTCTTAATTGCCTGCTTGTTATAAGGATATTTCACTGTTTTCCCTCTGGATAAAGGCAATTAACAAACACATACCTATCCAAATTACCAGGTAAATTTTGGATAAACTACATACATATAACAAATAGTGCAGCCAAATCCTTTAACTTGAGGATATTATGTTCTATCTTGTTAATATGTATGTAACAGATTTTATTAGGTTAGCTACTTAAAATGGTAAGATTTCTTCTTGTCCTTGCCAACTCATTAATGTACTGTTCATCACTCATATCCCAATTTGATTTAATGCTTACTGAACAAAAAGACAACTGTTCTTCTTTTCTACACTTATAAAAAAGGGTGTTATAGATTAGCAAGATATTTTATTTTTAAATTTCCCCAACAAGGGCCAGCAAGATAGCTCAGCAGACAAAGCACCTGCCTGGCAAAGCTCAGAGACCAGGGCTTGATCCCAGGTCACACAGCACCGGCCACGCCCCTGGGGCTTGCTGAGCCAGCGACAGAGTCTGGGCCTGGTGGAGCACGCCTATACTTCCAGCACTGGGTGTTATGGGTGAGCTCAGCATAGGAACCAGATCAGAATCCAAATTGGAATTTAAAGAGCCTTTATTACTGAGCTCAGGACCATCAGTCAGTTCTCACGCAGGAGAAGAATGAGTGGTGCCTAGCCTGGGAAGCAAGGGGTTTTTAAAACAAAAGACCACCTACTGTTGTATAAAACAAATTCATCACGTGACACAGAACAGCACTTTTACGGTCAGCATGACCATTACTGAACATATTTTTCTGGGATCACTGTTCAATTCCCATTTATCGTGCATCTGTGCATGTGAAGCTTTTCACAAAGAGGTCACAGGAGTTAAGCACATCCAGCTGCTCTTACAAGGTATCTCTTAAGCTGACTATGTTTACAGGAAATGGTTAGGGATGGAAGGGAGAGAGATAGTTACTGGTTACTAAATATCTCTGAACAGACGATGAGAACACATTCCTTAGAGTAGATAACAGGAAGTATAAGGGAACCTAATAGTTTTCTATGGTTATAGCATAAAATTCAGTTGGCCTATTACATGCAGAGGCTAAAACCAGGTGGATCTGTAGGGATATGCGTCAGAAGCTTACTGTACCAAGGGAGCAAGAATCAAAGAACAGAGCCTGAGGAAATTGGCTCCTTCCAATTCCAGCAGGCTAGAGACAAGGTGACAGATTCCTAGAGGTAGAGCCTTGTCTGTTTTTTCGTTCCTTTACCTGGGAAGTTACCAACTAGTGATATGTAAACTAGTTGGTAAATGCGCAAAGGCCACATAGATAGCAGTTTGCTCACACCAAATTAGTTATGCACATTCTTTAGCCTGTTGGCAGCCCTCAATAGAAGTGATAAGTTTCCCTTGGCTCAGGGCTCACTTAGAGAGACTAAGCTCAGTGAGACACCATGTGGCTGATCTCATCCAGCCTTGCTGTAGTTCTTTTCAGGGCTCCGATCATTCTACAACAAGGATCACCATGAGTCTGATCTGCATAGTGAGACCCTGTACCAACTACACAAATGAAAAAAAAAATCCCCATCAATATTCAAAAGAGGAATACTATTAAAAACTGAAAATGAAAGCTGCCTGCTTTGGACGTGAGATGCTCTGGGCTCAATCCCTAGCACTAAAACAAAATAAACAAAAAGGATGAATATATCACATCTATTATATCAACATAGAAATACCTAATCTTTTTTGTATTTTGGGGAGGGGTCTACAGGGTGTTCAGGATCTCAATGCATAAATCGGACTGCGATGTGGCTGTTTACAGTCTCCCAAGAGCTGGGATTATAGGCACATGTCATGCCCAATCTCAATTGCCATCTCAGCGCACCCTAGGGCGGGCCCCACTCAGTAGGCCTGGGGAACAAAACCCCAGCCCCTGCTCCTGCTTGTAGGTGCTTTAATCCGCTGAGCTATTTGGCCAGCCCTTTCTAATCATTTATTAAAACAATGTTTAATGGGAATAGTGTATGATTCCACTGATAAAAACAATGTTAAAAAATGTATATACACTTACATATATGATATGCATCCTTCTTAACCATATTTTCTATATATACATATATGTATAAAAACTATTATCCACCATATGCTGTATTAACATAATGTATTACTGTATTATTCATATTTTTATATGTATGCTAAAAACATGGCCATGAAGGATATCTACTAATTCAGAATTATACCTGCCTCTGGTGAGAGAATAGAAACAACAGTGAGAAAAGGATGAAAAGCAGAGACTTTCACATGTTTTATAATGTTTGTTTAAAGAAAGAGACCAACATATAGCAAATGAAAAATGTTCACTTGGGGATACAGATATAACAACATTATTACACAATTTTCTTTAACTTTTTAAATTTGCATTGATAATAATGGTAATGATGAAAAAAAAAGTAACTGGCTTTTCCTTGGGTCTTCTGTGCTCTTCTCAAGGCAGGGGATTTTTTTTTCAAGTATGCTACATGACGTTGGTAGCGGCAACTGGCTGGTAAGCATTCTCTAGCAGCCAAGGTAAAGGACAATGAGCGAAATCCAAAGAAAATGTGAAAATCTGGCACCCAAATAAGCACCTGGTGTTGCCAACGCTTCTTGCTGTGACTTCTGGGGCTTGCATTGAATTTCAAGTTCAAAGCATTGACCGCTGAGAGAATTCCACCTTTGTGATCCTTTCTACAAGTTATCACAAACAGTAAGAGCCTGGCTGCCACCCAGGAAAAGGTTATACTGCTCCGATATTTAATCTGGCCCACAGACTACAGAGCTTCCTGGGTCCTGAGTAGACTTATTAACATCTGAAAAGCTTGTCTTTTTCAGATTTACTGAGTACTGGGCCTTTCTTTGATTCCCAAGGGAAAACTCCAGTTCTCCTTGGCAGAAACGTCTGTAAAAAGACTCAGCCTTTAAGAGAACAAAGCAAGAAACTTCTCAGCAAAAAAGGATAGAAGGAAAATTTGACTGCTTCTCTTACCCCTAAGCTGTCATTTGTGAATATTTAACAACAACAACAACAAAAAAAAAGCTTAGAGCCTTAAAAGACCAAGAACACAGGCAGATGCTGTGCCTGTACACAGATCTTCAGGAAAGGAAGCAAAAAGATTCTACTGTCTGCATGCAGGAACAAAGAAACTCTCCTTCCCTGGGGAGCAAACTTGTTTCTTAGACACAGGAAAACAACATTCACTGCAGAAAGAATACTCTATCCTTGATCAGCCTCTGGATTCACCCAAAAACTTACAGAGAAACACAGCAAACACTGCAACATCAGGCTTACATTCTAGCCACTCTTAAGCCACAATTACGGTACAAATAGTATCCAGAAAACACATGCAAGAATAATATAGTCAATAAGATGGTGTACGAACACATACACAAACCCCTCTACATATGAAATGGCTGGGGAAAAAACAGCAAAATGTTCACATTCACAAATACTTTTCTATTCTGAAACAAAGAGTGTTATTAATTTCACAAACCCTTTGATGAGAGCTCCTAGTGTACAGCTAAGGACCAATCCTGACAGGGAACTTTTCACTAATTCACATGGAATTCTCCACACCTATCCAATACAGTCCAACTCAGTGCTATGATACTTATGGGAATAGTTAACCAAATTCAAAAAGATCAATGCTTCTCTAGTTCTTAAAGCCCATTAGGAAAGTAACTCCTATAGCTTTTACTAATTATTAAATGTTACACTTATGAAATATCTTAAAATAACAGACTATTGGAGGGTTTTTATTTCCTTACAAACAGATAAAACTGCTCGTATTACAATGGAAACAGTAAACACCAGAAACAAAGCATGGCTTCCTCAGTGACAAAGATGTAATTAGTGGGGTCTGGAGAGATAACTCAGTAGAATAAGCGCTTGCCTGGCAAGCACAGGGTTCTGAGTTCAATCCCCGGTTCTACCAAAACAAATGTAACTAGTGTAGGCTTAGAACTAAATGTCAACATGCTTTAGCTACCGATATGACAAGATTTGGCTTTCTGTTTTTGTTGGTGAGGAGCACACCAAAATACTATTATCTTAATATGCCTCATTGCTGTCCTAGTCGCACTGTTAGGTTTTCATGTAACTGAACTTTCACGTAGTTAATTTTTTTTCAATTTTTTATCTTATTATTACATAATTTTCAGTTTATTCACTTCATAATCATCTTGGGAAGTGATTACAAGTGCATGTCACAGCTTGCTTTTTCTTTCAATCCCCTCTCCCTTCCAACTTTCCTACTCCATTTTTTGTTCTTGACTTTATTAATCTTACCTCAGTATTATGGCATGTAATGTTTACACTAATTGAGGTTATAAGATTCCTGCATATGGCATATCTTTATTCTACTTATTTTCCCTTCCCCTCCTCCTTCCCCTTGTCTCCCCTATTGCAAGACATTTATGCCCTTGTCTTCTTTATCCATCCTTTGTTTTCTTTATGTATTCTTTGCCTCACTCAAATGACAGACCCATATGGTATTGAAGCTTGTGTGTCTGGTTTATTTCAATGAAAGTTGTATTTTCTAGGTGGATCCATTTTCCTACAAATGTCTCTAATCTGTCATTCTTTATAGCAGAGTAATGTTCCACTGTATATAGCGACCACATTTTCTGTATACAATCATCTATTGGTGGGTATCCAGAGTGTTTCCAGAACTTAGTTATTACAAGTTGTATAGTTAGATGTTTATATAGGTGTTCAATTTAGTTAAATTTTTATATAGTTCAGAATTTTTTGGTGGTCCTAGAGATTGAATCCAGAGGCTTTTCTCAGAGCTACATTACAGCCCTTTGTTAAATACTGAGATCTAAGTTTTCAATAAATTGCCCAGGGAAGGGTGAAATTATTCCTTTGTTAAATTTAGAGTCAAGTTTTCACCAAACTGTAAGGCTAAGTTTGAACTCGTAATCCTTCTGCCTCATACTCCCAAACCACCAGGATTATAGGCATGTACCCTATGCCTTGATATAACTGAATTTTGATGTAACTGGATATTAATGTTAGGTTTCAGTACTGAAATTCTAATATAACTGGGAAAATAAACTGGACTGTCAAATAATTCTATCATTATATGTAAAGTAGCTAAAGATTAATTTAAAGAGTATAAAGTTCCTAGCCTTTTACCATATTTCTTACTTCACAATAGTGCCTTAAGTGTATACACATGCCTAACAGTTATAAGGGAGCTTGGAGTTAAACTCTCTAGTCCCACAACCACTTGAATTAAGATACAGTAAGAGTCTTTTTTTATTCTTTTAAAAATGAGACAGAGGGGATCAGAGAAGATAAGCAAGTTGTTGAACATCATAGCTGGCCATGACAGTGCCAAGACACATAGGTTATTCTGCACTCTGAAGCTCAGCTAGTGATCCAGATTTCAGAACAAAAGCACATGGAGAGAATTTGTTAAAACACAGACTTCTGTGTGCCAACACCACAGTTTCTGATTCATCAGGTATCTAAAAATTTGAATTTCTAACATTTGACCAGGTGATGCCGATAATGTTGGACTAGTAGCCACACTTGAACAGTCATATTCCTATACCATGAGAACCTGTTAGTAACATGTGTTCTAACAATGACAATGGTTCTCTAAGGTAATATTTCTCTTATTCACAGTTTTACAGAATATCAGAATTGCCAGAACCTTGGAAAACATCTAGCCCAATAAGTTTAATCCCAGTCTATCATTAAAATAATGTTATAATTATTTTAAAATAAATTTGATCTAGGCTGCAAACTCAGAGATGATGACTATAATTGCACAGGTCCTACACAGAGAATTTTTTGCTCTAGATGCCCAAGAAATATCTTGGACCTGTTGGATTTCTTCAAATTGAAAACAAATGACCACAGATAGTACTTCCAATACAATAAAGAATGAGATCTCTTATAAAGCTGATTTTATAATCATAAAAGTAAAATATATATCTATATCTTCTTTTTTAAGTGATGTGAAAAGAAACTGCATTAAATTCAGGGGCCAGTGGCAAAAGTCAATATATGTATTTTATATTAAAACAATAAAGGACAGGGAGCCAGGGAGATGGCTCAGTAGAATAAGCGCTTGCCTGGCAAGCACAAGGGCGTGAGTTCAATCCCTGGTTCTGCAAAAATAAATAAATAAATAAAACAATAAAGGAAATAAATAAATAAAGGAGATGAGTGAGAGTAAGGCTCTAACAAAAATAAGGGAACACAGGTTGCCATGGCCAAGTGGTTAAGGTAAGGGACTAGAAATAAGAAAAGCCACAAAATGTTAAATCGAATCCACACAAAAAAGAAATGAAGTAAATCAGAAATGATGCTTAAGAAAGTTAAATGTGTTTAGTCTCCTTTCTTTAAACTTCTTCAGGAGTCATAAAATATTCAAAGGTAATTCTTACAACAATGTATTGGCAAATTTCTAAATAGATATATGTAGAACAATAACAGCATTTAATGCAAAAGTAGCAGAGGGAAAATATATGAGTAAAACATACAAGAGACACAAAGTAAAATGCTATATGTAAATCCCACTATACCCATAATAAAATTAATTATGACTAGAATAATCAGTACAGTCAAGACAGTGATTCACAGGGGGCTGGGGAGATAGCTCAGTGGATTAAGTGAGATTAATCACTGAGATTACAGTGCCTGGAAAGTTCAAGGCTCTGAGTTCAATCCCTGGTACCACAAAAAAGAGACAGTGATTGACAAACTAGATTTAAAAATTTTTAAACAGAATGCTGACTATAGGCAACATATATTACATTCAAAGATATAAACAGGGCTAGGAAGATAGCACAGTAGAATAAGCACTTGCCTGGCAAGCGCAAGGTCCTGAGTTCAATCCCCAGTTCGGCCACAAAAAAAAAAAAAAAAAGACAAATAAGACAAAGGTAAAAATTGAAGAAAGATATAAGAAAGTTAGCAATATTAGCATCAAAAAAAATTCGACAATGGTAATGGAAATCAAAAGACTCACTTTATAATAATGAACAAGTTGATCCATCAGGAACATATAATATACGAATACATGCACCTAAAACATACATAAACATATACAAGTATACCAAACAACAGAGCCACAATACACAAGAAGTAAATACAGTGAAAACTCTACCTTGGTTGTTTAATGGCTCCAAATTCAGATTTTCTACTACTAGAACTGGAAAAATTCAACGACCAACCAGATAGCTCAGCAGACTAAAACGCCTATTTAGGCAGAGCTCAGAAACCGAGAGTTGATCCCAGGCATGCAGTGCCGACCCCGCCCCAGGGCATGCTGAGGCAGTGACTGAGACTGGGTGTGGTGGCAATGGCTAACACCTGAAATCCCAGCATTTGGGAGGCTGAAAACAGGAGGATCACTATGAGTCTAATCTGTGTAGTGAGACCCTGTAGCAAACACATTAAAAAAAGGAACTGGAAAAATTCAAAAAAAAATCTGCTCAGTGCTTGGAAATTTGAACCAAAAATATGGCTTGAAAAAACCTGTATGGGCTGACAGTGACTCATGCACCATGACTTGCCCTAGAATACAAAGTGAGACACTTCAGTCTAACTACCACTCTTCCCTAGACAACAAATAATGTTTCTGTTAGTGCATTAAAACATTCATAATTATGCACTTTACTTTGTCCTCTACTTGTATACAATATTGTAACCATGGCTCCAACGACAGTTAATGATACCAACAGTAAAGCTAAGAGGAAAAGTGAGAATCACAATAGAGTTTTGTTTTGTTTTAGGGAAGGGCCTATAGGGTGTTCAGGGTGTCACTACTAGATCGGACTCATAGTGATCCACATGTTTACAGCCTCCCAAGAGCTGAGATTACAGGCATGCACCGCCATGCCCAGTCTCAATTGCCATCTCAGCTTGCCCCAGGGTCGGGGCCGGCATGGCAGGCCCGAGCACAATAGAGTTTTTTTTAAAAAGAGAGCATTGCAGAAAGTATTATAATCCTTGAAAAATGAATTTATACTTTAGTTTTGGGGTCTCAGAACCAGTTATTTGCTTTTCCATTATTTCTTATTGGAAAATATGTTCTACAGTTGAATTTTTTACAGTATGAAAACAAATTTGGAACAAATAGAGGACAACTTAGGTATCACTGCGATGACAATGTGAGGGAGAAACAAGTCCATAATAATGAGTAGAAAATTCAATAACTCACTTTCAGTTCTAACTAGACAGAAAATCAACATGGAAATAGAAGACAAACAACACCATAAATTACAGCTAACACACATCTATAGAACACTCTCCCCAAAAACAGTATAAAACACATTTTTTTTCAAATGTACATACTAAACTCTTCAGGATAGACTATACACTATTTATTAAATAATTCTCAATAAATTTGAAAGAACTGAAGTCAGAATATATGATGTATGATCATATGGCATGAAATTATATATCAGTAACAGAAAGGTTTAGTTAGCAGTTGACAAATATGTGGAAAATAAACAGCACACAACTAAATAGTAAGTGAGGGGAACAAGAAATTACAAGGGTAATTAGAAAATACTTTGATATATATTAAATGAAGATATAACATACAGAAAACAAACAATGGATCCTGTTAAAGCAGCATATCAAGTGAAATTTATGGCTATAAATTCCTGTACTAAAGAACTCAAATAGTTAACCTAACTTCTCCCTTAAAAAACCAGGGAAAGAGAAAAATAAACCTTAAACATGCAAAAGCAATGATACAGTAATGATTAACACAGAAAATAATGAACTAAACAATTTTTTAAAAGTTATTTTTTTCAAAGTCCTGAGTTCGATCCCTGATACTACCAAAAATAAATAAATAAATAAATAAATAAATAAAGTTATTTTTTGAGGAAATTCACTAAGTCGACAAACCTTTACTATACTAACTTTAAAAAAAGAGAAAGTTAAATTATCAAAATTGTTGAATGGAAGAAGTATCAATCTTACAGAAACAAAACATTAGAGAATATCATGAGCAATGTATGTGTGAAAAAAATGTAATGGCTTACATAAAATGCAGAAAATCACACAACAGTGAAAAATGAAACACTTGGTCTAATCTCAAATATACAATTATGTCTGCCCTCAGTTGTATTCATCAGTATACTAGAGATTCTACCCTGCCACCTAGGTAAAATGAAATAAAAGACATCCAGATTGCAAGGAAAAAAGTTACGCTATTTATAAACATACATGGTATCTTCCTCCATAAAGAAAATATAGGGGCCGGGGAGATGGCTCAGTGGAATACGTGCTTCCCTGGCAAGCACAAGGGCCTGAGTTAAAACCCCAGTTCCGCCACAAAAGAAAAGAAAAGAAAAGAAAATATAATAGAATCCCATAAAAAATTAAAATGTATTAGAAAAAAACAATTTCAGCAACTTCGTACTTGCCTTGTCTGTTTTAATTTAATTTCAGCAACTTAGTACTAAACAGACAAGTTTTATTTATATACCTTGATACTAAAGATTTTAAAATTAAAATAAAGATATTAATTAGAATGGCCTAAATATTTAGAAATAAATTTCACAAATTAATGCAAAACTTACACCCTCAAAGCTATAAAACACTAATGATAGAAAAATGAGGCAATCAGACTTCCTAATTTAAAACTACAAAGGTACAGTGATCAATGTATCCTGGCAAAAAGATAATGTATCAAGACAATGTATTCCTGGCATAAAGATAGACATAGAGATCAATAAAACCAAATCAAGAGTCCAAACATTAACTTTCACATTTGTGGGCACTAACAACAAAGATTCCATAACATTTCAGGAGAGAAAGTAGCTTCTTCTACAAAGGATGCTAGCAAAGATGAATATGACCTGCAAAAGAAGGAAGTTGAAACCCTACTTCACACTGTACACAACAACTAAGCCACATTACCAGAGACCTAAACACGAGCTCCACAACTATAAAATTTGGGCTGGGGAGATAGCTCAGTGGTTTAAGCTCCTGGCAAGTGCAAGGACCCGAGTTCAATCCCCAGTACCACATGCCGTGACAGCCCCAGAACCCTGGGCACACCATGTAAACCATTGTAACTGGGCGTGGTTGCACACGCCTGTAATCCCAGTGCTGGGGAGGCTGAGACAGGAGGATCACTATGCGTCTGAGCTGTGTAGCCAGACCCTGTACCAAATAAATAAAAGATTTTTTTAATTTTAAAAAATAAATAAAACTATGAAATTCTTAAAATTATGCATATGTTTTCATGATCTTAGAAGAGGAAATGATTTTTGCTTCAATACTCAGAGCCCCAAAAACCAAAAATAAATTTTTTCTTGTTTTTTTTTTTTTTTTTAGGGAAGGGTTTACAGGGTGTTCAGGGTCTCACTACTCGATTGGGCTTATATTGATCCACCTGTTTACAGCCTCCCAAAAGATGGGATTACAGGCTTGTACCAACATGCCCAATCCCAATCGCCTTCTCAGCATGCCCTGGGGGCGGGGCTGGCAAGGCAGGCCCAGGATCGAACCCCGGTCCCTGCGCCTGCTTGCAGGCACTTTAATCTGCTGAGCTATTTGGCCAGCCCTAAAAATAATAATTATTATTAAAAATAAATAACAAAATTAAAGTATCACCATTTGCAACCCATAATTAACAAATCTAAGCAATATCTATAAATATGGTAAAACCAATAATTAGGTTAAAAAAGACTGACAGGAAATTTTATAATCAAGCTGAAAACTTCCATACGCACAAATGAATGTGAAAAACATACAAAGAAAAAGCTCATCAGATATATGCCTTTTGTACAGCAATCAAAAACAAGAAATCCTATGCCACCCACAAACAAAAACAAAAAACTAAACCTTAATCTGATCAAGCATATAAATCTAATTACTATGCTACAGGAAATACACGAGACAGGAATTTATGAACTCACAACATGGTGATAAGATCAGAAAAGTGTACAATGTGGAAACTATAGAATAAACAATTTCTTCACAAGGCAATTGAAGAAGAGGAAAAAATTATAATATTAAACATACTATCATAGACCTTGTATGGATCTCAATATCAAAGCAGGAAATTTGAATGCTGCTCTTATTTGATTATATTTAGGAACTCTTTTTTTTTCGAGGTCTTGCTGTATTGCCCAGTCAGGTCTCATAATAATAAGCTCAAACAACCCTACACCTACAGCCTCCTGAGTAGTTGGGACTAGAGCTGTGTGCCACCATGCCCTTTTAATGAAGTATTTTTAAGAGAATACAAAATAGTTACAATAAATATTTAGAAATAAGGGCCGGTCAAATAGCTCAGCAGATTAAAGCATGCAGGGGCCAGGTGTTCAATCCCTGGGCCTGCAGGGCTGTGCTGGCCCCACCCCTGGGGCACACGGAGACTGCAATTGAAACTGGGCATGGTGGCGTGCACCTATGACTCCAGCACTTGGGAGGCTGTAAACAGGCGGATCACTATGAGTCCGATCTAATACTGAGACTATGAACACCCTGTAGATCCTTCCCTAAAATACAAAAAAAAAAAATAGAAATGATATAGAATTTCACTAAAAATAATATGAATTTGACAGTATTTGTTGTGCTGCATAATGTTGTTTTCAACTTAGTTTAGATTACCAGATACATGCATGCAAAACACAAAAAAGAAAAAAATAAAGGTGTAAGAATTTAAGAAGTGAGAAAGGAAAAAATAAGAAAAAAGACCAACAAAAATTAAGCATTAATTACTCCTTTCTATAGACCAGCAAAACTCCACAGTACAATTTTACAACCTGAAGCATTTTAATGGTATTGTATTTGAAGAAGAATTATGGATAGATATATATGATATAGATATTTCTGTTTTGTTTTGGAGTTAAACAATAAAAATGTAATGTGCTGTTCAAGACTTGTTCTAAATTACTCCAATGTAAAAAGGGAAACTGTGTAGCTCTGGAGATAAAACAAAAGTGCCCATAAGTTAATGATTGTGGAAGAAGGGTGACGGGCACACCAACTTCATCAATATTATCTCCACTCTTATGTTTGAACTTTTCCATAATGTTTTAAAACAAATAAATGAACACATATGCCATAAAATTTAAAACAAATGAAAAAAGTCATAAAATATCACATACTGTTTGGTGCCATTTACATGAAATATACCAACAAGCAAATCAATACACATAGAAAATAGACTAGTGATTGCATAAGGCTGCGGGACAGAAAGAAAATACAAAAGGATTTTGTATTTTCCTAATTCATATAAGGTTCTATACATTAAAAAATCCTAATACATACAAGGTTACTCTCTGAACTGGTAACAGCTACTAAAACTAGTTATAGTGGCAGCTGCACAACTGTACAAATACATCAGAAAATATATTGCATGCGTTGAACAGGTGACTTGTCTGGGATATGAATTTTTTCTTATTTAAGTTGTTATATTTTAAAACTTGAAAGCCTCGGGTGAGATAGTTGAACAGTGAAGAGAAGCAAAATAGACTCTCCAAGTTTTGGAATTAGACAGTATATATAACAACTTGGAAAAGAAAAGGAAGGAGTAGAGCCCTTGGGCCCATGAAGGATCCAAAGGGAAAATTGGACTGCTCACGCTAAGTGGAGAGACAGACCACAGTGCAGGAGGAGGTGGCAAACAGCACTCTCTGCCTGACTCCTGGCTTGTGGAGTGGAGAGAGAAGATTCAAATCCAGAAACACAGTGAGGCCAGGTTACTCTAGAGGTGCCCAAAACAGACACACACCAGAGGAATGGAGGAAAGGATGTGTAGTGACTGTAACAGCCAGTGAATGACTACAGTCCAAGAATCTTCTGTGTCCCTTGGAGAGGATGTTTAGTGAGACATCACTTTGGAGTGGAGCCAAATAAGTCAGGACTTGGAGTATACACGAGTTGGATCCATCACAGGGCTCCTAGTTATCAGGTGAAAGATAACCGCAGGAGACAAGCAGGTTCAAGGAGTGGGGCTCAGATGAGGAAGAGACTCTGGAGTGTTGTCGGCTGAACAATTCAGGCTCCAACCCCAAAACTACAAACCAGGATCAGCCCAAACTTCTATGGAGTTGAGGGCACCAGAATGGGCACCCTGCCTTATTGCTACTACAGGCTTGGTGGGGTCATCCCAAGTGGTTTGAGGCTCTGTCGGCCTCCTTTGTATCTCCGAGTGACAATAGGAACACACTATGAATTACATTCTGCTGCAGAATCGTACATCCTGAAAGATAACCACACGCTTGAAATCTCAAAGAAATCTCCTTCTGAAGGAGGTCTTCATACTAGTAACAAAGCTAGCTACATTAATCAATTTATAAGCATCAACATGAAAAACTCATTTAAAAGTGCAAAACGAGGGGCTGGGGAGATGGCTCAGGGGAATAGGTACTTCCCTGGCAAGCGCAAGGGCCTGAGTTCAATCCCCAGTTCCAGAAAAAAAAAATCACATTTAAAAGTGCAAAACGAGAAGACAAAAGCAAGATGTAACCCCAGAACCCCAGCTCAACCAAGACAAATCCAGAGGGCCTGGAGGTAGGAAAAAAAAAAGAACAAGACACCAAGCTGAACTTTCAGAATTGGTAGCAGCAGAAGTAGAGAAGCTAAAGAATGAGGCTCTACAACAACAACCAAAAAAAATTCACAACTAATTGTAAAATTTACTAAAGAGATAGCAACTATAATGAAGGACATTGTGAGTGAATCTAGATACAGATTTAAAAAAAAAAGAGAGAAACTCAGGAAAGTGATTAAAACAACGAATCTCCAACAGAGAACAAAACTGGGTTACATGAAAGAGATTCAAACAGATATCCAGGAGATTAAAAATTCCATTGAAAATGTATGTAGCACAATCAACTAATATGAAGACAGAATATCAGAACTAAAAGATAGATTTGCAGTAAGTGATCATCAAATGAAAAACTTCTTGAAAATAGCAAGGGACTATAAAAAACAAATCAATGCAAAACCTGCTAGATGACACACAAGAATATAATAAGAATGATCGGAATCAATAAAAGAAAACAAGATACCATAAAAAAACATAAATATCCCATGCATAGGGTTGGGGAGGTAGCTCGGCGGTCTAAGCACCTGCCTGTCAAGCATAAGGACCCAGGTTCGATCCACAGTACCGTATGCCATGCTGTGCTGTGCCAGACACTGAAACCAGGTGTGGTGATGCACAACTACAATCATAGTGGTGGGGAGGCTGAGTCAGAGCTGCATACTGAGACTCTCTACAAAATAAATAAATAAATGATAAAAAACATCCCATGCATAGAAGTAATGGCAGAAAATTTCCAAGGCATGGAAAGACTGACATACCAAAACTCAGACAAATAGATTTTGAATTAGCTATGATCAGTAAAAAAAAAGAAAAAAAAACTAGGCCAATGTGTATAATTGTCAAGATTCCCAAAATTCATTGCCAGAACAGTTTATTAAAAGCTACTAGAGAAACCAACTATAAAGGAAACCCATCACAATCATAGCAGACTTTTCCACCCTAATCCTGAAGTGAAAGAGAGCTCAGAGTGAGGAACTTTAAGCACACACGCACAAAAAAAAACAGCCTCCAACCAAAGATTAATTTATCATAAAAAAATTATCTTTCAACATTGATGGAGAAATAAGATACTGCCACAATAAACAAGACCTGAAGAAATTCATCACCATACAAAGAGTACTCCAAAAAGTTCATAGAGATAGTATATAGAAAGACAATGTGGGGAGCAGGGAGATGGCTCAGTAGAATAAGTGCTTTCCTGGCAAGGGCTAGGGCCTGAGTTCAATCTCCGGTTCTGCCAAGAAAGAAAGAAAGAAAGAAAGAAAGAAAGAAAGAAAGAAAGAAAGAAAGAAAGAAAGAAAGAAAATGAAAGGCCCAGCGAGACACCTCAGTAGACAAAGCATGCCCATAGGCAAGTGCAGGGAGCTGGACTCAATCCCCAGGATCACATGCAGCCCTGGCCTTGGGTGCAATGAACTAGCCACTGAGATCGGACATGGTGGTGCACACCTGTAATCCCAGCACTAGGGAGGCTGAAAGTAGGAGGATCACTACAAGTCCAAGCTACATGGTGAGACCCTGTATGAATTAATTAATTAATTAAAAAGATAGTGAAGACAATTCCATAAATGTCAAAACAAAGAGTCTACAAGGCAAGGAAAGAAATTAAACATGGGAAAAAGAACCAAAACTAAGAAAATAAACTGATGAAGATAAGTTATACCTACCAGTTACAACTATCAATGTACATGGTCTCAATTGACCAATTAAAAGAAAGAAAATCAAGAAACAAGATCCAATAATACACTATATACAAGAAACACATTTAACTAAAAACAAATTCATAGACTAAAAGACAAAGGAAGGAAAACAATACTCCATGCCATATGAATCTGGAAGAAAGTGAGGTAACTGTTCTATTTTCAGACACAGTAGATCTCAAGTAAGAACTGATAAGAACAGACAAATAAAGTCACCATATACCAGTTAATGAAATAATCCAAAAGGAAAAAAATAACAATCACAAATATATATAGTCACCAAATACCAGTGTACCTAACTATATACAAGCAACATTAATGGAAACAAAAAATCAGATAAACACTAATAGTAATGTGGAACTTCAATTCCACTGTCACAAATGGACAGATCAACCAGATGAAAACTCAACAACAAAAAAAATGAGGGCTAAACGAAACTTTTGGACACATGGACTTAGTAGGTATCTATAGTATTTCACCCAATAAAAACAGAAAACATATTTTCTCAGGTGCATGTCAGACTTTCTCTAAAACAGAACTCACACTAGTTCATTGATCATGCATAAGTAAATGCAAAGGATCTGGAACTTTCCCATACATATTCTCAGGTGACAATACAATAAAATTTGAAATTAATGGCAAAAGAAACCACAAAAACTGTATAAGCAGATGGAAATTAAACAATACTCTCCTGAATAACCAATTGGTAACGGATGAAATTTTAAAATTAGACAGTTTTTCCATTAAATGATAATGTCAATACAAGACACCAGAACATATGGGACAGAATAAAAGCAGTCTTAAGAGGGAACATTATGGCACTAAATACCCACATCAGACAGAGAAAACTCAAACAACGTAATGTTGCACCTTACAGAAAATGAACACAAAGTTAAACTCAAAGCATATATGAAAGAGGAAATTATAAAGATCAAAGCAGAAATCAAGGTAACTGAGACTAAGAAAACTGTACAAATAAGCAATGAGTAGGAGAGTTGATTCCTTGAAAGATTAAATAAAATGCACATTTAGCTAATCTTAAAAAGACTCAAATCCAAACAATTAGAAAGAAAAGAATGAAATCACAACAGATCATGCAGAAATCCCAAAGATTACGTATACCTACTTCAAGAACCTGAATTACAATATGAAGGAAAACACAGAAAAAAATGGAAGATTCCTTAATATACAGGAATTATCCAAGCTGAATCGAGAAGATATAAAAATTCTAAACACAGTATCAAAGATATTAATTTTAAAACTACAAACAAAAGAAAAAGATTACATACCAACAGATTCAATGCTGAATTATACAAAGAAACTTAAAGAACTAATGCCATTACTCTGCAAACTATTTAATGAACTTTAAAGGGAAGTAATACTCCCAAATTTATTCCTGGAAGCAAGCAGAGCACTGATAAACAAATCAAAAATGGACCCAACTTAAAAAGAAAATTCTAAGCTAATCTCATTAATGAACATAGATGCAAAATCCTCAAGAAGATACTGGCAAACAGAATATAGCAAATCACAAAAAAACTATTACACCGTGACCAAATAGGATTCATCTCAGGTATGCATAGATAGTTGAATATATGCAAATCAATAAATGTAAGCCACATGAATAGAACCAAGGGCAAAACCACATAATCATCTCAATAGACATAGAAAAGGCACCTACTATGGTCCAAGACTCATTCACAATAAAAACTCTACAGACAATTGAAATAGGTCTTTATCTAAATCTAATAAAAGCTATCTATGACAAGCTAAGAGCCACAATCATGGCTCTTTAAATGGCTAAGAACTGAAATCTTTCACTAGAAAACCAGGAATAAGACAAGGATGCCTTGTTATCACCATTCTTACTCAATATACTTCTAGAAACTGGACAAGAGAAAGAAGTAAAAGGAATAAAACTAAGAAAACAAAAAGCTAAATTATTATTTGTGGATAACATGATACTCCAACAGGAGATCCCAAAAACTCCACCAAAAGAACCTTAGAATTAATAAGCAAATGTGGCAGCTTAGCAGGATAAAAGGTCAACATTTAAAAATCAATAGGATTTCCATATGCACATCACACTCACTGAGAGGGAGATTGTGGAAAGAACAATTTTCACAAAAGCACCAAGAAAAATGGAATACTTAGAAATCAATCTAATGAAGAAATAAACCACCTTTACTTTGAAAACTACAGTACTCTTAAAAAAAAGAGATCAAGAGGATGACAGAAAACAAAGATACTCCCTGTTATTGGATAGGCAGACGCATATAATGAAAATGGCCCTACTTCTGAAACTGTTACACATCTAAATCAATCTCAATCAAATTACCAAGATAATATTTCACAGCAATAGAGAAAAGAATCCTAAAATTTATTTGGAACAAAAAGAGAACTAGAATACCAGAAACAATTCTAGGCAACAAAGGCAAGGCAGGGAGCATCACAACTTCTGCCTTGAAATTATAGTACAAAGCTACTGTGATAAAAACAAGATGGTACTGGCAAAAAAAAAAGTTGAGTCAATTGAACAGATTAGAAGATTCAGAAACAACTCCAGACACATTTCACAAAGGTGCTGAACACCTTCACTGGAAGAAAGAAGGCCTCTGTAATAAATTGGGCTAGGAAACTAGCTTTCCATATGTCAAAAATTAAACTGAGGCTCATCTCTCACCATGCACTAAGTTAAAATCAAAATGGAATGAAGATCTAAGTATTAAAGCAGAACCCCTTAATCTAATGGAAAACAAAATAAGTAAAACTCTTGAAGGCATAGGTGTAGACAAAGAGTATATAAACAAAACCCCAATTATACAAGATATATTACAAATAATCAACTGAGATCTTATCATATTAAAGCTTTGCACAGCAAAAGAACTACCAACAGAGTGCAGAGACAAGTCACAAAATGGGAAAAATTATTTTACCAGCTGTTCCTCTAATAAATCTAGAATACATAAGGGACTCAAAAACCCAGACCACTTCCTTCAATTTAAAGATCTAATCCAAAAATGGGCATCTGAAATGAATCGATGCTTTTGAGATTACAAAGAATAAGTGGCAATAAATACATGAAAAGTATTCAACTTTGCTGGTCACTCAATAAGTGGAAATTTAAAAACAACACTGAGAGTTCATTTCACTTCAGAAAGAAGTGAAAATCACCAGGAAATCAACCAATAACAAACGCTGGTGGGGCGGGGGGGGGGGCCTTCTCCACTGTTGCCACAGAGTGCAAATTGATACAACCAATAATGAAAGCAGTATGAAGACTGCTCCAAAATATAAAATTAAGAGGTTCCATTTGACTGAGCCATTCCTCTTCTTGGGATCTTCCTAATAAGAAAAGCATCATCGTATCACAGTGATACATGCACATCCATGCTCACAGCAGCAAAATATGTAATAACTAAATCTTAGAAACAGTCCAGAAGCCCATTAACAGCTGAAAGGATAAAGAAAATGTGGTTTCTACATATACTGGTATACTACTCTGCCATAAAGAATGATAAACATTCAGGCCTTTTTACGTTAAGTGGATGGACCTTAATATAATTTTTGTGAAATAAATGAAACACACATGTTTAAATATTTTGTTTCTTTTGTATGAGAAACTGAAGACCTGGATAAGCACCAAAATGGATAACAGATATTAGGAAATAGGAACAAAATGTCCAAATGGGAAAGCGATCAATGGAGGGGAGGGGAAAGAATTTAAAAGGGAAAAATGGAATAGAAAAAGAATTGCAAACAAAGTTTTCATAAAAGGGGAGGGGAAGGAGGTTTGAAAGGGGGGAAGGGAAATGGTAAATAACATATCTTGATTCTTTTTTTTCCCACAGGTACAAATCTCGTATGATGAATGTTATTATTTATATCAAAAATGTACTGATAAAATTAATTTTTTAAAATATTCAAGTCACGTCAAAGTAATGGGATGAAAAAAGAATTCCATCCTGCCAGGGCTGGCTCAGAAGATAGATGGAGGCCACCGAGTGTGGGATAAAAAGGTAAGGAAACAGATTCTTTGCTAAGCCTCCATAAAACATGCGTGCCAACATTTTTTCTTTCTAACCCAGTAAAATCCATATTAGACTTCTAAGTTCTACAATTAGAGGATAATAAACTGTGTTGTTCAGAAAAAAAAAAATCTGTGTGACTTCTAATTTAAATATGTAAAGAGATTCCTTAAGAAGATGAAAACGAAACAGTGACTCAGACAATGCCTATAAAAGCCTTTTATATATAGAAAAACCTTATTTTATTTGTCTTCCATAGTCCTTGTAATTCAAACAGAAACAGCAGTTATAACCTCACTGAACCAATAAACCTACTGAAGTATTTTCCATCCCAAAATAAAATGAACCCTCCCTTCATCTCTCAACCTGCTACAGCTATTTATCTCTCACCTTTTCATTTTAAGAGTGGTCTACAGTACATCCCTGCTATTCTAAGTGCACATCCCCGGGTGACTTGGCTACTCATTCAAGTTGGGGGGGGGGTGTTTGTTTTTGTTTTTTGGAGTTTTTGTTTTGTGTTTTGTATTTTAGGTCTACAGGGTGTTCAGAGTCTCACTACTAGATCAGACTCGTAGTGATCTAGCTGTTTACAGCCTCCAAAGAGCTGGGATTACAGGTGCACGCCACCATACCCAGTGGCAATTGACATCTCAGTGCACCTCGGGGGCTGGGCCAGCATGGCAGGCCCAGCTCGAACTCTGGCCCCTGCATCTGCTTGCAAGTGCTTTAATCTCAAGTTTGAAAAGCACTACAATAGACAGCCTATCCATTTAGCATGTGCTGGCAATGGTGTAGGAATGTGATGACTACCCAAAGGTATGGTGACTAAACCCCACTTGTTGGAAGGTAAACTCTGTAGCCAAATCTATTTAAATATACACCTGTTTAAATATTGTTCTAAGACTAGAAAGACAGACAGCTATGAAAATCCAGTCCATTTCACTGACTAGTAAATGACTTTCTCAGCTGCACATTTTTGAAAAGCCTCACACTGCTTTAATGGAAATAACATCTCCACAGCATGTGTGGGACATATGCTAAGGTTAGAATCTAATAAGTAATGAATTTTTATAACTTATTTTTATTAGTAACATTTTAGAGTGCAAATGTACATGGACTACAAATAGTAAAATAGTAATACATCAACATTTTTATCTATAAAAAATTTAAAAACTCAAAAAACATGCATATTTTACATAAGAAATATCAAATACATGTATAAATGTTAATTGTAGTAGCTTCCCATGGGCAACAGAAGTGTTATAATGCTTAATATGAGAATTTCATTAAAGTTTTAAGAGTCATAAGATTAGTAACACTGATCAAAACTTCCCAAGGTAACAACAAATGTTTGACATGAGGCTCATTCATTCCTCTCAATGAGCTCAGTCATCTTCTCTAAAAATTATATGTATGCCTCTTTATCACTTCCTTATATAAAGCTAAAAGGCTAAAAGGCCTTTTGCTTCTGTAAACCACAGAAAATAACCTTGTCAAATTGAAGAGGGGGAGAGGGGGAGAGGGGGATAATTTTTTCACCACAACACGGGGTGCTCCTCAAAGATCTACAAGGTGAAATGATCTGGAAAAAAGATTCTTTAGATCAGCATACTTGCTGCCTAGAGTCTTTTTCCATGTATCAAACTCTCATAAAGACCCCAATCTTTCATTCTAACCCTGACATTTCTTCCTCTCATGGAAATTCACCTGCTGCCCCCTTGTCAGTGTACTCTGGCCTGAATAAATTTTCCAGTGTTACCTTTGCTTGGCTAAATTCTTTTCACCACCCAAGTCATCTCTTGTGGCATTAATTACATAAAGAACAAAAATACCAGAACTTTTGAAAGATGAAATTCAACACTTCAAGAAAAGACATACTTCCACCATTATAGCTAGTACTGTACTTTATTATAACCTGTGACATTATTCATTCAAAAATATTTACTTAGGACTTAATTTGAACCAAGTACTATGTTAAGTGCCAGGTACTATCCTATGGATAAAGACATCTTCATATGCCATTTCTGCCCTTCTGGAATGTATAAGCCAGTTAGGTGAAAATAATACTTTTTCTATTGTTTTGAAGTACTAACTGCATTTCCTAAGGTTTTTTTTTTCTTTTATTTAAATGTCAAACCATTCTGTGGGGTACAAATTATTATTCTCATTTGCAAATAAAAGGTACTCAGAAGTGAGAAGACACTTAACAGAGATCGCACAGGACCACAAAAAAGTCCCAAACTAAATATTGCAAATCAGAGATTCATAGAAAATTTTAATGAAAAAGTTTTGCGCTGGTAATTTAATTTGAAGACGACATTATGCAATATAACAACCACTGTTCAATTCCTATTATTTTGTTTAGTGAAATTTGGTAACACTTCTAATTTTTTCTACTATTTTTTCTTATCTTTAAAATATAAAGTTCTTAGGGCCAGCCAAATAGCTCAGTGGATTAAAGTGCCTGCAAGCAGGCACAGGGGCCAGGGGTATGATCCCTGGGCCTGCAGGGCTATGCCTGTCCCCCCCCCCGCCTCCAGGGCACACGAAGACAGCAATTGAAACTGGGTAGGGTGGTGTGCACTTGTAATCCCAGCTCTTGGGAGGCTGTAAACAGGCAGATCACTATGAGTCTGATCTAGTAGCGAGACCCTGAACACTCTGTAGACTCTTCCCTAAAATACAAAAATAAATACATAAATAAAATAAAATATGAAGTTCTTGGGCCAGCCAGATAGCTCAGCAGACTAAAGTGCCTGCTTAGGCAGAGTGCAGCGGCCAGGGTTCAATCCCTGGTGAGCCATGCCAGCCCCGCCCCTGGGGCACAGTGAGACTGGACGTGGTGGTGCACACCTGTAATCCCAGCACTTAGGAGGCTGAAAACAAGAGAATCACTAAGAGTCCGATCTACGATCTACATAGTGAAACCCTGGAGACCCTGTCCTAAATACAGAAAATAAATGAGATTTTTGATGCTCAAAATTAACAAAGTTTAAATAAAGTCTGCAGATTATAGTATTTATCAATGTGCATTCCTTGATTTCTTATTATGCAATGTCATTTTTTAGAAAAGAAAATATTTACACATAAAAAGTCTATCTGCAAATGACTCAAACATTTCAGAAAAACTAAAATCTTAAAATTAACAGAATCTTAACATTTGAAGAAGCTAGTTGAAGAATATGAAGCTCACAGAGGAATTCATTGCATTATGCTAGCAATAATTTCAAAAGTTTACAATGATTTAAATTGTTTATCAAATGCTTAAAATATAAATTACTGGGCCAGGGAAATAGTAGAATAAGCGCTTGCCTGGCAAGCACCAGGTCCTGAGTTCAATTCTGCATACTGCAAGAAAAAAAAAAAACTAAAATATAAATTACTGAAAATCCTCTAGATGTATGTATACCATAACTATATTTTAAACTAGAAGAAAATACATAATATGCCGCGATATTTAACGTGTTTATGGACTAAATAATTGTGTTTCTCCAAAATTCACATGAAATTCTAAATCTCCAATGTGATAATATTTGGAGATAGAGCCCTTACAAAGAAAGTAGGTATCTCAGTTACACCTCTCTTGTTGCTGGGACAAATACCCAACACTCAGATTGAAGGAAGGAAAGGTTTAGTTCCTGGAGGTTTCAGTCCATGCTCAGCTGGCTCCAAGGCAGAGCAGCGCATGGCAGAGAACAAGCTTTCATGGCAGCGGCAAAGAGCAGAGACCCAAGGGGGTGGCAGCAGCTCAGGCAGCAGATAACCTCTTCCCATCTTTACACTGTACTGCAAACTACCTGCCCCAGGGCAGGTGCAGCATCCACACCCACAATAGTCAACCACAAACTGTAGAAGCCTCAGTGAACCCCATGAGACTTTGGGGGCACAACTAGACACAAACCATAACAGTAGGTTTGGAGGAAGTCATTAAAGTACAGATATATAAAGAGATTAGTACCCTTATGAGAAGTAGAAGAAAGCCAGGCACAGTGAACCATATCTGTAATTATAGTGCTCTGGCAGGATGAGGCAGGAGGACTGGGAAGTCAAATGAAAAAAATAGAAAATAAGGGCTGGGGATGTAACTCAGCGTGAAAGCTCTGGGTTCTATCCCGAGTACCACCTCCATCCACACAAAGTAAAAGAGACCACCCCTTACTCTTACTGTCCTCCATCCACTGTGAGGATACAGCAAGAAGACAAAGGAGGAAGTAGGCCCTCACCAGACACTGAACCTGCTATGGCCTTGATCTAATACTTCCTAGCTCCAAAAACATTGACAAGACTGGGCGGGGTGGTGCGCACCTGTAGTTCCAGCTCTTGGGAGGCTGTAAACAGGCAGATCACTATACGTCCAATCTAGTAGTGAGACCCTGAACACTCTTTAGACCCTTCCCTAAAATACAAAAAGTAATAATTTTTTTAAAAAGTTTAAAAAAAAACTTTGACAGATAAATATACATTAAGCCATTCTATTATATTTTTGTATAGCAGCCCAAACTGTCTGCTTTATACAGTTGAAATAATTTGTTCTCTTCCTTATTTTCAGGTATTTTTATGTAGTTACATTTCCTTCATATTGGAAAAAAAGGATTTGAAAACATAAAAGACACAGTGAATTTTACCAAAAACATTTACAAAATTTTAAACTATGCTTAGGGATAAAAACTTTCATATTAAAATAATGTTTTTTGGAGTAGATAGATAACACTAAGTAAGTGTCCTTTTAAAAGAAACAACAGAGACTAATATCAATAGGGACACAAACGGCATGGCCTTGAAATCCACATGCTGTTACATTCTGAAGCATCCAAGAGGAAATGCGTGCAGTTCTCTGAGCACTTAATAAAAGATAACCGGGCCCAGAACTGAGGAGCTGAGGAGAAAGGCGGTCAGGAAAACAATTCTCTATTAACAGGAAGCTGGACCAAAGAACAATAGGCAAGTGAGAAATGAATTAGCAAAGAAACTACAGTGAAATAGAGAAAATAGGAACATCTGCATATATGAAAAGTACAGCATGCCTATCAGTTCACAGAATGACACCATATACTTAAGGGTGAGGGTACAGCACGGCAGTAGAGTGGTTCTCGGACATAGACAAAGCCCTGGGTGCAATTCCAGAAATGGCCCCCCAGCAAAAAAAAATCTAGGCAGTAAGGAGGAAATGAGAGCTTCTTCTGGAATGTAGCAAGTGGTTACTTCAAAAGAATACTAACAGTGAATAAAAACGAAGTACAAGAAATAAAGTCATATTGTTATGTTGAGCTGTAGGGGACTCAGGTCAACAACCTCTGACACTGTCAGTCAAGTGGAAGACCCAATACTATTGTGGACTACTGGACTATTTTGGAATATTTTGCCAAGTTCACACACCTATAATATTTAAATGATGGAACTAAACAAAAACAAAAGGGGGGATGCAGATGAATGACCATTTTGTATCTGTGTATTCCAAATGGTTAGGATAGATATATAGCTACACTCTCTTAATTCAAGAAATACAGGATCTGTTCTAATAGTGTTTGTAAATAGGATATCATGTCTGCATCTTGTACAACAAATAACCACTAGGAAGACAGTATGCAATGTGTTAGTTATTGGAACTGTCCTACCAATTTGATTTGAAACTGTCTCATTGCTATTTGTCTCTCAATAAAATTATGGGGAAAAAAAGAAAGGAACCACTGTAATCTCTAATTTTATATTTGAGGAAACTGAGGCTGGGGCAGGGCTTCATTGGACTGAATGGCTTTACTGAAACTCCACAGTGAGTTACTGGGAAGACAAGAACTCAGCATCAGTTCAGAATTCTTTTCATCAACCCCGCTGCTTTCTCCAAAGCACTGCATGCTGGAATTCCCCAAACCATTATACTGTATTGCAAACCGTGTTCATAATAAAAAGTCAGCAATATAATAAGCTCGATTTATCTCTAAAAATCAAATTGTCTTCTAGGAGAACAATCCAATTTGTTTAAATACCTTATAACGGCATCTCATGTGTGCGCACAACATAGAAGTAGGGAATAAGAAACAAAAGCATTTCATAAACCCTTCATATTGGTAAATATGACAGCGCCTATATGTCAGGGGAAGGGCACTTACACCAAGCCCTTCTCCTTCACCCATGTTGTTCTGTATTAGGAATCTTCTGGTTACCTGTTTCCAAACTGGTCCCAAATGCTTTCTTGCAACTGCTCATAGACACTATACAGAGAGTGACAGAAAACAGAAATCTAAAAATGATTCTTAAACATCCACAATCTTCTTTTGGTGATTTAGGTCTCTGCCACCTTGAGTCTTCAGGTTACCTCAGTGTCCAAACTGCCCCTCAAAGCTTTTAATTGCACATATAGGCCCCTATACTCACCATACATAGGAGTGGGGAAAAACAACAAGAATCAGAATAGAACATGATTCTTTTCCTATTTTGTGCAGGGTCTCACCACACAGCTCGGACTCATAGTGATCCTCCTGTTTTCTGCCTCCCTAATACTGGGATTGCAGGCATGTGCCACCACACCTGGACTCCATCACTGGCTCAGCGCACCTGGGGGCGGGGCTGGTGGGGCATGCGGTGCCAGTGATCAAACCCTGACCCCTGTGCTTACCTATGCAAGCGCTTAATCCACTGAGCTATATACCACAGGCCCTTAGAATAGAATATGATCCTTAAAAGTTTTATCATCAATAAAATCCACCCAGTGAAAGGACGCTAGCATAATCTTCAGCGTCTCTCACTATAAATTGGCAGGAGGATCAAGTACCTTTGAATACTCTCTGCTACTTATGGCATTTTGTCGTGGTTTGGAACTTTTGCAAGGGAAACAATACAGTACAGGACACACTTTATGATAGTATTTCATAATGAAACACCCAAGAAACACATACAACAAGTGCATGAAATCTATCCACTCACTAAGTACTAAAGAATTCAGCTGAGGACCTAGATCCTAATATCCTGCATGAGTCCAGCTGGAAACCCAAAGCTCATAACAATGCCTCCCACAAGTCCAACTGGAGGCCTAGAGCCCAAAACAAGGTCTCATGTAGGTCCTCTTCACGGATCTTCATAGGTCAGTGGTGGAGGCTAGAAAGTCTATGCCAGTGGGAAGGAGGATCTGTGCTAGCAGGCTGAGGGATCTGAACTGGAGCTAGGAAACAAGCAACACTCAAGGAAAGTACCAGAGCTCCCCCAAAAGTATCACAGCCATCCTCAGCAACAGTGAGGTCCTTGGCTCCTCCAGCAATAAGGAAAGCTGAGTTCCCCTCAGGAAAGCCAAAGTGACAAGTTTCATGAGGCTGAGCAGGGCAACATCTTCCCCTCCAGAGCTAGGAAGCAATGCTCAAGCTTCTCCAAAGTTCATCAGGAAAGCCAGGATGAAAAGATCCTCCAGCAAAACAGCTCAAGAGAACTAGCAGCCTGCAATAGCTTCTCCAAACAGCCTCCCAAAGAGCACTTTGGCAGCTTCTCCTGTTCTGCCTTTATGCTGCTGGCAACAATTCGCAGATGGACCTCCTGCACCCAGCCCCACACTAGTTTAATTCAGCTGGGTGTAATAAACAGCCCAGCAGTTAGAAATCCACTTCACTTTGTGACCTCAGGTGCCCTTGCCTTCATCAGTAAAAGAGCTACACTAAAGGATTTCAAAGATGTCTCCCAGTTGTAATATTTTGTGATCCTGTGTGCTCTAAGCTAATAATTTTGTCAAGCAAAATTTAAACACCCTCATATTTATATGTATTTTTTATAAAAAAAAAATTAGAAACTCCCCTCAGAAAAACTGGATGGTACTCATGGCTTAAGTTCAGAATCTAAGAGTCAGAAGCTATGAATTCTACTCCTAGCTCTACTAAGAAGCTCTCTGGGTAAGCTTGGAAAAATTCAAAAGCAAGAGACCATCCATGCTACGTCAGACTCATGTGTGGGGAACACTGATTTTGCAATAATCTTTTATTGTTTTTGTGATATTAGGGATTGAACTTGGGGCCTTCACAATGAGCTACATACCCATTCCTTTTTTGTATTCTGAAATAAGGTCTTGCTAAGTCACTCAATTGTGCAAGGTGAGCTCAAATTTGTGATCCCCTTGTCTCTACCTCTCAGAATGTGAGATCATAAATGTGCACCACTGTACATACTTACTGCAACGAATTTTAGTGATGCGGTGGATTGCCAACTGGCAGGCAACTTGTGACACTCAGCTGAAATGAATGAACACGGTGCTGGTTGTGGGAGGCCCACCTGAGGATTGTTACCAGCAATGAAAGAGACAGAACTAGAGAAGTTGTTGGGAAGTTGTTAGGGAAGCTTTTGGAAGCTCTGGTTCTCTTGGGCTATTCTGCTGGTTGACCTTGTTATGCTGACTTTAATGGTGAATTTGGCTGTTCTTGTCAAAGGAGCTTGGGACCTCGTCACTGAGAATGGCTGTGGCTCACTTTGGGAGAAGCTCTGACCCCCACCTTGAGCATTGCTTACTGGCTCCAAAGGAGAAGATGGTGCTCAGCTCAGTCTCCTAGAGAACCCTGTCCTATTGGCCTTCCTGATGGGAACTAAGCTTTCTTCATTGGTAGAGGAGCTCGGGACCTCACTGTTGCTGAGGATGGCTGTGGTACTTTTGGGGGGAGCTCTGGTGCTTACCTTGAGTGTTGCTTCCTGGCTTCAGTTCTGATCCCTCAGCCTGATAGCACAGACCCTTCATGATGCTGGCACAGACTTTCTAGCCTCCACTACAGACCTATGGGCCTTTCCAGTACAGATCCATGAAGCAGGTCTGCAAGAAATATTGTCATGGACTCTAGGCTTCTATTTGGACTTGTGAGAGGCACTATTACGAGCTCTAGGTTTTCAGCTGGACTCACACAAGATATTGGGATCCAAGCCCTCAGCTGGATTCTTTAGTCTTTAGTGTGTAGACAGATTTCCTGCACTCTTTGTATATGATTCTTTGGGTGATTCTTATAAAATATGTGTCCTGTATTGTATTGGTCCCCTATTAAAAACCTCAAACCACTATAGAAAAAAAAGGCATGAATTTTGAAGACAAAAGTTATCAATAACCAAATGACAGTTTAACAGAGCAACCTGTAAGAGAACACATGCTCACGTGGCAATTAGTAGACTTGGCATCTAGCCCCAATGCCAACAATGATCAACTGTGTGTCCAAAGTGAGAACAACAGGCCAGAAGCAGAGAGGACACCTACATTGTCTAAATACCTATAGTATATTCCAGGCACATTAGTTACCTGAAAAAGACAGGAGAGGACTGGCTTCTCCAGGATCACTTCCAGCATAAAGATCCAAATTTAATCTCCATCAGTGTTGGAGAACCAAGGTAGAGAAGCAGAGTTATGCAAAATTTACTATGAATACTGGTTCATAACATATTTAAAAGAAACAAAATTACTGCAGGTAGAGGGCACAACCAACAGAAAGGAAAGCATCTAATTATCACTGGCAAAGGGAACTAGCAAGTGTGAAAGTGGAGGATAGGGAGAAAAGGAACAATAGCTATTACATGAACATGGCCAGAACACAGAGCCCACTAGGGGACTCATGGAATATAGAATTGAGAAGGAAGAAAAAAATGCAGCAATTTAGTTTAAAAAAATCTCATCTATACAACATATGTAATATGCTTGGAAAAAAAGACTGGAAAAAAATTACAATGATACCTTGGTTGTCAAATGGAATTAATCCCAAATTTATGAACACCAAAATGTTTGATAACTAAACATATTTTTCCCATAAAAAACAATGGAAGATCAAATAATTGATTCTGAGACCCAAAAATTACACTTACAAACTCTTCTGTCCAGAACCTTTAACAAATTTTGCAACAATTTCTTTTTTAATTCTATGATGGTTCTCAGTTTTCTTCTTAGCTTTACTGCTGGTATCATAGACTTTATTTGGAGTCATGGTGTTATGGTTTGGGTCTTGATGTTCCCCCAAAGCCTCATGTACTTTTAGATGGTGCAGTGTTTTTTGGAGGTAGATGAATCTAGAGTTTGTGATTGACTTATCTTTCAATGCTAGGGTTAAGGGTGTAGGACTAAGGCTGGGTGATTACTGTGTCAGTACACTGACTGGATTAAAAGTGCCCTAATAGGGGCCGGGGAGATGGCTCAGTGACTTAAGATGGCTCAATGACTTAAGCACTTCCCTGGCAAGTGCAAGGGCCTGAGTTCAATCCCCAGTTCCGGAAAAAAAAAAGTGCCCTAATCTCAGCCATGTGAATAAAATATAAGGGACAGAACGAGATTTGTCTTCTTTCCCATGGTTCCTTGTGCTATTTTGTGAGCACTACGAAGTATTCTCCTCTGTGATGCCCCTTTGCCTTGCCACCCTGCCTGGAACCAGCTGATTATAGACTAAAACTGTGAGTTAAATAAATCTTTCCTCCTTTAACCTCGGGTGTTGGGTATTTTGTCTCAGCAACAAGAGAAAAGTAACAAACACTTGTTTATGGTATTTTATAAAGTGGGGAAAAAAAGCCCAATGACAAATGTTTTAAAGCACTAACACAGGCACTACATATTCTCTTGGTGAGAGCGGTATTTAGACTCAAGAGACTCAATCTCAGCCAATACAGTTTTTTTTCTATTCATATTTTTATTTCAGGTATTGAGTAAAGTTACAAACATTGAGCAGATTTTTTCGTTTCAAACTTTGCTATTTGAGCACTGGAAAGTTCAAGCGTAGAGCCATTTTAACAACTGAGGTGTCGCCCAACATTATGAAAGTGCTTTTGAGTAGGACTGTGTGTGGCCATTACTTATGTATACAATCTTGTAGTTTCCAATTTTCTTAGAAAGCATATGGTGTGATTACTACCAAGAAAAAAGAAGAAATAAAATGTTTACTCAGTACCTATTCTGTGTCAGGCTAAAAACACAACCAAGACAGCAACAATTTGGGCATAGGAAAGGCTTCAAAAAACAATGGGATATATTTGGGCATGATTTTCAAGTATGAAACACTATTCATCCAGTTGAACACTAAATATGGAGAAGACAATCCAAGCAGAAAAAACAATAGTTAAACAGACAAAGGATCTGGGAAAAAATGAGAAATATTCTCAGCACTTCCAGGAGTTGATAAGTAGGAGCTGTAGAGAGGAGAAGAAAGAGATAAAACCGGCCAAGTATTACAAAGAAATGTCACACAAAGAAATCACAGTTTCAACTTAGGACAACTTTCATGAAGCAAGAAGAACCAAATCATATTTTGATGGGAGGAAAAGGCTTTATCGTGCCCACTGTTAACAGGGCACAAAATGAATAACTGTGCCCCTCAGGTCCCTCAGACTACATATTATCTCCAGTGATTTCTTATTTTTCAGAAAGTCTTTCAGTGTACCCTCAAATGGATTCTGCCCCTTGAAAACGTTAGCAAAGAGGAGGAAAAAAACAATCACAGAAATCAGTAATAGTGTTTCCTCTCACCTTGCCACACTGAGTGAAAGATCAGGGGTGCTATTAAATCACAAAATTTCAGTATATCTGTATATAGTACTGCATGTATGTGTCAAAATAGAATCTAGCCTCATTTTAAAATTGTATTATTACTTTATTATTTTGTTACGAAATTTTGGTTAACTTTGGCCCATAAAATTTAAAAAAATTCCTAAAATAGTCCATTCTTGTTACCATATAAGCACTTATGAGCATTGCTACTGGTGAAGCATCTTATTTCAAAAGTTTGGTTCACTAAACACTGTGGCTAGTCATCAACTTGCCTCTTTCTCCCACTAGGTCATGTGCTATCTGTAGGTTGGCAAGGGGGTTACATCAGTTCTCCATCCTCTGGATCTAGCACAGGACCTCATGGCAATCACCAAAGAAATATCTGTTAACCCAAACTCGCTAGAGCCATGGGTGTAACTCAGTAGTAGAGCACTTGCCAAGCATGTACAAGGTCCTCAGTTCAATCCTCAGCACCATAAGGCAAAAAAAGAAATGTTAAAAAATAAATTAAGCCATGGGTGATGGCATATACCTATAATCCCAGCACCCTGGGAAGCTGAGGAAGCAGTATCATAAATTCCAGGCCTGCCCGGACAATTCAGTGACTTAGCAAGAATGTCTCAAAAGATTTAAAAAAAAAAAAAAAAAAAA
>NW_004524777.1:2631024-2636337 GCF_000260255.1 Octodon degus
TGATTCCCATCGTAACTTGAAGGGAAACTTCACAATGTCCGGAGCCCTTGATGTCCTACAAATGAAGGAGGAGGACATCCCTAAGTTCCTTTCTTCAGGAACCCACTTAGGTGGCACCAACCTGGATTTCCAGATGGAGCAGTATATCTATAAAAGGAAAAGTGAATCTACATCATAAATCTGAAGCGGACTTGGGAGAAGCTCCTCCTGGCAGCTCGAGCCACAGTGGCCATTGAAAACCCTGCTAACATCAGCGTCATATCCTCTAGGAACACCGGCCAGTGGGCTGTGCGGAAATTCGCTGCTGCCCCTGGAGCTACTCCTATCACTGGCCGCTTCACTCCTGGAATCTTCACTAACCAGATCCAGGCAGCCTTCCGAGAGCCACGTCTTCTGGTGGTTACTGGCCCCAGGGCTGACCACCAGCCCCTAACAGACGCATCTTACATCAATCTGCCAACCATTGCTCTGTGCAACACAGATTCTCCTCTGCGCTATGTGGACATTGCCATCCCATGCAACAATAAGGGAGCTCGCTCTGTGGGTCTGATGTGGTGGGTGCTGGCCCGGGAAGTGCTGCGCATGTGTAGCACCATCTCCCATGAACACCCGTAGGAAGTCATTCCTGATCTCTACTTCTACCGGGATCCTGAAGAGACTGAAAAAGAAGAGCAGGCTGCTGCTGAAAAGGCTGTGACCAAGGAGGAATTTCAGGGTGAATGGACTGCACCAGCTCCAGAGTTCACTGTTGCTAGCCTGAGGTCGCTGACTGGTCTGAGGGCGTTCAGGTGCCCACTGTGCCCATTCACCAGTTCCCTACTGAAGACTGGAGTGCTCAGCCAGCCACAGAAGATGGGTCTGCAGCCCCCACCACGCAGGCCGAGTGGGTAGGAACCACCACCGAGTGGTCTTGAGCTGTTCTGCCGACACTTCAGCAAAATGGGAATGAGGTTGGCAGAAAATAAAACAATTTCTAAGGGAAAAAAGGTAAAATGGCTAGGAGTTTACTTGGTGTGATAGCCTGGGTTCAATTGCCAATAACATAAATAAATAACCAGAAAACAAAGAAACTTTAACTTTGGAAATTTTCAAAACATATGTTAACTGTATTTGCAAAAATAAAACCTTTCTGTGTTAATAAGATTTAATAGCTAATCCCTGGGGTCTTTATTATATATCAATTAATGAGCTTGGAATACAACTCTACAGTTAAATCTGCAGCAATGCCTAAAAATGGAAAAAAATATAAATTTTTCTCAAAACACATCACTATTTGATAGATATTATCAGTCTGAATATACTTTAGTCCAAAAGCTTACCAATTTTCTATATAAATAGTTCTTGACAGCTTTAACCTCTATTTTAAAAAAAAGGTATCACCAAGACTACAATGACAAAGTATATATTGGCAAAAATAAAAGGAAAAGGCCTAGATGTTTGCCCTGCCCCAGCTATGGGAAAACATTCACTTATTAAAATAAAAACCAAGCCTAGAGCAAATGGCAATTTAAGTTTCATTGGGTGACTTTGGTGAAACTACAACATAAAACGTTTCATGAAGTCCTTCTAGGCCAGGCGTGGTGGCACACGCCTGTAACCCCAGCACTCAGGGCACTGAGGCAGAAGAATCGCTGTAAATTTGAGGCAAACCGAGGACATATGATTACTTCAATGGTAGACTGAACTACATAGCAAGATCCTGTCTCAAAAAATCAATAAAAATAAAGTCCCTCCAAAATCAGAACTAGACACAGTTTCAAAACAAATTCAGAAATACGTGCTGCGCTGGCTGAGACCCGGGACGGTGGCACAGGCTGGTAATCCCAGCGCTTGGAAGGCTGAAAGCAGAAGGATTACTAGGAGTCTGAGCAGCATAGTGAAAACCTGTATCAACTACATCAAAACAAATTTAGAGAGGGGCTGTGGTGGAGATCTATGGTGAGTGCTTCCTGGCATTCCTGAGTAAGATGCTAGATTTGATCTCCAGCACTACAAATAATGTAAAATGCATTTAAATGAAGTATGTGTTAGGAACTTCTAGTTATATAAAACTATAGGAACTATGGTAGTTATAGAAGAAAACAACACCAGAGCACAGAAGAAACTTTTCAATACTTTGTGAGTAAGGCCAGGGATGTAGCTCAGGGGAATAAGCGCCTGCTTAACAAGCGCAAGGTCCTGAGTTTGATACCCAGTACCACAAAAAGAGAGGGTTGTCCATAAAGAGAATAAAAAGTCTCTATACTAAAAAGATATACGAAAAATCTAAATGACAGAGACAATATATGTAGGCTTTTTTAAATGCCCTTATAGGGGCCAGGGAGATAGCTCAGTAGAATAAGCATCTGCCTGGCAAGCACAGGGTCCTGAGTTCAATTCCTGGTACCGGAAAAAAAAAGCCCTTATAAGATATATGTACTTCATTTACCATAAACTTCTGTCATTTAAAGTATAAAACTCAAAGTTGCTTGTTTCTTACTTAAAAACAAAGTACATATTCCTTTTTAGAACATTAAAGAAATAAAATGTAAAAAATACAAATGCTCTGTAATTCCTTATCATACTAAATTATTTGCAAGATTTCACTGTACTCTAGTAATTCTCATTGTGTAATTTTCTCTTTAAAACGTCTGTTTTATTATACACTAATGCAGCTATACTGTAACTAACAGTGGCCCCAACATCAAGTACCCTGACATACCATCCAATGCCCAGTAGTCTAAATTTTAAAGAAAAGCTGAAATAAATGTCTAAGATGTCAGATGCTAAATAATGCTTCTCTAGACTTAATCTTTCTTTCTTTCTTTTTGTTTTGGTGCTGAGAATCGAACTCACAACCTTGTGCTTGCCAGGTAGGTGTTGTAACACTGAGCTAAATCTCCAGCCCATCTCTAGACTTGTAGAATACAGGATATCTGGTGACCTTCATACAACATCACATTGTATAATGCCTCTCCTTCTTTAATTCTACGCATCAACTAATACAATAGATGTAAACTTCTGCAATATTTAACTTCAGAAAAGTAATGTTTGTCTAAAAAGTTACAGAACTAGCTACGGAGAAAGCCCAGTTCATTCTTGTTCTCTTGACCTCCTTCCCTCCCCCTCCCCTTCCCCCTCCCCCTCCCTGAATGATGATGACCCAGCCTGTAGTCCTCCTGCTCATCAGGCCTTCCCTCCCTATAAAAGTCTATTATCACATACCTGAGCTATCTAACATGGTCTCACCAACTCTTATCTCCTGAGTATTAGCTTTTAAGCAGCAAGCAGACACACACTTGAGTCCAGAAATAACATCACAAGGCATACAATAAGCCCTTTTTATTCCTAAAATATAGTCTTACAAAAAGTTCGTGTTAAAGTAAACATGCCACCAGATCTTTAATTATTAATAGTATTCCATACCATAGTGATGATGAATCAGTAAAACTGATGTTGAAATCCAAAAAGTCACAGTATGTTATTTCAAAGACTGAAGTTTCTCATTCACTGATAGACATTTTGAGTTCCACAGTTACTTAAACAAACTCAATCTCTCAATTTTGATGAAGCAGCATTACCATGACCTTAGCTACCAATAATGTCTCTAGAAGAAGCATTCTTGAACAGTGTTTAAAAGCCATGATGAGATACAACACTAGATTTGTAGTTCAATTCAAATTCTGGTCAAACACCTTATTGCTTGTGTCACCTTAAGATTGTCCTCATCTCTTACACTTCCTACCCTCCAGCCAAGCCCTCTTTCAGCTGATATGGGCCCACATTCTGGGGCTGCACACACAAAAACTGTTGGGCCCAGGATGGCATTCTCAGTTCATCAGTATCAGACTGGAGAATCTAACTGAATAGGCTAGTTTCCCCTGTAGATTATTCAGCCTCTATTTACTCCAGCTTTATAGATAATGGTTTTACATTTTGCATGACTATGACTAGAGAAGCTTCCACTTCAAATGCACAGACCAAGAAAACTCTATATGTCAGAATACCTGGTAACTTGTGGAGGACCACCTAGGCAACTCTCCTTGAATGAAGAGCAACTGTCTCCATTTTGGTTGTGTCTGAGCCTATTTCCACATATTGATATATACAGAGCTGGCTGGTGCTTTTCCTTATCCCTTCAATTGATTTAAGCAATGAATACTGTTCTAGCTGAGGTGTCCCCACCAGCTGTTCCGTAATATGAGCCAATAAAGAACCAATATTCCATGCTGTCCTCTGAGATCAGTCTGAAGAAAAGAGGCTATGACTTACTGGGGCTGGAAAGATTACACACCAGAGCTAAAGCAGTGAACCCAAACCATTAGATACTATCTCAAATGTGTAATGTAGATTATTTTGCATCTCCTTCTCTCTGCATATCGCAGAAGAAAATGCAGGCCTCCTAAGTAGCTCAGCTCACAGCACTCACCTACTTCCTGCCATTCTCAGTCATTCATCCTCAAACCACTCCTCCTTCATGACTGAATAATACTTGGGTTTGACCCTGGATCAAGGCCTTTGTTCCAGATAGCCATCACCATGGCTGGACTTAGGATCATTTGGCTCCCCATAACTATAAATATGTTTTAGTGTCTTTATTCTTGCCATAGGTTGCACTGGAGGTGGGAGATGGGAATTAAGTTCGTGAGATTCCAATCACTTATCCATGAGATTACAAATATAAACTTCCCAGACCAAGATGAAGGCCAGGAAGGGCTCTCAGTAGTGACTCTAGGAAAAAATCCTAGATTCCTAGGATCTCTGTAGGAAAAAATGGATTCACTTGAAAAACAAAACAATAAAGGAGCTAGATGGCTCAGCAAACTGAAGCGCTTGCTTAGGCAGAACTCAGGGACCAGGGTTCAATCCTCAGCCTGCGGGTGTCAGCCCTGCCCCCGGGGCATGCTGAGCCAGCAACTGAGACTGGGCATGGTATTGTGCACCTTTAATCCCAGCATTTAGGAGACTGAAAACAGGATGATCGCTACAAGGCAGATGTGTGTAGTGAGACCCTGTAGACCCTGTACTAAATACATCTGAAAAAAAAAAACAACAATAAAGGATACTGTATAGGGCAGGGGTAGTGATAATACACATCTAGTCAATGTGGAAGATTACTGTCTGCCATGGAATATAGAGCAGTAAAACCTGAAAAAAGGTGATCCACACATTTGACAATTTGGGTTTCTGGTTGATAAATGTGGCTTAAACCCTCCCTGTGCTGCTCATATTTGGTAATGTAGGATCTTCAGGAGGAAAAATGACCCAGATTATTTCAAAATTAAATATTAAGAAAACAGTGGCTTGTGGTAGAGCTAGGTAGTAGAGTGCTTA
>NW_004524777.1:2636465-2642726 GCF_000260255.1 Octodon degus
TGAAGTTAGTAATGCATGACACTAGGTTGCTTAGCAACTGGTAGCAAACCTTAACCAGACAGGATGTTCATCTCAGGAATGAGGTAACTTGTTTGCTTTAGGCACTGGGCCAAGTCCCACCTTCATATGTTTGATGGATTTCCTAGCTTCGTGGCTCCCAACATATCCCTAGATATACAGCTACTTTCTCTTAGTTCACTGAGAATAAAAGTTTGCGCTAATATTATTTAGACAAGATATCACGTCTGCATCTTGTCCTCTGAATAACTACCATGAAGACAATATGGAATGAATTAATTATTGTAAATGTCCTACTAACCTGTTTTGGAACTGTTCCATCACTATTTTATCTTTTTTTCTCATTAAAATGAATAAAAATTATTTTTAAAAAAGAGAAAAATAAAATGACCCACTCCTAATGATCAAGAAAGAAAGAAGAAAAAAGAAAAAAGTCTTTTTTTTAGGCTAGCTTTGAGACCAACATACAAGATCAATATTCTTCTGGGTCATCTGAAAATCATGCTTTAGGAAGCAAGCAGGGTGACACATACTTGTAACTTCAAAACTCTGAGACACAGAGGCAGGAGGATCACAAGTTTGAACCCAACCACAGGCAACTTGGTAAGACCCTACGTCAACAAACATTTTTTAAAATTGTTTTCAAAGAGTGGGGAATGGAGTTTAGTGTGAAGGCCCTGTGTTCAATCCCCAGAACCACAAAGGAAAAGAAAGGGGAGTGAAAAGCAAGGGAGGGGAGATATTAGGGATTCACTAGTAAACATTACAGGCCTTCTTTGGAGGATGATGAAATGGTTTTAAATTGATTTGGTAATGGTTTTACAACTCTGTAAATCTACTGAAAACAATTTAAATGTACAACCTAAATTGGTAAATTGTTTGGTAGGATATATGGTTTGGTTATTCCAAAACCAGATATAATTCAGAGACCTAAGCAATAAGCAGTATGCATTAATTAAATTAAAAACAATAGTTTAAGGCTGGGGATGCAATTCAGTGTTAGAGTACACACCTACCATGCACAAAACTTTGACTTCAGTCCTCAGCAACGCGAGAAGGGAAGAAAGGAGACAAGGAAGAGGAGTTGGGGGGGAGTGATGAAAAATAACAACCTGGCTTTTAAACCACTATACACAGGGATTAACTGCCATGGAAAAGTATGTGCTCCTTTCCCTAGATATCTTCAAAAAGAAGTTTATAATAATGAGAAAAATTTTGAACTTTGCCTGATTAGGCAAAACACTGAACTAATTAATCTCCTAAAAGACACGTTTAATTCTTTCCAAATTATACAAAAAGGTCAAAACCTGTTAAGGAATCAAATAGACATGAGAATTCCCAAGTCACTACTATTGATAATACTAAGCTCTGTGATTACCACCCTTGCAAGATTCTCCCTTTATCAAGTTATCTACTTCTGCAGTAGATATTTTACATCAGTATTTGCTTCTTCTTTCTTGATACTGGTGACAGAAGTCACAGCTTTTGTAATAAACTACTAAACCCCAGACCTTTTCAGATTTTTAAATTTGAGAAAGGATACTGCTAAGTCACTAGATTGTCCAGGCTAACAATAAGTTTCAATGCTCCTGCCACAACCCTCCAGGATTCTGGGATGACAGGTATGATCCACCATTCCCTGCTGGATTTCCTGATTCTTTATAATAACTGCAAGCTTCTGGGTTTTATAAACCCAGACATGCTTATGTTTTTATGAAACGGGGCAGACACAAGAGGAAATAAGTAGTTTTCTATTTTTGTAAGGAAGCACAACAGATCACAGAAGGAAAATACGAGAGACTACTGGAAAGAAAAATGGCACATCCACACCATCCTACATGCAATAGTAATGTCTCTTCACTGGTTAAGAATAATCAAGACAAAGGTATGAAAAAAAAGCTAAAGAAAACTCTTATGTTGTACTATTATTTCAGGAATTAAGCATTGTTTGAGAATATGAACTATGAAACCTTGATTTTATCTCAAAAATATTTTGCAAATATAATTGGACATAAATCTCTAAGATCATTTCTAAATCACTGATCTATATGTGAAACTTAGTGCTTTGCCTCACTTGCTAAAATGCGATAAAATATAGATAAAATGTTTTAAATAAATGTCCCCTCTTTCTGAACTACTGTGTAGATCATGTTAAAAATTTTATTAGTACTTTTATTTGTTTCAGAACAAATATCAAATAGTTCCACTAATTAAATGGACTTACATTTGCACTGTTTATCAGAAGAAATTCATCCTTAAATGATAGGGAATCCTAACCAAGCTATTCCATATTACACAAGGTTAATCCTTGGTATATATATTTAAAAATTAATCTTTCTCAAACTGATATTAGTAGATATATTCAAATCTGACACATTTTTTTTAAAATTTTGATGAACTTGCTTATTTTTCAAGATGCATCTTCCTGAACTATTTCTCATTAACAAAGAATATTGCTAGCTGTTAAGAACAGAAATTTGGCAATAAGTTTTGTGTATGTTAATATATTTTATTTGAAATAAACCTTGATAAAGGAGAAAAAAGACTAAGGTAAGAGTAAGACTAAATTCAAATCTAGTCTCTCAAACTAAATAGCAATATGGTTTAAACAAGTTATTTGTCTTCTATTCCTCAGCTTCTTCCTCTATAAAATGAACATTCTAACACCATCAACCTTCTCTTAGTTACTTTTCTGGTTGCAGAAACAAAATATCTGACACCCAGTGTTGAAGAGGAAAGGGTTTATTTGGCTCACAGTTTGTAGAGATTTCAGTCCATAATTAGCAAGCTATGAGGCACGGTGGCATGGCAGATAGGCCTCACACAGGAGAAACACTCATGGTGGGCAGAAGGTGCCAGAGCAACAAGGGACCCTAACAGTATCTTTCAGCCCCTCTTATACTCTATCTAGACTACTGGGATTAAGGTGGTGCCAAACCAATCAGTGGACTGATTTAGCAATCATCCACCCTTAACCCTAGCACCCTTACTCCTAGAATTGAGCAATAAATCAATCACATAGTCTAAATTCAGCTGCCTCTAGCAAAAGCCCCACTTATGACTGCATAAAGATTTGGGGGGACATCTAGATACAAGCTATAACATTCTGCCCCTGGCCAGCTAAAGACTCATGCACATCCGTTTTACACAAAAAGCATTTAGTCCACCTCCAAGAGTTGCCAAAGTCCTAACAATTTCAGCATTGCTGAAAAGTCCAAGTCTCCAGTCTTCTCTGAGATTTAAGGCAAACTCTTAGTTGTGAGCACCTACATAAATGAAAAGAAAGTTAAACACTTCCAAAAATGCAATGGCACCAAGTAAACATTACAATTTCAAAAGATACAAATAAAGGGATACAAAGAAATAGGACCAAACCAAGTCTAAACTCCATCAGGGCAAATATTAAGTCTTGTTCAATGTCCAGCATCAGAAGCAGTCTCCTACAAGACACAAAGAGGTTGTGTGGCTCTACTTCTATAGCACTTTTGGCGATTGTAGCTTTCATAGCTTCTTTCTTCGGCTGGCTTTGCTCACACTCTTTGCAGCTTTCCTTGGATGATCCATGTTCCTGGTTTCTTCCATTTTCTAGGATCTCCACTGCACCTTCAGCTTCACACTCACAGCTTCACACACTGTCTTGTCAGGGTAACACTGCCAGGCCTCCCAGGGCTTCTTCTGAAATCTAGGTGAAAGGCTTTCTGAGCCCACAACTCTTCCATTCTGCATGCACCTAAAACCAAGAACCATGTGGATGATGCCAAGGTCTGTTGTCAGCTGCAGCAGTATCCAGGCTTCCTTCTCTCTTGGCTATGGGGTCCAGTGCCCATGAACCACAGCCTAAGGAACAACTTCCCTTGACTGTTGCCATTATGGAGCACAGTACCCTGTGGCTTTCATCTATAAGTGAAGTCTCTGACTTTTGCAATTTTAAGGCTGTAAAGGGCATAGTCCTGCTACTTCTTGTGATGCCCTCAGGCCCTTGTTTCTATTCTCCTCTTCTTAACTCAGCAATCAAGATCACCTCTGCTGTCTTTTCAGTCTGTAACTTTACTGGCGCTACCTTTCTGGGCAAACTCACAACATTTTAAATCATTTTCTCTTGATTATCAACAGAGATCTGGTTAAAAGCCTTCAACAGTAGCCACACCACTGCCTCAACATTACACTGCTTTAAATATCTTCTGTAATATTAATCAGTCTGCCACCCTTAATCTCAGTCTCAGGCAGTCTACACACAGCAGAAAGCAGACAAAATTTATACCACACATCCTCTGGCATAACACACATCCTCTGGAGTCCAACAGCCAGTGCAGTCCTTCCCAGCAGAAAATCCTGAGCCTGGTCTTTGCCAGCAGGATTTCTATCACCTTTCTGATCTTCTCAACTCTGACCAGAATCTCCCTTCAAGTACAGCCTAAGATGTTGCAGCTCCCCTGTCAGGCAACATCTCTAAACTTTTCTCAACCCTTCCCATAAGCCAGCACCAGAGGCTTCTGAAAAATATGGTCAGATACAGTCACAGCAATGACCCCACTTCTCTGGTACAAAATTTTGTCTTACTTTTTTTGATGCTGAGACAAAGTACTCAACCCTAACAGTTAAAGGAGAAAAGGCTTATTTATTATTTAGCTCAAAGTTTATAGAGATTTGAGTCCATAATCAGTTTACTCCAATGCAGAGTAGCTTGACAGATGGTGGCACAGGGGAGAACAGTTCATTGCACCCATAAGATAACAAATGCAACAATGGAAAAGAAGACAAGCTTCTTTCTCTCTCTTATATTTTATGCAGGTACTGGGATTAAAATGGTGTCAAACCAATCAGTGTACTGATTTAGTAATGAGACACCCTTAATTCCAGAATGATACACTCTAGATTCAACTACCTCTGAAAAATCCTCACCTATGACCATATGAGCCTTTGCCATAATGACATTTATGTAAATATAGTAAATGCTTATAATTTATAAACTCGTTAGGCAACACTAGGTAAATCAGTTCAACTACCATGAAATGAGTAAGATGAGTTATAAAATGATAGTTGGAGGCATTATAAGAAATGAAGGGGCTGGGGAGATGGCTCAGTAAACTAAGTGCTTCCCTAGCAAGCGCAAGGGCCAGAGTTCAATCCCTGGTTCCGCTAAAAAAAAAAAAATTAAAAATTAAAAAAATAAAATAAAATGGGGCTGGGGAGATGGCTCAGCAGAATAAGTGCTACCCTGGCAAGTGCAAGGGTCTGAGTTCATGCCCCAGTTCCAAAAAATGAAAATTACACATCGTTCTTTTCCATAAATACAGTAAAATCTTACAGTATAAGCAACTGAATCCAGCAAAGTATAAAAAATCATGTCACAATCAGACTGAGTTCATTCCCATATAAAGGGTCTATTTAACATTCAAAAACTGGGAGGTTGCTGGTTAGCTCAGTTGTTTAAGAGCCTATTGGGGCAAACCCAGTCAGGTGCGTGGGACTGCAGCTCAATCCCCAACTACCCATGCATCACCTGCTCTTACGGCAGCCTGAGCCAGCCCCCCGCAAAAAAAAAAAATCCTTCTCAAAAAAAAAAATGTAATCTATCATATCATCAGGTTAAAAAGAAAGTTATGTGATTATATCTGCTGATACAAAAAAGTATTTGACAAAATACATATTCATCATAAAAACTCAAGAAAATTAGAAATAAAGCACAGCTCTCACAAGTTAATAAAATATATTTACCAAAAAAAATAACAGCTAACATGATGATGATAAGAAACCAGATGCTTTCCCACTAACACTAGAAATTGAGCAAGGATTTCGCCCCTTACCACTCCTTTTCAATTAGAAGGGCTAGGGAATACAAAAAGACAATTTAAAGTAGTTAATGCTACACAGATTGAAAAAGAAGAAATAATACTTTTTGTAGAAAATCCTCCCAAATCAATAAAAACTTTTGGAACTAAAAAGTGATTATAACAAGACTCCAGAATATATTATTAATATACAAAAGCCAACTGCTTTCTTATATTCCTATAATAAGCAAATGGAATTTGAAATCAAAAGCACAATATTCTATAAACTAGCACCAAAATAATAATCTTAACATATAAGTCTAATAAAATATATAGAACATCCATAGGAGCATAGCTATAAAACCTTAATGAAAGAAATCAGCCAGGAGCCCCCAGACCCAGTCCTAGCGCAGGTCCAGTGAGTGTGCAGAGAGTTTCCTGCTACCCTGCGCCGGCGGGACCAGTTCCAGCC
>NW_004524777.1:2649201-2650679 GCF_000260255.1 Octodon degus
GTGTATTATTTGTTGAAACTGTACTTCCGATTTGATTTGAAACTGTCTCATTGCTGTTTATCAATAAAACTTTGAAAAAAAAGAAAAAAAAAAGACCATCCGAGACAATGACGAGATTTAAATACAGAATGGGAGGTGGAGGATATTAATAAGTTACCAGCAATTTATATTGGGTATAATGATGTTGCAATGCTCACATTTACTAAGAGTCCCTATCAAATGTACAAAGAGATATATCTATGTATGTAAGAAGGATGGTTTGGACTGTAGCGTGAATTTCTGCTCTTCTATGGAAAGAAGCAATTAATGCTTAATTTTTTCTGTCTCCTTTTTCCAAATCTTTGATCTTTTTTCTCTTCTTAATGTCTTATATATTTCTTCCAATTTTACATGTACATATCTGGTAATATGAACTATCAGTTGGAAGACAACACTCAATTTCAACAAATACTGTGAAATTCATATTATTTTCTTAAACGAAATTCTGTATCACTTGTAATTTTTGTTTTAATACCATTTTGTACTGTTTAAAAAATAAAAAATATATAAAATATTTTTTAAAAAGATGTACACAAAAGTATTTATGGGTATGGTGGCATACTGTGTATGTTAGGCAGTTGGGTGGGAGTACCAAAAATGAAATTTTAAAAAAAGGGTTGGGACGGGGCTGGTGAGATTGCTCAGTGGTCTAAAGCACCTACTTAGAACAAGCTTAGCAAAGCACAAGGACTGTCGTTCAATTCCCCAGCACCACATGCCAGCCAGCCCTGTCCCCTGGTGGGCTGAGCTGGCCACACACACACACACACACACACACACACACATAAATAAATAAATAAATAAAAGGTTGGGTGATAGAAACAGTTTATTTTCTAGAGCGCGTGGTTTGTGTATGTTCAAAAATGTCCAAAATGAAAAGTTTTAAAAGTATGTGCGTTGAAACACAAGAACACAAAGGTTTCTTCCAAAGCCACATTTGTTTGACTCAGAAGCCTGATATACACCCAACTCTTTCTCATGAATATGTTGCGTAGGAGGCTGAGATTCCTCAACCATTAATAAAAACATATCCTTCATTAATCTCTACCACTCACCCACAGGAACAAACTGTCACGGAATTTTGTCTGGGACCTCTTGATAAGTCAGCATTGGCTTTGGACACTGGATGCTTTCATAATCTCTCATTCTTCCAGTTGAACAGCAAGTACTTTGATATGATGTTTGCAGACTGTAATGTCACTGTGACATTAAATTTCCTTTCTTTTTTTAATGTATCTAGTACAGGGTCTCACTACACAGATTGGACTCATAGTGATCCTCCTGTTTTCAGCCTCCCAAGTGCTAGGATTACAGGCCCGCACCACCACACCCAGTCTCAGTCCCGTCTCAGGGTGCCCTGGAGGTGGGGCTCGCACGGCACAGAGAGGATCAAACCCCAGCTCCTGTGCCTGCCTAAGCAGGCACTTTAGTCTGCTCAG
>NW_004524777.1:2650779-2663661 GCF_000260255.1 Octodon degus
TATTCAGGTCTTAGTTCAGCAATAACACTTTCCTCCCATAATCTGTTGCAATCTGTTTCATTTTGTACTTTAGAGTTAATATAGTGGGAAGCTAGTTTCTAAAGCAGTAGTATAAACATTGATTCCAAGAAAAACTTACAAATTCTATAGCCTTAACAAGTCAAAATGATGATGGACTGCTTCAAATATGTCTTTAGCAAAGGTGATCCGTCTACTTCCACCAGGATGGAATTTAGATTCTCTACTAGAATCTTAATTTAAATTAAATGTGGACTAAACCTGCCTCAATATATAGTGAACTACAACCTCATTACTATTTAAAACTGTAACCTTAACCTTAAATCATATTCTTGTAATAAGTAGTCAGGTTTCAGCCAATCACAGTGAAAAAACATTGGCTGTCAAATGAATAAGCCCTGCCCCTATAAGCCTCCTTATACCTGTAATGAACTAATACATTTCTACATATCACTTCTGTTTTGGTCCTATAAATACGGTCTGCCTGCATTGTTGGGTGGCACTTCCTGAACCATTTCTGGTTCTGATTGCAGCTTTTTTTTTTTTTTTTTTGGTGGAACCGGAGATTGAACTCAGACCCTTGCACTTATTCTACTGAGCCATCTCCCCAGCCCCTTCTGTTTCTGATTGATGGCCTAATTTACAAATCATTTCTTGCTCAAATAAACACTGTTAAACTTAATTTGACTGAGGATTTTCATTTAACAAGAGTAAGTAGTATGAAGAGTTGTGAGAATTACTGACTTAAAGCTTACAGAAAGTCCTAAGCAGCTGTGAAGGGCTGAGTTTAGTTTTCTGCATGTGTTTATTGACATTTAAATTTAATTAAATTAAAAATTGATTTCCTTAGTTACATTAGTTACATTTCAAATACTCATTAGCCACATGTGCCTAATGGCTGTATTGGAAAGAACACACAGACAACATTTCCATAACCTCAGAAATTTCTACTGGTCTCTACTGAGCTAGAATATCGTGGTTAAGAGCTTTGGAGTCAGAACAAATTTCCACTGAATGCTCCTCAATTATCTAATCCCTGTGATTGTGGGTAATTTGCCTAACTTCTCTCTAATCATCACACTCATCTATGAAATGTGAGCGCCAACAGTACTTCACAGAGCAAGGGAGAAGATTAAGGAAATAATACATAGAATGCATAGCTTCAGCTATTATTGCTCCATGCACAAGACTTCAAAGTTACAATAAAGCAATAAATGTAACCACTGCTCCCAAATAAACATACATTCTAATAGAGAAAAAGGACATTAAAAGCAGTATGCTATTTCAGGTATAGGAATGATGCCATCCCTCAAAAGAGTTATCCACAGGCTTTACAAAAGTTATTTGAATGACCAAAAGGGTACATAGCAGCTGAGTAGGTACTAAATGTAAGGAAATCCAAGCATAAAGAAACAATGTTTAAAAAATGTAATAAATAAATAAATAAATAAATAAATAAATAAATAAAAACAATGTGAGCAATGGTGTAAAAGATAAATAGCTCAGTTCTCCATTTAGCATGAAGAAGCTGGGACAAGAGCTATATACCAACGTGGTGAAGACATGTTTAATATAAAGTAGTCTCAGAAAAAAAATCAATGGTAAGCAAAAATTTCAGGATGTACTAGCAAACATGAAGCAATTAGCATTTTGTTCCTCTTCCAAAAACAGCTGTGCTCTCCTCCTCACTCAAAATTAGGAATGTCTCTCTACAGAATGACAGCTTCCAGCTGCTACCTTTCCATCAGCCACAGATTCATCAAAGGCAACCATGCTGATACAATTCTACACACTCATAATCATAAACAAGACTTGAGATGAGAAGGGAAAACATCAGCATAGCTCCTTATCTCCAAGAAGTAAAACAAAATTTGTGTTTGGTATACATCCACCATGTGCCCTTCACTACCCTTATAAAACAGGTCACATTTCACACTCTAAAAACCAGTCTATGGGGTAGCATTACCACTTTTTAAAGTTCTAAGACTGTTCTTCTCACAGTTTAAATAGCTTCCCAGGGTCTCACTATGAGAAAATAAGTTGGCTTTGAATCCTACACTTGTGCTCTTAGAAATCAACAACTTTATACTGCTAGACTTTAGCAATTTTTTCTCAAGGAATAAAACAAGACTCAAAAACTAGGGGTATAGTTCAGTGGTGTGGTGTTTACTTAGCATATGTGAGGTCCTGGGTTTGATTCCCAGCATGGCCCAGAAAAAAAAAAATCCTACTTCTTCCTTTTCTTTCCACTTTGAACACAATGCTAACATGCCTGCAACACTAAGAGATTAGCAAGAGAGGAAAAGTACTACCTGTGGGGGACTACAATACCCCTCACAGCAGGATATCCAGAATAAGAATCAGAAACTTGGATCCCAGATTTGGTAATGATATAACTTTCTACATATCCCTGAGCAAGTCATTTGCCATTTTCGGAGCCTGAGTTGCCCCCAAAAATCTGCCTAAAACAGATGATAACTGGTAATAGCAATATTCCCACTGGAGTGAACTTAGTATCGATACAAAGTTGTTTACTATAAATGTAGGACGTTAAATATCATCTCCATGACAACGATAAATATGTTTTAAAAATACGTAAGAACCGTACTTATGGCTGGCCACATAGCTCAGCAGATTAAAGAGCCTCCTTAGGCAGATCAGGGGCCCAGGATTCAATCCCCAGCCTACCATGCCAGCCCCGCCCCCAGGACGCCAAGGCAGCAAATGAAACTGGGCATGGTGGCAAGCGCCTATAATCTCAGCACTTGGGAGACTGAAACCAGGAAGATCACTACAAGTTGGATCTGTGTAGTGAGACCTTGTACTAATTTTAAAAAACAAAAAAAGGAACCAGACTTGAGGGCTGGCCAGATAGCTCAGTGGACTAAAGCACCTGCTTAGGCAGGCGCAGGGACCTGGGTTCAATCTCTGGTGCCATGCAAGCCCCAACCCCTGGGTGCGCCACGACAAAAATTGAGACGGCATGCTGGCACACACCTGTAACCAATCCCAGTGCTTAGGAGGCTGAAGAAAGGAGGATCACTACAAGTCCAATCTGTGCAATGAGACCCTATAGACCATGCACTAAATACATTAAAAAAAGAACCAGCCTTGATTATGCATACTTGTAATCCCACAACCAGGAGGCTGAGGCAGAATGATCAAGAGTTTGATGCCTGACAGGGTTACATAGCTACATAACAAGCTAAAGGCAGTCTGAACTAACTAGTAATTCCCTGAGTCAGAAAGAGACAGACAGACAGCCCGACCAACCAACCAACCTAGACTTAGGGTTAAAAAACCATATGAACAAATGGTTACAGAAAAAAACATATGAACAAATTATACAGAAAAAGAAGTGAGAGGGGACTTAAGTCAACTGAAAATAATAGAAGACAGTAATGGAGGAAATGAGCGACAAAGAAGTTATTATTTAATACAGAAGGAAAGACATAGCAAAACAGCTGACATTCTTCCTTATCAGTAATTACTATAAATGTAGGTGGAAGAGGTAGACACAGAATAATTTTTTAAAGTGTCCAACTCTGTTACCTATTACAGACTGACTTTAGACCCAAAGACAGAAATAGACTGAAAACAGAGAAATGGAAAACAATATTTCATGCAAATAGTAACTAAAAGAGACTTGAGATGGCTATGCTAATACTAGGCAAGAAACTAAATCAAAACTTCAAGGAGGCCAAATCCTTTCAATGGATTAAAAAATAGTCTGTTCAAGAAATGGAGCTGGTCCCTTATTTATATCCCCCTTTTTTTGTTTTGTTTTGTTTTGTTTTTTCCAGAGATGGGTGTTCTATTGCTATCAGAGAAGCTGTATTTGGAGAAATCTTTAATAGACCTTTTCATACTTGATGCCAGTCCAAACACTGTAGGTACTTGGACTCAACAAAATAACCCAGCATAGTTCAATAGTCCATAATAGTAGTGAATTATCAGCACAACTGGCAATCGTCCGAAGTTGTTGACTTGAGCCTTTTACAGTTCAGCATATTAACACAGCTTTACTTTTTATATCTCCTGGTTACTCTTTTCTGCTGGATGGTTAAGACCAAGTTAAAGCAAGACCTATATAAGTAAAGGACCATTTTGTTGTTTAAAAAAAAATATATATATATATGGTAGGATAGATATACAGCTACTTTCTCAGTTCAATGAGATGAAAGGTTTGTACTAATATTGTTTAGACAAGATATTATGTCTGCATCTTGTCCTCTGAATTACTATGAAGACAATATGCAATGTATTAGTTATTATAACTGTTCTACTAACCTGTTTGAAACTGTTTCATTGCTTTTTTATTTTTCTCATTAAAATGAATAAAAAAATTTAAAAAAGAAATGGAAGGGCTGGTCAAATAGCTCCGGGGATTAAAGTGCCTGCTTAGGCAGACACAGCAGCCAGGAGTTTGATCCCCAGTCCTGCCGTGCCAGCCCCACCCCTGAAACGCGCTGAGATGGCAGTCAAGACTGGGCATGGTGACAGGCGCCTATAATCCCAGCATTTGGGAGGCTGAATACAGGAGGATCACGATGAGTCCAATCTACACAGTGGGACCCTGTAGACCCTGTCCTAAGAAGTACAAAAAAATAAAGAAAAAGAAAAAAGAAATAGAACTGAGATAACTGTATTTCATATCAAAAAAATGAATTTGAATCCCTGGCTGACATCATATACAAACACAAAGTGTATTAAACCTAAATTAAGAGTTAAAACTATAAAAATCATTGAATAAGGGTAAATCTTCATGATCTTCGTTTTGGCAAGAGATTCTTAGGTATCAAAGTACAACCAACAAAGAAACACATAACTTGACTTTATCACAATTAAAAATTATGCATCAAAAGGCTTTATCAAAACAGTGAAAAGATAGCCTAACAATAGGACAAAATAGTTGGAAATCACTTATCTGGTAAGGGTTTAATAATCAAATTATGAAAAGGAGTAGTTACAACTCAACAATGAAAATACAAACAAACCAATTTAAGAGTGAGCAAAGAGGTTGGATATGTCTCTAAAGAAAATACAGAAATTACCAGTAGGCATCATAAAAAGATGGATATCATTAGTAACTAGAGAAATGAACATGAACACTATAACCTCATACCTACTGGGATGGGTATAATTGGAAAACAAGGAAAATAGCAAAGCAGAGTATACGAGCAACTCAGCTTCTCCAGCACAAAGTATCGAGAGTTTGGAATCAGTAGTTTGGAGAATAATCAAAGTGAGAGGTAGTTAAGGAAAAGAAAAAAAAAAGGATTAAATGATACAGGAAAAAAATAGATCATATCATGGAAAAGAAAGGAGAACCTCTGCACATCATGCCACTACTGGCAGTGGATGGCCAGCCACTGGCCAGAAGACCAAGTGAATCTAAAAATTTTTTGCTCATGGATATTGGAAAACCCAACCGGGACCAAGAGAATCAGCAGCAGTTGAAAGTAGCAAGGAAAACACAGGGCACTGCTTCCAGAGTGGCCTTCCACACTCAACAGTTGCTGAGAGACCTTGGTATAGCACCTGCTACTGCAATTGCAGAACAAGAGCTGGCAGGGACACCACTGTAGAACAGCTGAGTGTTTGAACATGGGTTCCAGAGCAGCCCCTCAGCTAAAAGCCATGCTCCATGCTATCAAGTTCCAAGAGTACACAAGGGAAGGATAGCCATGGGAAATGGCCATTAGTTGGACAGAAGGTTCAAGGAAGTCCTGATGAGGAGTCAGGGCTAGTGAACACAGACCTGGCACGACAGTCAGAGGCCAGATTCAGCCTGAGGTACAGCAATGAAAGGTCACATTGGTGCCCTGTCCTCGTGGTACGGGCATTACTGCATCCAGGACCATTTTGGGGGCAGACTGCCACCTTAGACCTCCAGCATGAACACAGATGTCTTGGCTTGAGCTCTCCTCCTTAATCCTAGGCTGAGGGAAAAAGCCATGTGTCCAAAACAATAAAAAAATACTATTTTCCATTTTATTGCATTGATTTTTACTGTTTCTTTTTTGCTGTATTCTGCCTTTGTTCACCACTACCACCATCCATTTTATATTATTTTCTTATTTTCTCTTTTATGCGTGTGTCTGTTTATGGGATTCTTTTCCTCTTGCAGGTTTCTTCCAATACAGTTTATAAAGGGTAATATAATTCTCTCTTGTCCCTTTTTATTCCTGCTACTTTTGCCCATATATTTTCTCCTGTTTCTTATTCTTTCTCAATTTTTTTCTTCTCCCCCTTTTGATTTGTCTATCTTTAATTTTTCCTCAAATTTGTGTCAGTCCTAGAATCTTTTTCCATCCCCATTTCTCACCACAGATTTTGTATCCATTTTCCCTGTTACCCCCATCTAAATATATTACATACCTCTACCATCATTAGGATTCTTTGACCACTTCTTACTTCCTCCTTCCAGTACCACATACCAGAATACTTTTTAAAAAAGCCTTGTTTTTTGTTTCTATCCCCCACCCTATCATTGGCCATCCTCTAATACTATCAGCTTTAGATAATTAATTTAATAAAATTACTGTACGGGGCCGGGGAGATAGCTCAGTGGAATAAGGGCTTTCCTGGCAAGCACAAGGGCCTGAGTTCAATCCCCAGTTCCACAAAAAATAAATAAATAAATAAATAAATAAAGCAAAATGCTGCTTTTCATCATTAGAAAAGACAGCCATCACGTTTAGTGCATGTTACCTTTGGGTAGACACTTGGGCTGTTATGGCCATGAACTTCTACAGGGTAAAAAGGAGACCAAAAACAGGGTTCCATGGTATGTTATTTATCACTTAGCTCTGATGGATACCACTGCAATGGATTATCTTTTTCCTATAGCAGCTGATTAAACTGCACAGGAATAATCCTGCCTCAGAGGACAATTTCATGCCAGTCAGTCTCTGTCAATTCCACCATCACACCCAGGGAGAGGTACAGCAAGAGTTCCTAACCCAAGAACTCACACTGGATCCAACTCTGCAGGAGTGCCTGCAACCTGGCTGAGAGAAGTCCTCCGTGTGAATTAGCTTCAGTGTTGCAGTGGAAGAGTCAGAGGAGCTGTTGGGGTGTGAACGCTCACACTCTGGCAAAGCTACTTGGGACTCACATACACAACACCTCACTGAAATAAACAATATGTGCTACCACTGAACATCTTATAGGTTAAAGTTTCTCTATGTTTCATTTTTAGTAATGTGGGGTTCTGTTAGGTTCTTTTATGGTTTCTTGTGTTTATCAGGTTGTTACTTTTATGTATTTGCTCTTTCACTGGTGCTAATTTAAGAAGTATCTAGATTCCTTACCTCATCTCAGCTCCCTATCTAATTTCTTTACCTTTAAACTCCAAGATAATATTAACTTATTTTTTATTCTCCCAAGTTTTTAAATTCCCCATACTTAGCTCCCTCAGTCACCCCTACCTTCTCTAGTATTAACCCTCGATCCTTCCCACACTAAACATTTGGCTCTTCCATATCCTCCCTACCTTACTGTCTTCCTACTAGCAGGTTCTCACAACCACACAGCTTCACTCAGTCATAAGGTAAACTTCCTTTCTCCAAGATCTCACCCTTGCCCCAACAAGTATCTTCTGAAAACTCTCAGTACAAACTCTTTAACTCAACTGAAAGTACACAAATAGAATCAGACGCAACATCAACATTTTCTTCTCATCTATCCCTTCCCCCTGCTCCAAGCCACCCTTTTAGTGGCTGAGATTCCTCATCCAACTACCTCTACTCTCCCCACCCCATTTCACCTATCTCAATACTGAGCAACCACAAATAAAACTGTCATATGTCCACAGACAATAGACAAAGGGGAAAAGAGTAACTACAAGGACTATCCCATAGACATTTATAAGACTGACTCTCTGGAGGCTATTATAAACAGAATTAATTCTTTTGGCAAAACAAAGAGACAGAGTCCAAATCCAAATCAATTAAAGTAAATAACATAAGGAATAAATACTAGCACTAGACATACAAAACTAAAAATTATTCACAGGGAGGCAACACCTTATTAAAAATCTCCACATATGGGCTAGGGATATAGCTCAGCAACATAAGTGCCTGCCTGGCAAGCACAAGGTCCCAAGTTCGATCTCCAGTACCACAAAAGGAAGGAAGGAAGGAAGGAAGGAAGGAAGGAAGGAAGGAAGGAAGGTAGGAAGGAAGGAAGGAAGGTCCACATAAGCCACAAGCTCTCCCCACTTCTCTAGTTCTCAATGTGCAGAACCAACACCCTAAAAAAGGAGAAAAAAAATACACACATACAAATAAAAACACATATAAACAAATAAACACAGGTACACATAGGAGCATGGAGAATCATGGGAACAAAAGATCCCTTAATTCTCCCAACTCTCCCAAGGCAGAGAAAAGGGTGACAAAGGGAGAAGAAAACAAACTAGAGGTAACAGAAATCTATGCAAAGTTTATGGAAGGGATACATACGCAATATATACATATAAGGAATACTTATTATTTAGCAATAAACAGAATACACTAATTCATGCTACAACATGAATGAATCTTGGAACTATCATTCCACTTCTATAAAAAATTTAAAGTAGGTGAAGTCAGTATAGTAAGATAAATACAGAGATTACTATGGTCTAAGTGGGGAAGGAATTAGGGAACTGTTTAAACAGTTTCTGTTTGGTTTGGTGAACAAATTTTAGAAACAGTAACGATTTTATATTTTAGATTTAATTAATATCATTGGCCTGTTTACTTACATATAGTCAAAGTCACCCATTTTATGATATATATATTCCCCTTAGAAAAGATTTTCCCCTAATATTTCCCAGTCTGTCCCATAGCACACGTCTACTACGTACTACGTATGACATCACAGCACTCTCCAGCTCAACCTCTGCAACACCTGCCACATATGTAAAATATAAGCAATAATTCCAGCCCTACTTCTCCCAGCCTTGTTATCAGAATCAAATTAAATAGTAAATATGATAAGACCTTGTAAAATGCAAAGGGCTGAAGTCAGATATCATTATTATATTAGAGACTTAAACATAACCCATTAGTAGGTTGGCATTCACTGCTATGCAGTAAAATGTTTCTTCATATCCAGTATTTCAGACACAAACTTTGAATGACACTAGTCTACACAGTTTGTAAAACAGTGCCCTTGACCTCATTGATATGCCTCTCATCAGACTAGTTTTGGATATAACTTTTTCACTTAATAACATACTTTCTTTCAGCATATCTTGCACATGTTTTTCACAAAGATTTATTCAATCATAATCTCTAAATACTGCTCAAAGAGAAAGAGAAAAAGAACATTGCAGCTGCCAGCTCTTTTTCAGGGGACTAAAGAGAGTTGCTACATGGCAGAGGGTGCCAGGATGCACTGTGAGGGTGACAAAGTAGCTATGGCATCCAGTCCTAGAAATGGTGCCTAGACCAAGACCTACCACAGACACAATCAGTTTCCAAAGAGAGTCCTCCAGCCTTTTCAGCTCCGCTGAACAGTATGTTTTAGAAAGCTCCCCGACTCAAAGAGGACCAGGAGCTCCCCAGGCTACTGACATCAAAGCAGCGGTGCTCAATCTTAGGCTGGATTCACTTAGCTCCAAATGCAACTACCAAAGGGAATTCTGAAAGGCAAGACTGAGGTCAATACCTTTAGACAAGTATAAGGGGCTAGCACTCCATAAGAATGCTCAATACCCTGCTTTCTTCATAGTTCCGATCCAGAATTTTTTTGTCTTTGTCCCTTTGGTCCACAACAACTGAGTTTACTTTTCGTTTCATGGTTTTGGCAACATAGTCTATTTTGCCCTGTACTGAACTGGTGCTGGCCTCAGTTCCTATTCCAATTAGAAATTGCCATCACTTCCTGACCACAAGTGGTTTAGGTCACCATTCCATAATCCATGTGTCAGAACTCTGCCTCAGCAATGGCCATGTACCCCAATAACCTTGCAAATGATGAAACTGACAATGTATTCACTACCAAATTGTGTGAATTATAAAGAATTATAAAGTCAAACTGTTGCACACAGCTGAATTAGATAGAAATATTACAAGCAATCAGACAGGGCCAGGCCCTCAAGGAGAGAATATGGAAGAAAGGGTGACTTTCCAACTAGGAAAAGACAACACTCCCATATGAGCCAGATCTCACAACAAAAGAGGAAAATGTAGCCACATACTTCTCTAGGAATGGTGTCAGTGATTGATATTCTAAATAGGTATCAATCAACCTTAAAAGAGCCCAAATGAATCACTAACCCAAACAGGAAGAGACCCTGTCCTGCATTCATGTCAGCCTCCTCCTACATGACTAGCTTCCTCATTCGGTACTGGATTTAATCAATTTTACCTGAGCAATGGTGCTTGTAATATCATTGGTTGACCATAGTTTTTGTCCCACCTCATGCCCACCTAAGTTGAGTTCCCATGTTCTCCACCCGCCTCACCATATGGTTTTACTCTATAGAAAAGACAACTAGATCGGGCCCACCATTCTGTCCTTCTCTGGGACAGAAGCTTTCTTTCCCCTCATAAATACATTCTGCTTATAACCTCCATTTGTCCTAAAATTCATTCTTCGGTTTTGGAGAACATAAACTCATCCCATGTACCCTTCAGGTGAGGAATTTCATTTTTTCCCCTTATATCATATGGAGGCCCCTCCCTCTGCTCTGTGCTCTTTGCCACCCCCAGGAAAGCTTACTCTCTGCCCAGTGCTGCTCTGCCTTGTCACCAAGTATGGACTAAAACCTCCAGTAACTGTGAGCTAAATAAACCTTTCCTTCCTGCATTTTGAGCATCAGGTATTTGTCCCAGCAATGAGAGAAGAGTAACAGAGACAACAGAGTTAGGTGAGATGTTATTAGACATTACTAATACCAAAAAAAAAATTCTACCTTTTAGGGGCCATCCAAATAGCTCAGCAGATTAAAGCACAGAGGCCAGGGGTTTGATACCCAGGCCTGATGTGCAAGCCCCACCCCCGGGGCACGCTGAGAGGGCAATTGAGACTGGGAAATTGAGACTGGTTATGGTGGCACATGCAGCTCGCTGCAGGCTGTAAATAGGTGAATCACTAAAATCTGAGTGCAATCTAGTAGTGAGACCCTGAACACCCTGTAGACTCTTCCCTAAAATATAAAATTAAAAAAAAATTCTATTAGACATTACTCCATAAGCACAATCCATAAAACAAAAGGTAAACTGGAATTCATCAAAATTACAATTTTTTTTCTCTATGAAAGACCCTGGGGAGAGCATTTTCTAAAAGGTAAAAAAACATACGGACAATACTCTTGTTAGTAAGGTACTAAGCTTAGAGAAGTAAACTAAGGTTACTACCTGAGTGCAAACCATATGGATCTAAAAACTGCTTCTTCTACTGTGCCACAACTTGAAGATCCAGAGAGGCCAGGCCAAAGTCTCACTTGCCTCTGGCCTTTCTACATGCCTGTGGGCCTCTCTCCTAACTCACTTCTTACTTGGCAGGCAATCCCAAGAATAAACACCAGCCAAAAAAGCAGGATGAGAAGTCTGCTATCTAAAGGGAAAAGCTGAAAACCTAAATCTCCAGTCAGCACATAGAACATTGCCTATACTTCATTCTTTTTTAAATCACAATTTCAAATCACATAACTGATTTGTTTTTCATCAATTTCTCCAAAGAGAATTCAAGTTCTCTGAGAACAGAGAGAAGGGCTGGGGAGATGGCTCAATGTTGAATAAGCATTTCCCTGGCCAAGTGCAAGGGCCAGAGGTCAATCCCCGGTTCCGCAAAAAAAAAAAAAAAAAGTGTTGTCTTTTGCCCACTGCTCTTCCCTCAGTGCTACAACAGTGCTTGGCACATGCTCAATATATTTCAGTGAAATGAATGAATGAACTCTTCTGCCTGAAAAGTGAGGCCCTCCACAATGTGAATTGCAGTCTCTCATCTCCAGTTTATCTCAAGGTTCTTGCAACATACTTTCTTGAATTCTCATCTCTACCCACTTGTTCTTATTTCCCATCTAGATCCAGCTAGAGCACCCTTCTTTCAAAAATCTTCACTGGCCTCTTCAGCCCCCATTAGCCTCTCCTTTTGCTAAGCTTAACAGTATCAACCCTCTGTGAACATGTATGGCATCTCTCAAGCGTAGCCCTACCTTGCCTACCTGCCTGTCTCCACCTCTGTCTCTGTCTGCCTCTCTCTCTCTCTTTTCTCACTCCTTTCCTATTCTCCTGTTTTCTATTTACCCCACAACGCTTCCATCGCTACATAACAAGTGATCAACAAACACTGATTTGACTCACTGACCTGACAGAAAATCTTAAATCATAGTTCATATAAATGAAGAACTGTGCTTGCTTCTTTCAGAGAACCAAAACATGACACTATTATGATGTGTTAAAAGCCAGAGTTGGGTGGCATACGTTAGAATCCAGGATTCATCGTGTATGAACTGTTTAATTGCACAGAAGTTTTAAACTCCATGCCTCAGCTAACTCAGAGGCTGACTACAAGTACTGCATGAGACCTATATGCAAGTATTCAACCTATTACATATAATAAACTCTTGTCAAATATTAGCTATTATTGACATTGACGTAAATTTAAAGAATAGATGTCTGCAAAACTAACTATATGGTTTCTTTTTTTGGGGGGGTTCTAATATTTTTTTTCTTGAACTTTTTTTATTGGTACATGTTATATATACATAGTGATAGTATTCATCATAGGGGAATTGTACCTTGCTTCAAACAATAGTTTCAAGCATTTTTTTAAAGATTTAAAATTTCTGAATTTAGTTCAACTTCTAATACCACATTTCCAAGAAAAATGAACTTTTTGCAAAGACATTTAAATAAAATCATA
>NW_004524777.1:2665948-2729865 GCF_000260255.1 Octodon degus
GGGTCTTGCCTCTAGCCTCTTTGCAGGGAGTTCTGCTGAAGGGTTCCTTGCTGGGCCTGCAGCCTGGGTCGAATGAAGATCCGTGGGCCCTGGGTGGTCTCACTCACTTGCTGGGCCTGCGCTCTGGGTCTATTCAGGATCCTGCGGCCCCCGGCAGTATCACTCACTCGCCGGGCCTGCGCTCTGGGTCTGTTCAGGATTCCACCAGGCCCTGGGTCATCTCACTCACTCGCCAGGCCTGGGCTGTGGGTCTATTCAGGATCCCGCGGCCCCAGGTCCTCTCACTCACTCGCTGGGCCTGCGCTCTGGGTCTATTCAGGATCCACAGGCCCCAGGTCATCTCACTCACTCGCAGGGCCTGCACTCTGGTCTGTTCAGGATCCCGCAGCCCCGGTCGTCTCACCCACTCGCCGGGCCTGCGCTCTGGGTCTATTCAGGATCCGGAGGGCCCCAGGTTGTAACTATATGGTTTCATTCAGAGTGCTGAATATATTCTAAAACTGACTGTGGGACTGAGGATGTGACTCAGGGATACAACACCTGCCTACCACATGGGAGGTTCTACATACAATCCTCAGCACCGCAAAACAATAAAAAAAATGAAATTGACTGTGATAACGGCTACACAAATAAAAGCACTGAAGGATATACTATGAATGGGTGAATTTTATGGGATGTGAATTTTATCTCAATAAAGCTATTTCAAATAATAATCTCCCCCAAAAGAAGAGGCCTCGTTATCTATAGACAAGTGAAAACAGAGCTCAGAACAGTGAAGAGCCTATCCTCAAAGGCAAGTAAGTTACTGCTAACATGACCTGCCCAAAACCCACAGATCCTGGGGGGTTCACTTTCTGTTTCTTGGGAAAGGCACAATCTTTGTAGTACCCTGGAGGAGAGGTGAGCGTCATCAAGCTAAGCATGGAGCTGACAGTGAAAAGGTTACCAAATGGGAACGGGGATGAAGGGGGACAAAAAACAGATCACTGCTCATCTCAGAGCAAAAGCTGACTAAGTCTACTAAGAAAGCATTTTGGCATGATCAAAAAGAAATTAAACAGGCAGTGCTGGGCGAAAAGCCCCTAAAGGCAAGCTCAATATGAAAAACAAGGAAAAATAAATGGAAAACAACAGGCTGGCCAAAAGAGGACAAGTCCCTGGGGATTCTCAGAGAACTCCAATTTGTTCTTCCAATTCTTTCTCTCATCCGTGAGCGATCATAATAGCATTTGGAAATCTCAGGAAAAAACTCATGGCAGAGAAGACTATCCCTGTTTATGTCTTTGCATCAATGTTACCAGTAACAAGGTATCCAAATGACACTTGACCTGGAGGAGTTGACAGTGATTTCCTTAAGGAGGAAACTGCCAAGTGCCTCCCACTCTGTTCAGTTAAACACTTGCAAAGCCAGGTGAAATGGCTATGCTATGTGCAAGAGGGCTGAATGAATGAAAAATAAAGATGCTTGTGCTTATACTTGAGTCCTAGTGAATACTAAGGAGTTATAGAAGGAAAGAATCGATTTCAGTATCTTCCAACATTAAAAAATGGTCATCTTCCACCAGGTACATCAAAACCTTCAACTTGCCATTTCTTGCCCTATACTTTGAAATGCTGTAATAAGAATTTAAAGGAAGTTCTATTGCTCAAATACATCAATTATACTATATATTTTATATGTGACCCAGACAATCTCTCATATATATATCAAGCTGTAACTTTCTTTTCCTTGTATCACTGCCCTTTCTCATTTGCATTACTTTAAAGGTAAAAATACTATTTTCCCAGACTGACATATAGGAGACATACAATAAATTTCTTGAATCAAAAAAAAGAATATGTTATTCTTCAGTTTAATTCCATATTCTACCATCACTGGACCATACATACACCTAGAAAGACCTTCCTATCAGACAAAAAGTTCTAACGGAACCAAAAAACTATTAAAATAGTATTTAAATGGGTCCTTCAAAATATTTTGCAAGACAGGACACTTATCTAGGATTCCGGAAAACTGGCATTCTAGTCCAGTTTTATTGAGCTGGGTCCCTGGTATACAAACACCCTTTCTGAAATACAAGGAATCTGAAGATCAACAATTCTTAACTTCAAGGCCATAGTACTCCTGGAGGGCAACTGGCATGATGCAGAGCTGTCTGCTTGGGACAATGATCAGGGGAACAGTACTGGTACTTATTGCAGGAATAGGAATAGAAAGGAGTACTAGACATAACACCCAGGACAAATCTTATAAAGGACAATCTTATCAAATTATGATCTCTCGCAGAATGGTAGTTCATGCCTGTCATCCCAGCTCCTCATAAGGCTGAGGTAGGAGGACCACAAGATCAAAGCCAGCCTGGGAAATACAGAAAGCCTCTATTATCAAAATAAAATTTCACAGAGATTTGGGGTGTAGCTCAGTTGTAGTGTGCTTTCCTAGGAGGCCCCAGGTACTGGGTTCAATCCAAGTACCAAAAAAAAGTCATCAACCTCTATAATTCTCTTCCCGAAGTCAGTGTAACAACAGCAAAATACTCCCATACTGTGATTGTCCTATCAACTCCAAACAGTGATACAACAGTCATTTTTTGCACAATAAATGGAGAACAGAGAAAGGAATTATGTTACATTTCATTTCCTAAAATGTCTGATTAACAAAACTTCTTACAGAACTCAGCACAATGAAATCTGAATCTGGCGGTGAACCTTACAACTTCAGTCAACATACACACACACACACACACACTGAACTTTATTAACTATAACCAGATGTTCCATTAATTAACAAGCATTTGCTTTAAACAACCACAAACAGTAAATTTCATGAGACTACTTAAAAACCGCATAAGTCTAAGTTAAGGATAAGTACTAAAAGGTTAGGAAAATGTTCACAGAGTAGTGAGGTGTACACTCTGTTGGTTCCATGTGTTTGGGGCCAATAAAAGAACATGAGTGGTTGTTTATCAGTTTCATCCCAAGAGTCAAGAGGGTGGAGTTGGACAGGACTTTCTTATAAACCTAATTTACTACTTTTAATGCCTGCTCTGAAAATTTTCCCACCAATCTGCATCATGAACTCTGGCTTTTACATTAAAAACAATGAATTCTTTGTTTCTATGATTTGTCAACTCCAAGGTAAATCACTTGGAATAAAAATTCTATTTCCAAGGACTTAACCACAAACTACTGTGAACCAGCAATTAACTTATTGATAGTAACAGCAAGAGCCAGGGAGAAAAAAAACATCAAAGCCTAAGAAAAGAGCCAACATCTAAATAGACTTTTTGAGTAGATGACTTTGAGGGAAAAAAATAGCCTTTCTGGCCACAAATTGTGACGCTATCCAAATCCATTGTTAATCAAAGCTGAATTTAAACCCTTCCTGAAACAAGGCAATAGATTTATAGTAAATAAATCATCTCTTTTAAAGGATTTATTTTTTTAAAAAGTCATTCTCTATGGCAGAAAAGGCAGACCTCTGTGGTTAGCCCCACCATGGCAGCAACCTCTGAGAATATAGTGTGCAGTTTCAGAAAGTTCAAAAGCCTGAATCTGCTGTAGTTTTTGCCAGAGGCCTCCCTAGGCTAGTATCCAAACTTTAGGGTCCAAGGCCAAACCCAGTACTGAACAATCATGCTTACTATTTAGCAATGTCTTGCTCCTAAGAATCTTTTAATACCAGAAAATTCGCACATATACTGGGAAAGTTCACAACCATGTTTGATTCTGATGAATCCAACCATGCCACCCACCAGTTGAGGTTTCTGGGCCAATTAGTCTGCAACTGTTATTAACCATCAACAACCTACATAGCCATGTTGAAAGGCCAGTTGGGTGCCTCAGTTTATTTTCTAAATTCAATAAGGAAGGGGAGAGGCAACAACATCTTGTTTCCATCTAATATTTTCAAAAGACAGAATATAAGAAAAACTAAGGTGAATGCGCACTTTAATGCCAGAGTGAAATGATTTTTAATTGTCAGAATATGCCTCTTTCTCTCACCTGTGCTCTCAAATATCAGAATGGTAAACAAGGAGAAACAAATCCAGACCACCAAAGCTATCCATTTTATTCATTTCAAACAGGCATCTTGAATTTATGCTCAAACAATATTCTCTTTTTTGTATTCTGTCTTTTACCACTGGCAAGTAAAGATGGCTCTACTAAGGACTGTACTAAATCCCTACACATTTTTACTGCCCCTTCTTCTACTTTAGTTCAAACCACTATTAGCTCTTGCTGGGATTATTCAATAATCTCCAAACTCATTTCCATACTTCTTCATTATTCCAACTGTAATACCCACTATGGCACTAGACATACAAGAGATGTTCAATAAATACTTGTGCTATGAATGATCAATTATTTAACAAAATTTTAGCGAGCAAGTATCTCGCAAAGCTACGTTACTGCAATAAATATCATAAGACAAATAAAACATGGTCTCTGCCCTGGAGGGGCTCATAAGGATAGAGACTTTGAATAATTATAATACAGTGAGGTGAATACAATCAAAGGTACTGGAAATATAGAAGGGAAACATATGGGTGGCATGCAGAAAGCTTCCCAGACAAGAAATATAAACTACAGCTTGAAGAATGCATAAATTTACCAAACAGAAAATGTGCGAAAGGCCTGGCAGGAAAAAGGAATAGCACAGGCAAAGAATAGAATTTTAAGCAAAGATTTAAAAGTAAATTTTAAAGTGTTCGCATTAATTCTCAGCAAAAATAGTGGAACAACTGCATTTTCAAGCTAAGAGTGAAAGGGATTAATCCATTCAACAAGTATTTACTGGGTGTCTGATCTGATTTGTTTTTCTAGGACAGGACAATATCCAGGCAACAGAAACCTAAGTGCTTCAGAGTAGCCATGTATGTACATGGAAAAAAAAAATCCAACCTGTACTCAAGATTATCAGTTGAAAATGCTAATCTCTCCCCACCTTCCTGCACTACCACTACCCTCGCCACCTTGGCCTCTAGTTTCACTGCCTCATAGTGCCCAAGGGTTGAGTATCACCCATAGAAAACAATTTCACTTACATACCATTAATAAGAATAAAATACAAATTTCACCAACAAGCCTGTGATGGGTAATCTGGATTGTCAACTTAATCACTTTGAAAGACACCCAGGAGTTCAGTAAAGCACACTTCTGGGTGTGTCCACTGGGTCACTGGTGCATGACCTTGGAACCACACCTATCTCTCTTCTCTGTCTGGCTCTTCCTCACCTCCATTCTCCTGGCTGCTATGAAGGGGACATCTTTCCCCCACCAACCCTTTGGCCATGATGCTTCTGCTCTGCAGCCAGCTGAACATGGATGGACTAGTATCTCTCAAACCATGAACCAGAAGAAGTATTTTCTCCTCCAACTAGATTTTCTCAAGTATTTCATATCACAACAGAAAACTGGCCAGCACACAAGTGAATGACATCTACAATGAAAACTAGGAAATATTGTTGAAAAAAATCAGAATAAAAAATGGAAAAATGTGGCATATTTGATTAAGTCTTAATAAATACCCAAAGCAAACTACAGAATCAATGCAGGCTCTATCAAAATCCCAATAGTATTTTTTACAGATGTTGAATTCATCCTCAATTTCATATGAAATCTCCACAGATCCTGAATAGACAAACTTGAAAAGAACAAAGTTGAAAATATTACACTTTCTGATTTTTTTAAAATTACTAAAGAGCTACAGTAATCAAAGCAGTGTGACATGGACATAATGGCAGATATACAGACCAATGCAATAAAATATAGAGCACTGAGTACATAACTGATTTTCAACAAAGATGCCAAGACCATTCAATGGGGAAAGTTGCCTTTTCAACAACTGGTGCTGAAAAAACTAGATATTCCTGTACAAGAGAATAAAGGTGAAAACTTACCATATGTCAAAAGTTAACTTAAAATGGATCAAAGGGCACTGATACTATAGCACAGTGGTAGAACCTTGCCAGGCACATGCAAAGCACTGGGTTCATTCCTCAGCACTACAAAAAGAAAAGGACCTAAGACATAATCATAAGACCTAGATCAAAACAACTCTTTTTTTTAAACAACTCTTATTTTGATAGTTTTTGGTGCTAGATATTGGACCCAGGGCCTTCTAGTATGCTAAGCAGGATTGTACCATTATGTAACAGCACCAGCCTCCACCATTAAACTCTCAAAAGGGGGGGAGAAATTTTTCACAGCATTGGATTTGGTAGTGATTGCTTGGATATGGCACCCCAAACATAGCTAACTATAGCTAGATAAATTGGACTTAATAAAACTTTTAAGTTTTTGAACCAGGCATGGTGGCACATACCCAGAATCCCAGCTACTCAGAGAATTAAGGTAGGAAAATCACAAGTAAGACTCTATCTCAAAACAGAGCATCTGCAGAGCAAGCATGAGGGTCTCAATACCTCAAAAGTCAAAAATTCTATACATCAATGGACACTATCAAAAGATTCAAAAGACAACCCACAGATGAGAAAATATGTGCAAATCATTTAAGATATTCATATCCAGATTATATAATAACTCCTTCAACTTAATAAAATATTCAAGAGTTACCGAGACATTTCTCAAAAACCACATAGAAATACTCAATAAGTACATGAAAAAGTTCTTAATATCACTAACCATTACAGATGCAAATCAAAACCACAATCAGATGAACATTCATTAGAATTATTGTCTTTTACAAAACAAAAAATAAGGTTTAGAAAAGATACAGAAAAATCAGGGCTAGCCAGACAGCTCAGCGGGTTAAAACATCTGCTTAGGCAGACCTACAGACTGGGTTCAATCCTCAGGGTGCCATGCCCACGCTGCCCCCCAGGGCATGCTAAGACTGTGACTAAGACTGGGTGTGGTGCCACAAACCTGTAATACCAGTGCTTGGGAGCCTAAAAAGAGGAAGATCATTACAAGTCTGATCTGTGTAGAAGGACCTTATAGACCTTGTACTATATACATTTAAAAAAGAAAGAAAAATCAGAATCTTCTCCGTTGCTGGTGGTAATATAAAATGACGCTGCCAAATGTTGCTTTGGAAAACAGTACAGCAGTTCCTCAAACAAGTAAACATAGAATCATCATAAGATGTAGCAATCTCACTTGTGGGTTTATAACCAAATTAAATGAAAGAAAGTACTAAGACAAGTAACTGGACACCAACGTTAGCATTATTCACAATGTATGAAATGACTCAAACATCCATCAAGAGATAGCTATACGAAACGCAGTAATAAATACAATGGAACACTGTTCAACACAAAAAATGAAATTCTGATACATGCTAAATGAAATGAGTCTAACACTAAAGTACAAATGTTACCTGATTCCACTTACATTTTGTAATTAGAATAGGCAAATTCATAGAAACAGAAAATAGAATGGTGATTTCCATGGGAAGGAAAATGGGGAATTATTATTTAATGAATAGAGTTTCTGTTTTAAATAGTAAAAAAGTGATGAAAACACAGCAGTGATAGTTGTCTGACATAATGAATATATTTAATGTCACTGAACTGTGTACTTAAATATACCTAAAATTGTAAACTTACTTTTGTATTTATCTGACCACAAAAAAGAAAAAAATCTCAATGCTGGGGCACCATCCCAGGCTAATTACATCAGAATCTCAGGAAAAGGTTTAGGTATCAAGATTTTTTAAAGCATCTTAAGTAATTCCAGTATCCAAAAAGACTGAGAACTAGCACTTTTCCCCTCTTGATGAGAGATGTCAACCGTGCCTTTCCCAGCCCAAATGAAATCATAAGGTCTATTTATTTTTCCAAGTCGCCTCTGTCTACTCAGTGCACAGTGACCAGAATTAGTAAACCCCATGTAGGGTAACAATGCTGCACTTTAATAGTATACAGTATACCAACTGTGTTTGGGGCTGGAAACGTAGCTCAGTTCCAGAGTGATTGCTTACATGTGCAAGGTCCTAGGTTCAATCCCTAGTACCACAAGGAAATTAAAAATGTAGGGCCAGAGATATAGCTCGGTGACATAATTATCTGCCTGGCACAAGGTTCTGACTTCGATTCCCAGTAACAAAACAAAAAGAAAATTAAAAATGCATTTAACAAGGAGCTTATATGAAACTATATGATGTCTAAGAACTTTCTTCAAAATAATCCAGGCCCAAGGGGAAGGAACTGGGGTGGTGGTTACCTATAAAACATACTAGCCACATGCACTAATTGTTAAACCTCACTATAAGTGCACAAGGATGCTTTATACTTTTCTCTATATTTTGGGTGTACATCTGAAATTTTGGAAATTAAAAACAGGAACAAATTTAATGAAGTACACAATGGAATATAAGTAAGGACACAATGGTAATCCAAAATACTTAGTAATAAGATCTTGGTCTTATAAATTATGGTAGACACAATGAATGAATGCATAAACGAATAAACTTTGTAATGACATGGGAAGATGTTAAATGTGTGATCTTGTAAAAAAAAAAAAGGAAAGCAGACTATCAAATATGTAATATGCTTCCATTTTTGAGCAGGTTATGGAGTACAGTTGTTAACAGTATTGGATTTGGAGTGCAGCAGACAGAAGTTTCTGACATTTACTGTGTGACCCTGGGGAGACACTAATATTTCCCATCATGAGGTTTTTGCAAGGACTAAACTGGTACAATCTATGAAAGCATTTGACAGCTTATTATTATTACCACTATCACAAGAGGTATTTTTAAAAGCAAAAAAAAAATTATAGGGGGCCGGGGAGATGGCTCAGTGGAATAAGTGCTTCCCCGACAAGCACAAGGACCAGGGTTCAATCCCCGGTCCCGCAAAAAAAAAAAATTGTAGATATATACGGTAGCACATGCTTATAATCCCAGTTACTCAGGAGACAGAGCCCAGTCAAATTAGTGAGACTGTCTCAAAATGAAAGTTAAAAAAGAGTATGAAACTGTTGCTCAGTGGCAGAGCACTTGCCTAGCATGTGAGATGTCATGGGTTCAATCCCCAGCACTACAAAAAAAAAATGGGAAGCAATCTGTCCAAAACATAAATAAATGCGTGTTATGTCATATTTATTAATTTACCAAATAAATAACTAATAAGTGACCACTCTCTAGAGACATTGTAAATATATGGTGATCCAGACAAATGGGGCTGGGTGTGGTAGAGGCTGAGGAGAAGGATTACCAATGTCAGTCCAAGACCAGCCTAGGCTATATAGTGAGTTCAGTGCCAGCCTCAATTACGTAGCAAGAACCTGTCACAAAAAACACACAAGGGCTGGGGACATAACTCAGTACCATAAGCACCCACCTTGCAGGGCAAGGTCCCAAGTTCGATCCCCAGTACCAAAAAAAGTTAAATTGAAAAGTTTCTTTAAAAAGACATAAATGAAGGGCCAAGGAGATAGCTCAGTAGAATAAGCATTTGCTTGGTAAACACACGGGCCCGAGTTCAACCCTTGATTCCACAAAAAAAAAAAGACATAAATGATCTGCAGTCTTTTAAAAGAGGCAAATAAGCAATATCATTAAAGAGCCACAACAACGTCTATATAAAATATAAACATACATAGAAATGTTTGTGATTTAAATACACTGCCTCAGTTTCCTAACACTCAACACAAATCACTACAACTTTAGTATCTTAAAATAATGCAAATTTATTCTCTTACAGTTTTGGAATTCAGTTTGGCTTGCTTTTTTTTTTTAACCAGGAGACTGAACTGAGGGCCTTGCACTTACCAGGCAGGCACTTATGTCACTGAACTATTTTCCCAATTTTTGAAAGTTGTAAGTCCAAAACAATCGTATACAGCTTTGTTCCTTATGAAGGAACTAACAGGAGAATTTAGTCCTCACTTTCCCCGCTACAAGAGGATATCCACATTCCTTGCTTGATCATAGTCTGTTGTATCATCTCCTCTGCAGCTAATCCTCCTGCCTCCTTATAAGGGCCCTAGCCAAATCACCCAGGATAATTTCTCTCTCCTTAATCACATCCACCTTTTGGAATATAAGGTAACATAGTCACAGATTCTGGAAATTCACAGGTTCTTCAACATCTTTGAGGAGCTATTATTCTTTCTACCATAGATAGAACTTTGAAGAGAAAAACAAATATACTGAAAATATTAACAATAATCAAATTTAGGTAGTTGAATTTTGATATTTTATGTGTTTCCGTTTTTTGCAATTTCTAAAATCTCCACAATGAGTGTATTTTACTTTTATACAAATAAAGAATATACACACAACTTGTACAAAGGGGCAGAAAGAGTATGCCTTACCTTGTCCCTAGTGCCCAGTTTCCTATCAGCAGTTTCTTTTTCTTCCAGAGACAGCATACAAGAACATGTCTATATGAGACTGAATAATGGCCACCCACAGATATCTGCATCCTAATCTAACCCCTAGAAACTGTGAATATGTTATCTGACATGCCAAAAAGGACTTTGAACAGAGACCATCCTGTATTATCCAGGTGAGGGCAACATTATTATAAGGGTCCTCATAAGAAGAGGCAGCAGATGGAAAAGGCAAAATGTGATGGTGACCAGGCACAATGGTACATCTGTGCCTGAAATCCAGGCATTCTGGGAGGCTAAGGCACAAAAGCTAGAGGTTTGAGCCCAGCTTGGGCAAGTGAGCAACTTATAGAGCCCTCGGCTCAAAATGTTAAACCTCAGGTGGGGGCAGGGAGATGGCTCAGTAGAATAAGAGCTTCCCTGGCAAGTGCAAAGGCCTGAGTTCAATCCCCAGTTCTGAAAAAAAAAAAAAAAAGAAAAGAAAAAAGTTAAATCTGGACATGGAGCTCAGTGGGAAGGGATCATTCCCCAGAGCTACCAAAAAAAAAAAAAGTGATGATGGAAGCAAAGAGGGATTCACTTTAAAGATAAGATGGCCACCAGAAACTGCAAAAGCACAAGCAGAGTCTCCCACCATGAGCCTGCATACAGAAGCAGCCCTGAAGACACTGTAAGTTTAGCATAGAGGAAGGGATTTTCACATTTGTAACCTCCAGAACTGGAAGAGTATGAGCCCGTATTGTCCTGTCATGGTAGCAACTGGGAAACACGTGAGACATGCACCCACACAGCAATATCATACAGTACTCTTGTACACATTCTTTTTCTTCCCCGGTCTTGGGAATTTTTCATACCCATACATATTAATCAGCCTTCTTTTTAAAAGCGTCTTAGTATTTTAAACAGTAAAACAAATTATTTAATCACTTCACAGTGATGAAAATTTAGATCATTCCCAGTTATTTTTTTCTTGTAACACTACATAGACATACTTATACACACATCTTTTTGCACTTATACATAAACTTCTGGAGTCAGAATTGTGTCCACTTTTAATTTGGACTGAAAGCAGCAAACTCCCTCTATAAAGGCTATGCTTCATTCTACTACGGCAATGCACAAGTGCCATGCATTTGAGTTTTAACTTTATCCTTCTCTCCCAGGATGAGCCTGGGCAAGTGGTAACTGGCCAGATGACTGCCCATTATTCGCCCCCATCCCAGAACAGCTTATCCAATGAGACATCTGCAAGTAACTGGTTCCTGTGGTTAATCTTCCCCAGGTGTCTACTGAAAACCACCTCCTCACTGTAGGCAGCTCGCGCCTTGGGAGCAACACCAGGACTGCTTAGCAAAAGCAGGCCTGGAACACCCTCCAGCAAGTTCTCCCAGCTTTTTATTTTCATTTCTCTGTACTCAGCTGTATTTAGATAAAATCGTAACCATTAAGACCTTTTCCATTAGTTTTTTTTTTTTGCTTTTAACATCTAATTAGCTATAAACTAGGAACAACAAACACTAAAAAATTTTCAGAGTTTACAAAACAAGCATCACCAGGGCCACAGGCCTCTTATCACTGAGGGCTATTGGGTTCTCATAGGCAACTCATGTAGCTGAATCTATTTTCACAATAGTCTTGTCCACAGATGTCTGTTGGGTTTACAGTCCTCCATTTTACCAGATAAGCTATCTAAGGTACACACAATGAACATATCAAATCTGAGAGTCCATTTAGTATAGACTTACCACATCCTGAGAGTCTATTTTCTTCAAGTTTGTTGTTGTTGTTGTTCTTTAGGTTAACTAATTAACCCTTTTTTAATTACCCAGGATTCTTTTCTTTATTGCTACCACTTCACTTTCATCATTGGCAGATCTGATACTACTCTACCTCACTACTGTTTCTTCTCAGATCAGGTTTTTTGTATCCTCCAACAGTAAAAAAAAGGTAATTTAATGAACTTACTAGCAGAAGGCTGCCAAAAACAGACTAAAAGCCAGCCCTGGGGCCAGCTGTTTCCAGACCAGAGCATCTGTAGGAAAACCAGCAGCAAGAACGCAAAGTACTGCAAAGAAACTGAGGCTGTCTTTGGTGCTATGTTGCCTCTTGACTTTTCTACCTTCATTGACTAGTTCTTTATTTGCCAATATTTCTAGGAGATACTTTCATACTTGCTCAGATTTAATGTGTGTATACTTTGCTCAAATTATGCACTATCCAATAGAAGAAAGATTCACCTAAAGAGCTTCCCTTCCACAGTCCCCTAAACTTGGATATTTCAATTTTTTATCTGCTTCTCTATTAATAGATTTCAGCTGCAACTATAATAACTCTGGGGAATGGCTTCCAAAGATTCCAAGCCAACATATTTTTCACTTGAAATGTTCAAACCACAAAATCTCCACCAACTCCTTGTATGTATTCCACCACTGTGGCGATGATGAATTCAATGGTGAAGAAGAAACCATTTAGAACACAGAGCTTCCAGAATTGTTAAAAAGTCACTTGATCTGGTCCTTCTGTCTTCCATGAGGATAACATGAAGAATCTCATAATGCTTAAGGCCTAAAGTACATGCAGTGGGTTGCCTCAAACTGTGAGTCAGAAAGGCTCCTCCAACAACACAAAATTTAATCCCAACCTTCTCACAAAACTGCTCCTTTCCAGAATTTCCGATCTCAGAGAAAGGGCCCACCATCCATTTAGAAATAAGAGTTCTCCGACATATGTCTCTCGCATATTATATACTAAATCTACCAGCAAACCCCACTGATGTAAACTGCTAAGACTCACTTTACTACAGTTCTTCTCATCTCTATCCTTAACAAGGCCATCATCCCCTCTTGCATGAACTACTGCACCTGCCTGGTCTCCCTTCAATCATTCTTGTCCCTCTTGAATTCATCCTCCACTGTGCACCCACCAATAAACTCAAAATATCCCTTGAATTTTGCTTCTTCAACCCTCTAATGAGCTCTCAGGTAACAACTCAATACCTTCTAATCACAGTGGTGCACCTTTTAGTGCTTTGCTCTGCTAACCTTTGCACACAAAGTCTCCTCTATATGGAATGTTCTTCCTAGTCTCCACACACATGAGTAGCTGGTGCCTTATTATCGTTCAGTTCTCACGTTAAATATTACCTCTTCTAAGGTTTCCTCAACCATTCTAGCAAAAGAAGGTCTCCCTATTACTATGTACTTGTTTATTTCTCTAACAATTTTTAAATCACAACTTACTATCACCTTGTCTGCTTACTTGTTTTTTTTGCCTGCTTCTGAATTATAAATACCCTGAAGGCAAAGATCATATTAGTCTTTTTTTTTTTCAAAGTTTTATTGCCAAACAGATAGCAATGAGACAGTTTCAAATCAAATCGGAAGGACAGTTTCAACAAATAATACACTGCATATATTCTTCTTAGTGGTTAATTGCTGTACAAGATGCGGACTTGTGATCCTATTTACAAACACCATTAGAACAAATCATTCTATTCATTAAGAGAATGCACCTATATATCTATCCCAACCTCTTTGAATACACAGATACAAAATGGACATTCATCGGTATACCCCATTTTTTCTAAGTTCCGTTATTGAATATTATAGGTGTGTAAACTCAGCAAAATATTCTAAAAGAGTCCAGTAGCCTATAATAGCATTGGGTCTTATATTTAACTGGCAATGTCAGAAATTATTGACCTGAGTCCCCCACAGCTCAACTTAACAGGATGGCTTTATTTCTTATATTTCGACTTCATACTTTTCTACTGGATGGTTAAGACCAAGGTAAAGCAGGACCTATGCAACAAGAGTTGTAGCTTTTTGGTCCGAGAAGGTCAGTGAAATGCCCTCAGGATTTGTCCTGAGATCCTGTACCTCAGACTGTAGAACCTTCATCAGTGCAGCCATGTGGATGAGTCACGGCCATTGCTTGGCCAATGTGCTCTCTGTGAAAGTCTGAGAGTGTCTTCTCCCCATGTGACTCTCCTTAGGCACACATATTAGTCTTATTTAGCACACTATGCGATCTGTTTTTTTGTCCTGGGTTCTATTAATGTGATGTGTTATATTTATATATTTCCGCATGTTGAACCATCCCTGCCGCCCTGGGATGAATCTTACTTGGTCATGACATATAGTCTTCCTAATGATTTGCTGCATCCTGTCTGCCAGTATCTTATTGAGGATTTCTGCATCTATGTTCATTAGGGAGACTGGCCTGTAGAGGATGGTGACTACTGGTGACCCCAGAGTTCTCCACAAAGAAACACATCAGTGAAATGGAGCAATGGACATGCAGGACTACAGTGGCTCATGCGTTATTTGGGTTCAGACGTCCCCCAGGAGAGGGCAACTGGCTGGTAACCATCTGGCAGAAGGCCAAATGAGCTCGAAAATCAAAGTAACTGCTGACTCCAGCTAGCAGATCCCAGTGTCAAGAGTCAGGGAGCTGACTTCAAAGGGGCAGGGAGCAAAGTTCAAGCTGCCAGTAGATGCAAAGACAGCTTCAAGTTGACTGGGTCTGGTTCCACCCCATACACACAACCTGAGTGGAACTGAAGGTGTAGGCTTGCTAAGATTATGCAGTGTCCTACCATGAATCCACACGTGGCTTGCTGGGATTATTCAACTCATCTGGAATCTGTCGGCCCACAGTGTCTACTGAAGACAGCAAAGACATACTTTGAAGTGGACACTTTTTTTCTTATTTTCTATTTGACTTTTCTGGTTTTCTCTTCCTCTTTTTTGGTTTTGTTTTTGCTTGACTATTCTTGTTTTCATCAGTGTGAATGCAATTTCTAGTTTTTTATTGTTGTACTATTCTGTTCTTTTTATTTCTTCCTTCTCTCTTTCCCTTCTATCTTCTTCACCAGTTTTCCAAAGTTTGTATGATCTTCCTTTGCCCTCTATCCATGCTTCTAATCTTCTCCTCTTCTATTTCTCTCACAGAAACCATCACAAAGAACCAATAACTGGAATCCCATCTCATAAAAAAGCCTTTGCACAGCAAGAGAAACTACCAACAGATAAAGAGATAACCCACAGTGTGGAAAAAAAGATTTACTAAATGTTCCTCAAAGGACTACTATCGAGACTATATAAAGAACGTAAAACAATCATACCCTCCAATTGAGACTAAATTCAAAAATAGGGACCTGAAATGAAGACACACTTCTCAGATGAAGAAATATGAACCGCAAACAAATATAATGAAAAAATGTTCAACAGCACTGGTCACTTGAGAAATGTATATGAAAACAACTGAGATTCCATCTCACTCCAGAAAGGATGGCTATCAAGTGAAGAAGTCAACCAAAAACAAACACTAGAAGGGTTGTGGGGGAAAAGGAACCTTTCCCACTGTTGGTGGACGTGTAGAATGGTACAACCACTATGGAAATCAGTATGGAGATTCCTCCAAAATCTAGGATGAGAGGTCCATTTGGATCCAGCCATTCCCCTATTGGGTATCTTCCCAAAAGAAATGAAAGCATCATAGCACTATGATATATGCATTCCCATGCTTATAGTGACACAAACTATAATAGCTAAATCTTGGAAAAAGACCAAATGCTCATGATAGAAAGATAAAGAACACGTGCTTTTTTATATATAGTGGAGTACTACTCAGTCATAAAGAGGGATAATCCTAAAACATTTCTACCTAACTTTATGTACCTTGAGATCATACCCTTAAGTGAAATAAATAAAGCACATATGTAAATACCACATTATTTCTCTGGTGTGGGAAAGTAGACATGTAAATGAGGACCAAAATACATTATAATAGATATTATGAAACAGAAAAGGAATGTTCAAAAAAAATAAAAAAGAAAGAAAACAAGGGGCTGAGGAGATGGCTCAGTAGAATAAGCGCTTCCCTGGCACACACAAAGGCCTGAGTTCAATCCCCAGTTCCACCAAAAAAAAAAAAGGAAAAGAAAGAAAACATTCAGATGAAAACAGAACTAGGGAAGGGGAGGGGGAAAGAAAGGGAAAAAAAACAAGAAAGGAAGGTAAAACTGGAAATAAAGCTTTTGTAAATAAGACAGGTTGAAGGGAGTGAAGAAATATGAGGGGGCAAAAAGGATCAAGATCTATCACATACATAGCCAAATCCTGGAAACAACCAAGATGCCCGTCACCTGAGAAATGGATGAAAAAGATGTGGTATTTTCATATAATGGAGTATTACTCAGCTATAAAGAATGATAAACTCAAAGCCTTTATATTTAAGTGGATGCCACGTGTATACTCATAAATGAAATAAACCAGACCCACATGTATAAATATCATATAGTCTCCCTAGTATAAGAACTCAAAAGAAAAAATAAAAATAGAAAGGTATAACACAATTAAAAGGAAAGCAACAACTTGAGGATAAGACAATGAAGAGAGAGCAAGGAAAAAAGCTAGGAAACATGACAGGGGCAAAGCCATATATTTATATGTACAAGATAGGTAAGACAATGATCCTGAGAATCTTCAGAAGGTTTTTGAAGCTAGCAGTTAATTGGCAAGATTCTCACCCTGACTAACTATATATGCTGATACCTGTGAACTAAGCAATTGCACTGAAGGTAGCAATACCAGGGTCAGGCTTGGAATGCCTGTCATTCTGGCCTTCTAAATACGTACTGCTTGTCATGATATACCAATTACTGCCATATTGTCTCTCAAGTAAATGTTTGGTGTGTTTTTTTTAAAAAAAAAGGGTAATAAATGAAAACAAGAAACAAGAAAAAAACATGTCACAGGACTATCCTGCTACAATGCTGTATAGGGTTAGATTTCTAAACTTCTGTGTAAAAATATGCAGTTGTTAATTCCTATTTTTTAAATATTGATTTATATTTTTAATTTTTTTCTTCATATTCTGTAGAGACTTAAAGGTTAACATATCCATACTTGATGGAAAATACATGTTCCATGTTATGCCTAAGATGTTTGATATTCAGCCAGACAGTGAGATTAAGCTCAACTGCCTATGTTGTACGGTAATAACAATAAGTTTCTCTTCTGGAGGGATAACAACCTAAGTTTCCAGACCAAAAATTAGAGGAAAAGGGCTACAAGGACAGCCAACATTTTGGCCCTAGTCTTTTCAAGGTCAGTGCAGACTCAGGACAAAGGAGAACCTGTACTGTAACATCATGTAACTCAGTTGTTTCCCAAATTTTCTGATCAAGGAGGTTATGGGGCCACAGAGGAAAGTGATCAATGATGTAGAGTGTGCCTAAGGAAAGTCACATGGAGAGAAAACATTCTCTCAGGCTTTCACAGAAAGCAAATTGGTCAAGCAATGGCCGTGACTCATCCACAAGGCTGGCACTGACAAAGGATCTACAAAGTGCGGTACAGGGTTTCAGAATAAATCCTGAGGGGATTTGACTGACCTCATCAGATACAAAAGCTACATTTCTTGTTATATAGGTCTTGCTTTATCATCCAGCAGAAAAGTATAAAAACAAAGTATTAACAAGTAGAACCATATTAATATGCTGAATGGTAAAAGGCTCAAGTCAACAACTTCTGACATTGCCAGTCTTACAGAAAACCTATGACTATTATGGACTACTGCACTATATTATAATATTTTGCTGAATTCATGCACCTATAATATTTAAGTGACAATGGAATACCCTTCTTTGGCAAAACTAAACAAAAAAGGATATACAAATGAAGAACTATTTCGTATTTGTATATTCAAAATAGTTATGATGGATGCACAGCTACATTCTCTTAATTCAATGAATAGATTTGTTCTAATAGTGTTTGTGGACAGGATATCATGTCTACATCTTGTACAATGACTAACCACTAAGACAACAATATGCAATGTATTAAGTATTGAAAACTGTCCTACTAATTGGTTTTGAAACTGTCTCACTGCTATTTGTTTCTCAATAAAATTATTTTTTAAAAAAGATCTATCACATACAGGTACAAATTTCCTATGAAAAAAATGTGACTTAATTTAAAAAAGAGTTGGGAAGTGGTTCTCACCCAGCCCAAACAGTTCTTTGCCTTGGTCTCCCTAACTGTACCACGGGGATGCCCCAGGACTAGGAATGTTGTGTTCATCCATAAATACCAAATCTACAGTAGGATATGGCCAAAGTCCTAAAACTACCTCAGTATCAGTAAGCATCTGACAAAGTGGTCAAAAGACTCAGCCCTCACCACCAGAAGCTTCCCTGAGAAGCTGCCTTACTGGGCCCAGGAGCTCCTGGGCATCTGATAGAGGTGTGCTTTTTCCTGGCTGAATCCCCCACCCTGGGCATCACTCTAGGCTCCACAAACACATGAGATATGCAGTTGTAGTACTCCACCGCAGCATTGCCTCATAAATACGTGCTCCTCCCAGTATTGACATTGATGGGGGCCTGGCTCCAGGGCTTCCTCAACAGATATCAAAATTCACTGAAGCTCAAGTCCCTTCCAATAAAATAGTATAATATTTGCATGTAACCTATTCCCTCTGTATACTATAAAGTATCTCTGGATGACTCATAAACTTCAATACTATATAAATGCTACGTAAAGGGCTACCTGTTTAGAGAACAGTAACAGGAAAAAAGTATAGATATTTTTAAAAATATATTTTCATCTGAAAGGTATAATAGATATAGTAAAACTGAAAGAAACAACATAAAGAATAAACAATGAAGATGAAAGAAAGGAGAAAAGATAGGAAAAAAGGGGCAGGAATCATATAAGTGTGTATACAGGATAGCTGAGATGATTGTACTACTTATTTCCATCAAATTTTTACAAGTAGCAGCTAATGTTTTAAATTTCCACTTTGACTAACTCTATATCCAAATATCTGCAATCTTAGTAACTATATCAGACAGCAATGTGCAATACAAAAACCACGGCTGAATACCTCTCATCCTGTTCTACATGTGTACTGCTTCTGTCTTATCAATTATGATTATATTCTCTTTAAAATAAATAAAAACAGAAAAAATTAAGGTCTATTGAAAGAGTTAATGTGTAATTATTTGACCTCTTGCATACCTATATCTGTTAATATTAGCAACAGATTTGATAAAAATATGTAATATAACCATTGTTGATTTTCTATTGTTTTGAAATTCTGTACTATATGTATTATTGTACGTTACTGTTTGTGTCTTTGTTTTTGTTATTCATTTTTTGCTTGTTTTTACTCCCAGCACTCACTCCCAACTCTTTTTTTTTATTAAGTCACATTCCTCATAAGAAATTTGTACCTCGATATGATAAATCTTGATCCATTTTTTCCTGTCATATTTCTCTACTCCCTTCAATGTGTCTTATTTACAAAAGCTTTGTTTCCAGTTTTACATTCCTTTCTTGTTCTTTCCCCTTCCTCTTCCCCTCCCCCTCCCTAGTTTCTGTTGTCATTTGAACATTCTCCCAGCACTCATATTCCCAGCTCTCAGGAAGCTGAAGCAGGAGGAGTCCCATGAGTTTAAGGACAGCCTGAGCTACATAGTGAGCTCAAGGTAGCCTGAACTACACAGGAAGACACTGTCCCCCCCAAAAAAAATATTCATCCCATTGTTGTTACAATCTGTAGACATGAAACCTGGTGATACAGGGGCCAACTGTATTGCATTACTTATCTTGAGCACCAAGCAGGATCAATTTAGGCATTCATATTATGTAGACACAAGTAAATTATCTTATGGGTTTCAGTATGGGTCACTGAAAGATGGAAGGCATTCAAAAGGCATTTCATCACAGCACATCCTTATGTTGGCAATGCAAACTTTTTAAAACATTATTACCATGCATTTATCATGCTTAACAAAAACACCATTAATTCCTTAATACTTTCTAATGCCAAACCATTTGTCTATTTTCTTACCCTTTTTTCTTTTCTTGGTACCAGAGATCAAACTCAGGATCTTGCACTGCCAGATCCTTTTTCAAATAACTTTTTATCACTGATTTGTCTGAACCAGGATCCAACAAGAAACTCATACTGTATTTGGTTGTGACCTCTCCTTAATCTATTTTACCTATAAAAATTGGCCCTTTCTCTGTCTCTACTGTTAATTTGAACCACTAAGAATTATGGTATTTTAGTTTTCATAAAATTTTAAATTCTCCAGGTATTATTTTGTAAAATAGCTACCCTATCGTTTTCTCTTTTGTAGAATAAAACCATATATATATGAAACAACCAAAAAAAGCACTAAAACGAGAGGTTCCATTTGACCTAGATATTGATTTTCTTGGCATCTTCCTGAAAGACTTAGAAGCATAATACTAGTGACATATGCACACCCATGTTTATAGCAGCACAATTTATAATAGCTAAATCTTGGAAACAGTCTGGATACCCATTATTGGATGAGTAAAGAAAATGTGACTTTTATATACAATGAAGTACAATTCTGCCATAAAGGATAAAGTTGAGACATTTTTAGGTAAACAGATGCACCATGAGACCATACTTTTAAGTGAAATAAACTGGACACACATGTTCCAATATCACATGGTTTCTCTAGGGTGAGAATCTGAATGTGTAAATAAGGACCAAAGTAGATGAGAGATATTGGGAAATAGGAAGAAAATATTCAAATGGAAAAGGTAACAACAGAGGAGGAAGGAAAAAGGAAGGAAGGAGAAAGGACAAAATTGACAGTATACCATTTCCATGCAAGTTTACACAGCCCCTAATTCTCAGTGAATATTGGAACTTCACCATTCATGACTTTAACAATGTCATGATTCTTAGAATTGTTAAAAAGTTTTGGAGAAAAAAAAAGTTGTAGAGAAAAGTTGTTTTATATACTAATCACCCTATGAATATATGTGATTGGTCATGAGTATATATTATCTTGAAAAGGCAAGAAACAATGTAAAATGTAAAATAATTATACTAAGTCACATGTGTCAACTGTCATTGAATACTTATTATGAGCCAGGTACTATGCTAAATGGCAAGAGGTATTCAATGATAAATCAAAACCAATCCCCCATCAAGAAAAAGGGAGAAATATTCACAAATACAGTTAACGAAATAGATGGCTGTACATATGATATAAACAATTCAACTGACCATCAAGTGATGAAGGACTAATTCAAATTGAGAAGTCACATTAAAGGTGGTAGCCCTGGGGTCAAGCCTGGAAAGATTCGAAAGAGATTATAGAGTAAGAAAGAAAACTAATTGCACAAGAATGCTCTGAAAAGCCTGATCCAACCAGGCTTTAAGCTTCAAATTATGCAGTACTACAAAAGCTCTTAAGACACAACTCTGGGGGCCCGCCCATTAGCTCAGGGGGCCGGCCCATTAGCTCAGTTGTTTAAGTGCCTGCTTAAAGGAGGCAGTCAGTCTCTTTGAGCGGTGGTTCCATTCCCACATACTCAAGGTAACCCAGACCAGCGCTGCTGCAGGTCAATGCGGAGCCGCCAAAAAAAAAAAAAAAAAAAAAAAAAAAGACACAACTCATCTTCAAGGAGCATTGAATGTAGTAGTGAAGATGAATGATAACATCTACAGTATCAAATGTCCTCCAACCATCGTGACACATAGACTGCCCCAAAGGAGCTCAGATAAAGAAGAAATCACATTCAAGTGGGGAAAATTTGGGGAGAATGAGAGTAAAGGGTAAGATTTGAAGTGGGCATGTAAGATTGAGGGATTTCAACAGACTAATGGAGGTAAGAGCATTCTGGGAGAAAAAAATGACCAAATGGAGTAAAAAAGAACATAAGTTTATGAAATCCAAGTAAGTTTGAAAGAAAAAGATAAAATGGAAGATGTCAGAAATAGAGGTTGCAACAGACTGGCCGGTCAAGCCAAACACTCTGCCTGAAGTTGCCAGTGTGGGAAGCCACTCAATGTTTCCAAGTAAGAAGTGGCATTATGCGTGCTTTGTCTTGGGACAGTTCCTCTGTGATCAGTATAGGAAGAAGTAAAAGGGAAGGAGATAGTGGGGGTTTACTGTTTGCTCAGACAAAAAGGAAGAGGAGTTTGAAATACAGCAGGAAAGGGAACAAGAGAAAGGAGACAATAAATGCAAAAGATACTGCTAGAAGGTGGGAGTGGTGGCACCTGCCTATAATCCTAGCATTCTAGGAAGCTGAGGCAGGGGGATCACAAGTTTAAGTACCAAAATAAAAAAAGAAGAAGGGCCAATCAGAGAGCTCAGTGGACTAAGATGCTTGCTTAGGCAGAGCACAGTGGCCAGGGTTCAATCTAGGGCGTGCCCTGCCAGCCCAGCCCCTGGAGCACGCTGACATATGATTGAGACTGGGCATGGTGGTGCATACCTGTAATCCCAGTGCTTAGGAGGCTGAAAACAGGAGGATCACTATGAGTCCGATCTAGTAGTGAGACCCTGTAGACCCTGTACTAAATACTTTTTAAAAAATAAAAATAAAAAACTGAGAATGTAGCTCAGTGTGAAGGCTTTTGTTCCAAGCCAGTATTCTTTTTTAACACCCAGTACTGAAAAGGAAAAAAAAAAGATAATACTAGAGGTAAATCTACCAGACTTGATCCTTTGTTAGATGTGAAGGACTGAGAAGGAAGGGAAGAATGGAAGGATACTAGGAGAGAAAAATGTATACATGGAGGAAGAAAGAGAAATAGGGAAAATGAGCAAAAAGGCTGTCTTTGAGGTCTTCTGTCTGGCTGACTGGCACAGTAGCAATACCATAATGAAAATAAGGAAGTTGGTGAGATATGAGGAAAATGCTGAGCTTAGTTTGCAAAGTAAAAACAAAAGAAATGATTAAATGTCAGTATGAATCTATAAAGCCTGCTACATATCTTAGGTGAAAGCCTTCATGAGGAGTTCTCTTTAAACAGCCCAATAAGAGGAAATAAAGGCAAATACCACATATCACAGTGAACCCCAGTTATACATATAATTAATGTGCTATTCCAAAAGAAATCAAAACCAAAGAAAAAGGCCCTGGTAAGATATTCAGGAGTACTTATAAGGTAGGGTTTGCAAATGACTCCATACACTGTAATAGAGTCAAGACAGGGTCCACATATCAACAGTAGTTTTTGTGTCTTTATGCGTCTATGTCTGTCTCTGTCTGTCTGTCTGTCTGTCTGTCTGTTCTCTCTCTCTCTCTCTCTCTCTCTCTCTCTCTCTCTCTCTCTCTCTCTGAAAAACAAACACATAATCACTGACTAAAATATAGAACGAGGGGAGGGGATTCAGGGAACTCTATGCTAACACAGACCTGTGATGGCATTGAAGCATGTGAAGCTTTAACACCATGAGAGCCTGCCTAGAGAGAATGACAGTGCCCCAAAAGATGGGGATCAGAGCAAGCCAACACTGAGTCACAAACAGGGAGGTGGAAAGATGACAAAGAAAGCAGAGCCAAGACAGAACTAAGATCCAGTCCCAGCTGCCAAATCTCCCTGTGTGCTAAATAGGAAAAGGAGCAGCTGCCAAATGTTTCAAGTCTCCAGCCTCCAGCAGGACACTCTTTATTCAGGAATCCATGGTTTCGGGAGTTTGTCTTGGAAACTGTCATACCACTAGACTCAGAGCCCAGATACAAAACCAGTGCCCAATGCATTTAACTGGAGCAGAACAGAACACCAAGACAGCCCTTAGAGAAGGAAAGGAAGCACAAAATAACTGAAACATTAAGTCCAAAAAACTCAAATCATGGAAACAACTCCTACTAGGAAGCATTCTTAGAAGGATAGTGTCTATGACTACTGAAATACAAGTCATACACATTCTTTAATTGCCACTTTTCTCTACAGAACAGGAAATTTTTTTTTGCACATGCGTAGACTTTTTTTCCAAACTGTTAATGCTGAAATGATAATCTAAATTCCCATCTGAAGAAATCTGAGGAGTGGAGCTTGTTCAAAGAGCAACTGTGCCTTTCAATTTTAAAAGCAAACTTCTCCTAAGCACCTGCTTAGGCAAGAACAGGGACTGGGGTTCAATTCCTGACACCACATGCCATGCCAGCTCCACCCCCAGGCACACTGAGCCAGTGACCAAGTCCAGGCATGGTGGCACCCACCTGCAATCCCAGCACTGGAGAGGCTAAAAATAGGAGGACTACTATGAGTTCGAGCTACATAGTGAGATCCTGCACAAAATACAAAAAAGAAAAAGAAAAAAAAACACTTCTCTGTCACAGACCCACTGCTCCAAAGACTCAGAGAGCAGTGCCAGCTGGTCACTTCCTCATATGCACCTTGTGTACAATCCAAAGCTAAAGAAAGCAAGAGAAAGTAACAGCGATGAGTCACAATGGGGATCCCATTTTCAACTCTAGAAAGACAGGGACTGCACGAGACATGCTGTATGATGGGTGGGCAATTTCTTCAGCGAAGGGGACAGCTATACCACCTAGGTACGAGGAAAACCCTAAAAGAGAAGTTGTCTTGGGGTGGCATAGCCAGGCATTAAGAGAGGAGGAAATGAGAAAGTGAAATACTGAATACTAAATCAGAAGACCTGGATTCAGGTCTCAAGTTTCTTCACTGCATAATTCTAAACGTGTCAATCATTTAACTTCTCTATATGTACAACAGGTTGATGGTAACAATCTCATCTATTTCAAAGAATTGGTATGAGATACCAAACTGATGGAACTATTATGGAAAACAGTACAGCAATTCCTCAGAAAACTAAAAATAGCCAGGCATAGTGGCACACACCCGTCATCCCACACTTGAGCCCAGCATGGGCAATTTAGTGACTTAATAAGACCCTGGGAGTAGAGAAGTAGAGAGGTGGGGGAAGGGAGGCAGCCATAGAGGCAAGAAGGCAAGCAGACAGAAAAGAGAGAAGGGTTAGGGAAGTAGCTCAGTGTAGCAAAAAAGAAAAATTAAAATAGAAACTATAATCCACCAATAACACTGATAGTCATACAGTAAACTGGGTAGCAGGAAAGTTTTCAGAGTATGCACACAACCTGAGCTGAGTGAAAAGGACAGAGAGCATCCACATTCCTATTTTTAACCCTTAATTCACTTTACACATGTCTTCAACCAAAGGGATTTTTCTTAAACCTGTGGGATACAGTGGGCAAAGGGAAGCAATCAAATACTATACAGCAAGCAATGGTCCAATAATAACTAAAGCCAAGTCATCATCCTGTGGCACAGGACAAAATGGCTCTAAAGGATATAACTGGTCCAATTTGAATATGAACTTTACACAACAGTACTTTGCCTGTGCTTAACTGCTGGATTTCATAGTTGTGCTGGGGTATTTTACCAATTTTTCTTGTTCTTTTTTTTTTAATTATTTATTTATTTATATTTATTGTGTGTGTGTGTGGCCAGCTCAGCCCACCAGGGGGCGGGGCTGGCTGGCATGTGGTGCTGGTGGATCGAACCGCGGTCCCTGTGCTTTGCCAAGCTTGTTTCAAGTAGGTGCTTTAGACCACTGATCCATCTCTCCAGCCCCAATTTTTCTTGTTCTTGGGAAATGAATGCCCAAGGATTTAGGGGAAAGGGATTTTATATATGCAACTTACTCTCTGAAATGGTCTAGAAAAAAATGTTGTCTAAATATTTTTAGATAGAGTAAAGGATATATACTAAAATGCTAGCAATCAATGTATCTGAGTAAAGGATATAATAAAGGTTCTTTGTACTATTTTTATAACTTCTGTGTGAAATTATTTCAAAATAAAATATTTTTTGCGAAAAAGTTAATAATCCAGAAATTACCTTGGCCCTAGTCATTGTGCATCCTTTTGGCAGACTATCTGCCATCTTTCAGTTGAATTTACTCATGTAAGGGGCCAGGGAGATAGCTCAGTAGAATAAGCACCTGCCTGGCAAGCACAAGGCCCTGAGTTCAATCCCTGGTACCGCCAAAAAAAAAAAAAAATCCTCGGAGTAGAAACCACATCAAAGTTTATGCAAAGAGCCAACAGACCCAAGACAACACCTTCTCCTATGAAGTCGCATGTCCAGTTAAAAATCACTTCAGCAATTTGGAGAATTGAGGAGGAGTAATCTCTAGATGTTAAGAATGTTAGTAAAGTCATCTTTGTACGTGTAGTATGAGTATAGTGAGGTAATGATAATAGCAATGACAAGATTCTAATTCTTCTTCATATTAGATTAGTATTATAATCAACAACAGATCCAGGGACTTATAAATAAAAAGAAATGATTCCAGGGAAACAAAATTATCTGACACACTCTATAGTCTTTAAGTCTCAAGTAGCCAACCTTCACTATAGGCATATAGCACTTCCATCTAATTAAATGTTCAAAATAATCTTGTTAAGAAAGCAGGGTAAGTGTTCTTGATCCTGTTTCACATATAGTGAAACTGAGGCTCCAAAAGACAAACCGCACCTAAGATCACTTGGCTAAGAAACATTTGGGAGTAGAATCCTAGCTCTATGAATTTCAGACCAGTTCTCATTCTCCTGGGTCATGCTGACTTTCATGAACACACTGATGATCTCTGTAAATACAATCTCTTTTTAAAACTTTTAAATAGAGTAAAAAACATTACAAATGATACAGAATTTCATTAAACAAATTGATAGGAATTCAACAATGGTTGTTATACTGTATATTGTTGTCTTCAAATTACAATCACATGCAGAATGTTTTATTTGCTACAATCCAGGAAAGATAGGTGGACTATTTCCCAAAACTACAGGCCCAACACAAAGCTGATCACTAGTCAGAGGATTATATCGGCTGCAGGAATACCCTGGAATACTTAGCAGAATGTTGACAATGTCCTATGACATTTGGAGATGATCCAGAAAGAAGTAGATATGGTTTAAAATAAGGTGCTTCCCAAGGGCTTTAAGGCCTTCTTCAAGAAGGCTGACTGCAAGCATGCCAACTCACCCAGTACTAATAAAGGGCAGCCTCCGGCCAGCCTGCCTAGAGTCACTGAGGCCTCAAGTTGTTTATATAAAACTTAAATTTTTCATGTTTTTTCTTTGAAGAAATCTGAGAAAAATTCATATTTTCTGCTATAAAAGTTTGACAGTGTTAATATTCTTTAATATCCCTGCCCTCAGGCTGACTAGCTGACATGAGTCCCCAAGAGGACCAGTACACCCTTGTCACAGGGAGGATTCCTTGAAGACAGGGTTGGTTGACAGCTCCAAGTCTTGATAGCCTGATTTCTCCACCTTTGAAGACAGTCGGCCTGTGGAGAACCACCTGAAAATTTCTGCCACTCAGGGGAATGCTGGATAACCTGTGATAAGCACCTCAGGTGATTCTCACCCAGGTACCACAGGCCGCACTTCGAGAAACACAGATGCTAATCGTGCTTTGCCTTGGGAAGGCATCAGGCCCAAAGGCTGAGAACAAAACTGACCATTCTTCTGAAACCCTCTCCTTTTCTCTCTTTAATATACCAAGCAGTGATCTCACTGGTCACTGATTTTATAGCTATTTTTCATGTAGGTTTTTAGTTAAAACATATGCCTAAATGTGTGGAATATTTTAAGACAGAAGATATACTGGCTAGAAGTTTGCTCAACACCTATTTTAAAATTACACAAAATTGGCAAGGTAGAGAGTATTTGTAATCAGAAGCAAACACCTGAGTATTCTGTGGGTGGGCAGCCTCTTCCATTACACAAGAATTCAGGGCATGCAACTTTAACCAGTTTTCCAAAAGTAGAATTGTAGAACTGATTTCTAGGTCTACTCCTCATGGGGCAGAGATGCCTCGCTCTGTCTCCATGGTACACTCTGGAGACAGAAGGAAGCTGCACCTGCGGCCCTCTGCTTCTTCCCCATGACCAGAGACATACTGCACAGTCATCAAGGTGGGGCTCTCGTGTCACGGGACTGCACAGAGAAACCTGCACTTAAAATGGCAGGAACACTTGTGAGCTGACTCAGAAGATGAACCAATTATGATGTGGACAGGCATTAATTTAAAGTATTTTTTTAATCCACCTCATTGTCAATTAATATGTGTCATTAAACAGATATCATACTATGGATTTAGGAATATTTTCTCATCAGCCTTAATCCAGAACTAAATTACATTTAAATTGAAAAAACGTAACAATAAACTTACCTATATAGAATAGACATATCCCATGTGTTATTTAAATTGCAGCAAGTTGTTTATATAAAACTTAAATTTTTCATGTTTTTTCTTTGAAGAAATCTGAGAAAAATTCATATTTTCTGCTATAAAAGTTTGACAGTGTTAATATTCTTTTATATTTTCTTAAATCACAAAACCATTTTAATGTTAACTACTAATAAATACTTTATTCTTTCTAATGTCTTATAAGCTTTTCCAGCAGATTATAACAATACAATTATGTTCTCATTTTTCTACAGATACAATAAATTTATATTTTAAAATACCAAAAATAAATGTAAATACATATATATGTACATAACATGTACTACACACACACACATACACACACACACACACACACACACAAATATAGAGGTCCCGTGGACTGAGCCAATCACCTGCATGTTTAGAACTGTGTTGTCAGGCCATTTCTAGGCTTCAGGTACTGTGTGGAGATGTCATCTGTGGGGACATCACTGCTACCTGTAATTAATGACCCTTTCACCTTCCTATGTTTACACAGAATTACTGTGCACATTTGAGTTTTTCAGGCACATGCTTTGCAACGACCCGGTGTGTCTTTTGTCTGTGTTAATTGTCACAATACACATACTGATCTCTATTAAAGTTCTTTGTGTTTTGTCACAGTACACATACTGATCTCTATTAAAGTTCTTTGTGACTGTTTTAATTGTAGTTTTCTGTTTCCTTCAGTGACATATCCAGTAGGATATGTACTTTGAATATCCTGTACTTTGAATTCTATTATACTGAAGTACTTTTTTTTTTTTTTTTTTTTAGAACCGGGGATTGAACTCAGGCCCTTGCGCTTGCCAGGGAATGAAGTACATTTTTAAGGAGACTTTTGTTATGTTTGTAGTACAGGGTCTACAGGGTCTCACTACATAGATCGGACTCATAGTGATTCTCCCGTTTTCAGCCTTCCAAGCACTAGGATTACAGGCGCACCCCACCACAACCATTCTGAATCACTGTCTCAGCACACCCCAGGGGTAGGGCCGGTCGAGCACACCAGGGATTGAACCCCGGTCCCTGCGCCTGCCTAAGCAGGACCTTTAGACCACTAAGCTATCTGGCTGGCCCCTGAAGTACTTTTAACCATGTCGTCCTAGAGTCCTCACCCTGGACAGTCCTCAATGTCTCAGTACAGGTGACATCACTTTCACTTTCTAGTTTGTTTTTCTCCTCATCATCATTGTGAGACTGAGTAAAGCTGTTTGTGTATCCTCCATGTAAGCACCATGTTCCTAGAACTGCCCTGCTTTGGACACTGGTAATTCCAGGTGCTGTTCTCAACTAGGGAGTCCTGCCAAAGGACATATGTGTGCATGCATGAGTGCATGTTCTTTGCATTGCCAGATACGGCTGGCTTGCTCAGGCCTCAGAAAGACATTGTGTGAACAATCACAATGGTTCCAAATTGAAACTGTACATTTTGTAACTTAGTTTTAAAGTCTCTTATAAGTAAAATGCCTATTGGCTTTCTTCAAAATATATTTAACTTTAAAAATGAAAAATAAAATGAAGTACCAAGAGCAAAACTTGATATCTTAGTCTGAAAAACTGAGGACTGAGGACTGAAAAGTGAAATCTTTAAAATCACACAAGGTAATATGAACACACTTTTATAAACAGATCTTGCCGGGGCAGTGCACACCAACACTCTCAGTCACTCAGGAGATTAAGACTGGAGGATGGTTAAGTTCAGGTCAGCGTGTGCAACAGAGCAAGATTCTGTCTCAGTAAAATAAAATAAAGTAAAATAAAATAAAATAGGCTGGAGATTACCTCGGTGGTACAGTGCTTGTCTAACATGCCTGAGGACCTAGATTCCATTCCTGGAACCATTAAAAGTCAAAAAAAAAAAAGTACATGATGGGCTCTATGTTTTGGAAAAATCAAAGAATGAAGTAAGCATAGGGGATTCCTGTCCTCCATGTTGAGTTAGAATTATAAATAGGTTTAAGAAGGATGTAGAAAAATTGACATGAGATCAAGATACAGAGAAATCTAATCATTTTAATTGAGGTAACAACATTCCTCTCATTAACCACCTCTTAATACCATTGTACAAAGAGAAAAACTCTGCAATTGAATGGATCATGACCCTGAATCAAAGCAACATAGCTAATGATTTTGTGGGTCAAGTCATGCTATGCCTCCTGAAGAAAAGTTTAAAATTATCAAGTTCCTAACAAAAATAAAAACAGAATTATTGTAACACAGTCATTTCACGTCTGAGCATGACTTTGTTCATTTATACTGCTATATTAAAGTACCTCAGGGCCAGGGAGATGGCTCAGAGGAATAAGTGCTTCCCTGGCAAGCGCAACAGCCTAGTTCAATCTCCAGTTCCGCCAAAAAGAAAAAAAAAACTCAGACTGGATTATAAGGAACAGAAACTTACTCTACATAATTCTGGAGCCTGTAAAGTCAACAATCAAGGCAATGTTCAATGTTTAATGTGACTCTGGGCTCTGCTTCTAAGCTGGCACTTGGAATCCTGCCTCCTCCAGAGGGACCGAATGCTGTCCTCACATGACAGGAAGGTGAGAATAAAACATACACACTTCTCCTCATTGTCCAATCCTCAAGAAGTGTGTATGTTTTATTCTCACCTTCCTGTCATGTGAGGACAGCATTCTGCCCGATGATGTAGCGTGTGCCTAAGGAGAGTCACATGGGGAGAAGACACTCTCTCAGGCTTTCACAGAGAGCAAATTGGCCAAGCAATGGCTGTGACTCATCCACATGGCTGACACTGACAAAGGTTCTACAATCTGAGGTACAGGATCTCAGGATAAATCCTGAGGGGATTTCAATGACCTTATCAGACCCAAAAGCTGAAACTCTTGTTGCATAGGTCCTGCTTTACTTTGGTCTTAACCATCCAGCAGAAAAGCATAAAAACGAGGTATATAAAGTAAAACCATATTGATATGCTGAGCTGTGAAAGGCTCAAGTCAACAACTTCTGTCGGTAACCCACTACTATTGTGGACTGTTGGACTGTGTTGGATTGTTTTGCTGACCTCACACACCTATAGTATTTAGATGCCAATGGAATACCCATTTCTGACAGGAGTAAACAAAAAAAGGCGATACAAAGGAAGGACCATTTTGTATCTGTATATACAGAATAGTTAGGACAGATATACAGCTACTTTCGCTTAATTCAATGAGAAGAAAGATTTGTACTAAGAGTGTTTGGACAGGATATCCTGTCTGCTTCTTGTACTGTGGATAACCACTAAGAAGATAACAATGTACAATGTATAAATTATTGAAACTGTCCTATTCATAAGTTTTGAAACTGTCTCATTGCTATTTGTTTCTCAATAAAATAAAATAAAAAACATACACACTTTCCCCCATTAAAACCTTTCATAACAGCATTAATGTGTTCAGAAGGGTTTAGTCCACCCCTTATGCTGTCACATTGGACATTAAGCTGCCAACATATAGATTCTAAGGGACACATTCAGACAATAAGAGTGTATATACCTAAAGTAACTGAAAGCAGAATTGCAAAGACATATTTGCACATTCATGCTCAAAGCAGCACTATCCACAATAGTCAAAAGGTGGAAGCCACCCAAGTGTTTACGAGTGAATGAGTAATAAAATGTAGTATGCACATACAATAGGATATTATTCAGCCTTAAAAAGGTATGAAAGTCTGATGCAGTAAAACATGGGTGAAATTGAGAACATTATGAAATAAAATGTCACAATAGGACAAATATATATTTACATGAGATGCCTATCGCTAAATTCATAGAAACACAAAGTAAAATAGTGGCTGACAAGGACTGAAGATAGGGAAATGAGGAGTTATTTTGTAATAAGTATAGTTTCAAGTTTACAAGACTGAAAGTGTTGTCGGGACAGGTACAGCAATGTCAATGTACTGAACTAGGCTCTTAAAAATAGTTACAGTGGGGCTGCAGATGTAACTCAATGGCAGAGCATTTGCTTAGCAAGCCCTAGCAACACATGCATGCACATGCACACACACACACAGATGTAGCTTTTTTGTAGCTTCCATATTATGTATGTTTTACTATAAACTATCTGAGACACTACTAAACATATTCTTTTTCCTGCACCTATAAAAAGGGTTGCATTAAATATCTTATCAACTGAGAAGAATTTGTCAAAAATGGTACATAAAAAGAAAGACATTAGGACCATCTCAGCTCTGCATTTGGGACCTGCAAAGGGAAGAATACGATAAAGTATGAATTTTCATGTGGAAATATTTGTTTTATTCTGCAGTGCTAAATGTTTGGAGCATTTTTGTTTATACATTTCAAAAGCATTCTGTAGATAGTCCTGATGTCAGACAGGGGTCCCAGGGTCACCCTGGTGGAGACTTCCCACCATCACAAAGAGCTGCTGCACTGACTTAAAAGCCAGGCAGGAAGCACAGGGAGAGGAAAGACAAACAAGCCATGCAGTCTGCCATCAAATGTGAAATTATTCCTCTTCAACTTGTGTAGGCCTAGTATACAATACAGCCTGTTTATGTGTTTCTCCTGGGGTTTCTAAATCACTTCTGTAACAACTGGGGCATAGTGGGAAGTTCAGAAAGAGGCCAGCTTTCCCAAGACAGAGGATGTCTGTCTATTCTGTGACAGGAGTTCTATACACATCCCGATTAATGTACATCAGCCCAGCTCTGTGGCTTTGTCTATCAGAAAAACCAACTGCGAGTTAATCAATGTCAAAGCCCTGGAGAATGTAGGCAGATTGCAAGATTCCACACAGTAGGATGCATATCCTCTACACCCATACTCACATATTAATGTCACTGTTCCTTTCTTCCAAGCCAACAACATCTGTCCATAAAAATCCATGCCATAACTACCTATCCTTCCCCACACCCTCATACCCAGACCTGTTTGTTCAACTTCAGCTTTAATGAAATAGACAAAATAAGTCTTCTCCCTATTTGTTGCAATTTCAACAACTAAGACATATAAGGTAAGAAGATAGGGATATAGCTCAGGGGTGTAGTCCCAGCCTGGTACACATGAGGTCTTAAGTTCGAGTCCTAGTACAAAAAAGAAACATAAGACAACACACTGTACTTTGAGTTGCCATATGTCACTCATTGTATTCTTAATCCACTGTCTTAATTTAAGCAGAAATAAATATGTAGCACCATTCAATATCCTGTGGTGAGAGGAAAGACAGACAGGAAAGGAAAGGACTTGTGCTAATAACCCAGGCAGGCAACCCATTTTCATTATGAACAAGGCCACTGTTTCTGTTAATCCCTGGATAACCAACTTGACTATACTGTGTTTCAATTTATCTTCTGTAAAATGGGTCTTCTTATTCAGTTAGACAAAATATACAGACATGCCTGAAGTCCAGGCACTATGCAAGGCACTTTGAGCAGACCTAAATATTTTCCCCTATCTTGGTACCAGTAATATCTCACCCATGGGAACTACAAATAGCAATGTGAGTCTTTCACAAATGATCCTTAGAGAAAAAAAAGAGTCAGCCTTCAGTACCTTCTTCATGAGTGAAGCGACTTTTATAGGCCTTCCTGGAAGGTTTTCTAACCAATCTCTACTTTATTTCACTACAGTATCCTCAGTGCTGCAGGCCTGGACAAAATATACACTCACATTCTTCTGTTCCACGTATCCTATACGTGTGTGTGTGTGTGTGTGTGTGTGTGTGTGTGTGTGTGTGTGGTTTTTTTGAGACAGGGTCTTGCTATGCAGTTCAGGCTGGCCTTAATCTCATTCTATAGCCCAAGCTGGTCTCAAACTTACAACAATCCTCCTGCCTCAGCCTCCTGAGTGCTGAGATTACAGGCATGTGCCACCATGCCTGGCTCTCATCCTAAAATATACTCTTGTATCCCCCACAGGAATGATCCATATCCCACTCCAACTAAGTTATCAGTCATTACAATTTATGACACAAACATTGCTATATTTTAATATACTTAAACAGTACAAAATATTTGAGAGTATGTTTTTTCACTTAAGAGTAGGTAATAATTGACTTTTTCCAACAACTGGAGTCTTTTGTCAGTAAATGGATGTAATTAGAGAACATACTCTTAAGTGAAATCAGACCCACATGTGCAAATATTGTATTGTCTCCTTAGTGTGAGAACCTAAAAGAGAAAAACAGAATCCTCAGTGTTCAACAGATACTGGGTGTTATGGTTCGTGTCTAGTTGCCACCCCAAAGCCTCATGCAGTCATGGGGCGGGGACTTCTAGAGTTTGAGATTAACTCAGTATCCACTGGGATTATGAGTTTTAGTGCTGCTGGGATTATAGGTACTATACTCAGCCTGGGGCAGATAGCCTAAATGAAATTTAAGAGAGACAGACTTCCTCTCTGTTGTCGTTATTGCCACTACTCCTCCCATCTGCTCTTGCTCTTTGCTGCTACCACGATGCCCTCTGCCATGTGTCACTCTGCCTTGGAGCCAACCAAGTATGAACTGAAATCTCCAGTAACTGTGAGCTAAATAAACCTTTCCTTCCTTCATCTTGGGTAATGGGTATTTGTCCCAACAACGAGAGAAGAATAACTGAGACACTGGTAAAAGGGAATGAACTTATTCAAAAGGGAAGAGTTACTGAATTGAGAAGAACAGGAGAGGGAGTAAAAGAAAGAGATTTATCTATGTGTGTAAGCAGGATGGTTTGGACAACTGTACTGTGCATTTCTGCTGGTCTATGGAAAGGAGCAGTTAATACTTTAATTTGTTTTCGTCTCCTTTTTTCAATTGTGTGCACTTTTTCTCTTTTTAATTTCTTACAGATTTCTTGCTTTTTTCTCTTCTTCCAGTTTTACTTGCATATATCTGGTAATATGAATAACTGGTTGGAAGACCATACTATGTATTACAACAAACACTGTGAAATTCACACTATTTTGTTAAGTGAAATTCTGTATGACTTGTAATTTTTTTGTTTCAATTCTAATTTGTACTCTCTCTAAAAATTAAAGAAAATTTCCTGATCTGTATTTATAGGAAGTCTTGCCTAATAAAATTCCTTCCACATTTTTTAATTTTTTTTTATTTTTTTTAAATACTTTATTCATTTATTTATTTATTTTGTGTGTGTGTGGCCAGTTCAGCCCACCAGGGGGCGGGGCTGGCTGGCATGTAGTGCTGGGGATTGAACCCTGGTCCCTGTGTTTTGCTTAGTTTAGCTTGTTCTAAGTAGGTGCTTTAGACCACTGAGCCATCTCACCAGCCCCCCACATTTTTTAAAAAAAGAAAAATATTTAAGAGTACATTTCTTTCAAATTTTTTTTTCAATTATATATTTGGTGCAAGGTTTCACTACACAGCTCAGGGATCCTCCTGTTTACAGCCTCCCCAGCACTGGGATCACAGGCATGTACCACCACAACTAGACTCAGTCACCAGCGTGCCCCAGAGGCAGGGCCAGCACAGCATGCAGGCCCCCGGATCAAACCCTGGTGCCTGCACTTGCCAAAGCAGGCGCTTAGTCCGCTGAGCTATCTTGCCAGCCCTCAAATATTTTATTTCATTTATAAATTCACTAATCAAGGTTGCTATTACTTTCAACATTTAAATTTGAGGAAACTGAGACTTTAAGAAGCTCACACTTTGCCAAATGTCACCAGGCTACTCAATAGCTGATAGGGAACCTGAACCCAGCTCTGTGTGCCTTCAAAGCCAATGCTCATCCCTACAACATAGGGCCATGGTGCTAAGCCTGACAATACCATTCCTGACTGATGAGCTCAGTTGGCCCCAAATATTCTTTAGGTACATAAGATTTTTTTAAAATTTAAATAGAGGCCTGTGGTCCAAAAGTTATCATTCATGCTAATAAACTTGTTTCTAGTGCTCTCCAAAACACAGAAGTCAATAATGAAAAACATCTATAAGACAACAACCCAATTCCATGGCTTCTCTAGCACTCATGTGTCCTGGCTGATATAAGTAACTGAAGAATGGAGAGTCTGACTCTAACCTCCCAGAACCTCTCCAAATACTGTAGTTCTTCAAGTCACCTTTCTTACACATGGAAACCTGTGATTATCCTCTAAAATTAGGTTTTGGAAGCAAAATGACTCCATTTTAGTAAAGGTACCATGCACACACAAAAAAGAGATTGTACCTGGCAACTGCTATACTTCTAAAATCTCTATTAAATTATACCAAAATAATCATACCAATAAAACAAAAAAGTGCCAATTAATCATCAGAAACAAATTAAGAACCAGTGAAGCTGAAAGGTACTACTGTTCATATTTCCTTTCTTTAGAACTCAGTGAAATATTATCTGGCCAGTTAGACAAAGCCTGACTGGGCAATGTGCCTTGTGGTGACTTTTGTGGTTCCTTCTTGTCGCCTTCACTTCTTGGTACATTACATCATTGTTCGTTATAAAGGAAACTGCTGTCTATGACAAATAACATAGTAGAAACCATACATTTCACTGCAGTAGAACTATAGAGTGTTTATATATTACCTACTTATACAATATACTTTAGGACTTGTTATATAAACAGGTTAAAGTTCAAAATCAATAAATAAACACAAACCATTCATGGGCTTTGTAAGAAATCCCAAGGAGTAAAGGGTTCATGACCAAAAATCCAAAGACAGATAATCAGAACAGAATAAATTGCATTTTTCCTGGAGAAACAATGTGTTGCTGATTGAACACCAGGAAAAGCAAAACCCCTAGAGCATAGTTTCTGCAGATCAGAACTGAGAATGTGGATGGCTGTAGGCTAAGAACTAGGAATACAACAGTGATAATGGTGTACCAGGAAAACACTTGATAGGATCATCTGAATACTAAGCCTTCCTATCATACAAGGAAATAGGCCAAATACTTCAAAAAGTCCATCTCTGCATACCTCTCTGCATAGAGCCTGCTGAGGCTGACACAAGCAGGAAGTCCAGGAACACTCAAGGAACTTGGTGCCCCGCCCTATTTAGCAACATCCAATTAATGTTCTACAGTCTATTTAAACCACTTGCCTGTCTCTGCTGTAATGACTCAACTCTGTCATTTTATTACAAAATCAGTCCTAGACGTTATAAAATGTAAAGGCATGGTTATGTGTGAATAAAATATCATTTTTGAAAACAGCCATTATTTACAAAAAATAGGTGTTACACTGGATTTAGCCACAGGCCACAGCATGCTGACTCTGCTTTAGCACCAATACAACAAAGCAACTCATTTGAGAAATTAAAAGAAAAGAGAATCTGTACCAATGGGCCAGGGAGATAGCTCAGTGCCTGCCTGGCATGTAACACAAGGCTGCTAAATTCAATCCCTGGTACCACCAAAAAAAAAAAAAAAAAAAAAAAAAAAAAGGACAGAGAAAAATCAAGACAGTATTCCCCATCCCCTCTCCTTCCTGCCAAGACATTCAAAAAGGAACAACAAGCAATGGCATAAGGCAAGGGAGTTTACTTCAATAAGCTACTCTGTAAGGTGGAAGCCACAAAATGCCTCAAAGTTGAAGATGGGAAACCATTTAATTTCTCCTTGTCACTACAAGAAAAACATTCAGAGTTGCATGAAGAAAAATGTGGGCAAACAATACCCTTCACAATAGCTTCAAAAAATTCCATACTTAGGAATTAACCTAAGCAGGGAAGTAAAAGAACTCTTTAACAAAAACTATAGTACTCTGAAGAAAAGAGATTGAAGACGACATCAGGAAATAAAAAGATATCCCCTGTTTCTCGATACCCAAAAGGTATTTTCAAACTAGGCATACTACTGAAAATGATACGCAGATTTAAGTCAACAGAAATCAAAATAACAACAGCAATTCTCACAGGACTAGAGAAATAAAACCTACAATTCATATGGAACTAGAAAAGATCTAGACTAGCAAAAGCAATCTTGAGCAACAAGAATATAGAAGGCATCAAAATTCCAGATTTCAAGTTGTCTGACAAAGGTACAGTGATAAAAAAAACAGCATAGTAAGGCCAGGTGTGGTTGGACAGGCTTGTAATCCCAGCACTGGGGAGGCTGAGGCAGGACTGCCACAAGTTCAAGATCAGCCAGGACTATATTAGTTCAAGGCAAACCTGAGCTACATAGTGAGTCTCAAAATAAAAACATGCATGGCACATAAACAAATGTGTGAATCAATGAAACAGTACAGAGGATACAGAAAAAAAAACTGCAGATATATTTAGCTATCTGATCTTTGACAAAAAGGTCAAAAATATACACTGGAGAAACAAAATAGGCTCTTTAACAAACAGTGATAAGAAAGCTAGCTATCTACATGCAGAACACTGAATCTAGCCTGGGCATGAAGACACTCACCAATAATCCCAGTCCTGTGGAAGCTGAGGTACAAGGATCACTGCAAGTTTGAGAACAGCCTGGGCTATACAGTAACTTCAAGGCCAGCCTCAAACTATATAGCAAGATCTTGCCCCAAAAAACAAAAAAAAATGCTTTTCATCTTCCAGTTCCAGGCGCTTGGTCACCACGGTTTACAGTGCAGTTAAGTCTAAGTCCAAGAACCACACCATGCACAACCAGTCCAGAAAATGGCACAGAAATGGCATCAAGAAACCTTGATCACAAAGATACGAATCTCTGAAAGGGGTAGATCCCAAGTTCCTTAGGAACATGCGTTTTGCCAAGAAGCACAACAAGAAGGGCCTCAAGAAGATGCAAGCCAACAATGCCAAGGCCATGAGTGCACGCGCCAAGGCTATCAAGGCCCTCGTCAAGCCCAAGGAGGTTGAGCCCAAGCTCATCCCAAAGAGAGTAAACCGCAAGCTTGCTCGACTTGCCTACATTGCCCACCCAAAGCTTGGGAAGCGTACCCGTGCCCGCATTGCCAAGAGTCACAGGCCTTGCCAGCCAAAGGCCCAGGCTCCAGCTTCTGCTCCAGCCAAGGCCGAGGCTCCAGCTTCTGCTCCAGCCCAGGCCCAGGCTCCAGCTTCTGCTCCAGCCCAGGCTCCCAAAGGTGCCCAGGCCCCCGTGAAGTCTCCACAGTAAAAGCCTCTTAGTACTGATGTAAAAACAGAAGGACTGGGGTGCCATCTGTGGGGGGCTGGTGTCCTCCTGTGCTCTTTGTACAAATAAACCTGAGGCAGGATAAAAAAAAACAGTAACAGAAGACTGAATCTAGACCCTTATTTTTCAACATGTACTAAAATAAAATCAAAATCAATCAAAGACTTACATAGGGCCAGCCAGATAGCTCAGCAGATTAAAGCACCTGCTTAGGCAGACACAGAGGCCAGGAGTTCAACCCCCGGAATAGTGTGTGGGCCCTGGTGCTGAGAAGGCAAATGAGCCTGGGCATGGTGGCACAAGCCTATAATCCCAGCACTTGAGAGGCTAAAAACAGGACAATTACTATGAGTGCAATCTGTGTAGTGAGACCCTGTAGACCCTGTACATTAAAAAAAAGACCTATATAATAAATGAGAAACATCTGGGCATACTGTCACATGCCTATAATCTCAGTCCTCAGGATGCTGAGGCAGGTGGACTGCCACAAGTACCAGGCTAGCCTGGGCTACAGAGTTCAAAGCCATCTTTGAACAGAGATCTTCTAGAGATGAGGAGGTCTAGAAATAAAGGGAGATGGGTGAGGAGGGAAAAGAGGGAGAGGGAGAGAAGGGAGAAGGGGGAGTGGAAGGAGAAGAGGGTTGACGAAAACAGGGTTGAAATGTGGTATGTGTATGTACCAACTGCCCGTAATGAATGTATAATTATGTATCACAAACACGTACTAAACATAGAGGAAAATATCTTGAAGGGTTCAATGGAGAGACCAGGACTGTTTCTCTGGTGTGCCAACAAGATGATATGTGGTTTTAGTTTACTGTTAAAATGTACAGAAATGTTATAAATGTTGTATGTTCAGAGTGCACTATTATTTGACCATTAAAATGTGCAATCCTGTCATCTAATGCAAAATGGAACTGGAGAATATTCTCTTGAATGAAATAAGCTAGTAAAGAAAGACAAGTACTCCATCTTTTCTTTCAAACACGGAAGCTAAAAAATGCTGATCTCAAAGCAGAAGAGAATGGAGTAGTATATAATTACTAGAGTCTGGAAACGAAGAGGCAAAGGGAAGACTCAAGTCAATAACTTCTGCGGATAGCCCACTAATATATAGACTGCTAGATAGTGTTGGATTGTTTTGCTGAATTCAAACACCTTAGTATTTAGATGCCAACAGAATATTCACCTCTGACAGGACTAAACAAAAAAAAGGGGGGATACAAAGGAAAGATCATTTTGTATTTATATATACAAAATAGTTAGGATAGATATACAGCTACTTTCGCTTAATTCAATGAGAAGAAAGATTTGTACTAATAGTGTTTGGACAGGATATCCTGTCTGCTTCATGTACTATGGATAACCACTAAGAAGATAAAAATGTACAATGTATTGATTATCGAAACTGTCCTAGTATTCAGCTTTGAAACTGTCTCATTCATATTTATTTCCCAATAAAATAAAAAAAAAGAAAATGGAAAGAGGCTGGACAACAAACATCAAAATACAGTTAGACAAGAAAACTGCTAGTGTTCTACCTCACAATAGCACACAATAACCTATTATGCATGTTGTAAAGCACTGGAAGAGAAGAGGTCCAAGGCTCCAAACATAAATTATATGAGACAGAAATACTAATTACTGATTTAGCCAGTGGACACTATATATATACATGAGGTAATCAAATATTAATATCTTAATCAAGTAATTATTATAGTAAGACATTGGTACAAAACTCCCTCAAAATACTTCCTCACTTCCAACACGCTTATGCCATCCTTCTTGCCACTGTCAAAGGCAGTTTTGGAAGCCCTCTTTAGCGAGTGTCTTCACAAGGTGCAATAAAAATACAGTGAATGCTGCTGCCGAGTGCCATGCCAAGCAAAATTATACCTAGATGTCTCCTAGGCCTCATGCACTCACAGGTGGAACTTTTTAGAGGTGGCTTGATCAAGGCTGTGTGTATATGGATTAAGAATGCATGATTCACCCTGACTAACTATATATACTGATACCTGTTAGCTGAGCTACTGCACTGCAGATGGTAATTTGTAATAGTAGTTTCATGCTTGGAGTGCCTGTCATTCTGGTCTTCTGAATACAGGCTGCTTGCCATGTCATACCAATCACTGCCATACTGTCTCTCAAGTAAAAGTCTGTTTTAAAAAAAAAGGTAATAAATGAAAACAAGAGACAAGAAAAAAAATTAAAAATAAATCTAGATTCATGTATATTACAAAAGACAAAAGTAAAAATTTTCCAGGATGCTCTAAGTTTATGAACACTGAACTGTGATGCTGTGCAGGGGTATTATTTGAATAGTAATCACTGCCACTTGTTTTTAATTATTTTACTAAAAGAAACATTTTTCATAAAGTACAATACATAGTATTATATGACAGTAAATGGTATGAAGTATACTAGCAATGTCTAGAAATTAAGAAAATTTGTTTAATATTGTCTTCCTAATTCTTGGGGAGAGGGGAGAAACACATTTCAGAAATGTTTGCAAGGGCTGGAGAAACAGCTCAGTGGTCTAAGAGCCTGCCTGGCAGGTGCAAGGAACAGGGTACTGCATGCCTTGCTGGCCCAGAACCCCAGGTGCAACATATGGGCCACCGCAACCGACTGTGGTTGCACATCCCTGTAATCCCAGCACTGGAGCAGCTGAGACAGGAGGAACACCATGAGTCTGAGCTGCACAGTGAGAACCTGTACCACATAAATAAATAAATGATTTTAAAAATTAAAAAAAATACCTGTTCCATATTATTCCTACGATGTTTCATATGCAGACAGATAGTGAGGTTAAGCTTAACAGCTTAAGTTGTATGGTAATAACAATAAGTTTGTCTTCTGGATGGTTAACAACCTAAGTTTGCAGACCAAAATTAGAGAAAAAGGAGGGCTGCAAGGAAAGCCAATATTTTGGCCCTAGCATTCTAAGGTCAATTAAGACTCAGGACATATGAGAACTTGTACTGTAACGTCATGTAACTTGGCAATGTCCCAAATTTTCTGAACAAGGAGATTATGGGGCCAAAGAGGAAAATGATCAATGATGCAGAGTGTGCCTAAGGAGAGTCACATGGAAAGAAAACATTCTCTCAGGCTTTCACAGAGAGCACATTGGCCAAGCAATGGCCGTGACTCATCCACATGGCTGACACTGACAAAGGTACTACAATCTGAGGTACAGGAACTCAGGATAAATCCTGAGGGGATTTCAATGACCTTATCAGACCTAAAAGATACAACTCTTGTTGCATAGGTCCTGCTTTACCTTGGTCTTAACCATCCAGCCGAAAAGAATAAAAATGAAATATAAGAAGTAAAGCCATGCTGTTATGCTGAGCTGTAGGGGACTCAGGTCAACAACTTCTGACATTGCCAGTCAAGCGGAAGACCCAATACTATTATGGGCTGCTGGACTCTTTTAGAGTATTTTGCTGAGCTTACACACCTATAATATTCAAATAACAGAACTTAACAAAAAAAGGGTATACAGATGTATGTCCATTTTGTATCTGTGTATTCAAAATGGTTAGGATAGATATATAGTTACATTCTCTTAATGAATAGAGTGATTTGTTCTAATGGTGTTTGTAAATAGGATATCATGTCTGCATCTTGTACAGCAATTAACCACTAGGAAGAATGTATGCAATGTGTAATTATTGAAACTGTCCTACCAATTTGATTTGAAACTGTCTCATTGCTATTTGTTTATCAATAAAATTATGGGAAAAAATAAAAAAAATTTAAAAAATAAAAAGAATGCATGATTACTGAGTACACTGATTGGTTAAGCATAACTCTGGGTGTGGACAATGTGAAGACACTCCCCCCATGTGGATGCCATCAACCAATAGGCTTCTAGCCTGAGTGGACTAAAAGGGAATGGGAAGCTCACTGCTCACTGCCTCCTGCCTGCCATGAACTGTTTGTCCTGTGTCATGGCCTTCTGCCAGATGAACCTGCCTTGGAGCTTCCAAACATGGACTGAATCTTCTATAAACTGTGAGCTGAAATAAACCTTTCCGTCAGGTATTTTGTCTGAGAACATGAGAGTCAATGAGAAAAGTAACTAAGACAGAAAGTAAGGCTTAAAAAAACATTACTATGTGTCCTCATCCATGTTATCCACTGGACCTCGTACCATGTGATTTCTGACCATTCCTCAAAATCAAAATGACCACAAAAGGTAGATGGGCAGGTATGGGGGGGGCATGCCTGTGATGCCAGCACTCGGGAGGCTTGAGCAGGAGACTTGTCACAAGCTCCACACCAACCTGGGTTACACAGTGATTTCCAGACTAGCCTCAACTGCATAGTGAGACCTTGTCTCAAAAAAAAAAGTTATTAAAAAAACGGAAATGCTTTCAATTCACCCAGGACACAGAGGCAACCATGACAGTGCACCTGAAGACATGAAAGTAGACTTCTATAACTTCTTTGGAAATTGTAAGAATAGTAAGTGTGGCAGAGGCAAGTGGGAGTATTATGAGAGGGATTAATGACAATGTGTGTGCCATTACTGTGATAAATTCCCTGAAGAGAGGAGGTGCCAAGCAAGTGCCACCTTGCACAGTGAAAACTGAATGCTTCACTCATCTAGCTCTCACTGGATTTATTAGACCTGACCCAACATCAGCAATACCATTGGTGTGATGTCAGACGTGGGCTAGTACAAAGCTTCCTGCTACAGTGGAAATCTCTCTAACAACTCTGCCGAAAAACCATGCCAATTATCCCTCTAATACCAGGGTAACAGAAGCTGATTAGTGGAAAAAGGGATGGTCCTAAATATCACTATAGCTTACCTCTTTGAAAGAGGGGCAGCCTACCACATGACATATGAAGATACAAAAGACTAAGTCTCATTGTGAAGTATGGCAGATTAATCACCAAAGCAGGAAGGCTGGTTAGGAAGGGAAGTATAAAAACACAGAGTAGCTAGGATGGTGACACATGCCTGTAATCCCAGCATTCTGGAAGTGTGCAGCAGGAGGATTTCAAAGCCAAGCCCAGCATGGAAAATTTAATAACTTAACAAGACACTGTCAAAATTTTTTTAAAAAATAAAAAAAAAACTATGAACACAGCTCAGCACAAAGATTCTTGGTTTAATCCTCGGTACAAACAAATAACAACAACAAAGTAAACTCCACAAGACACAGTAAGTAAGGCATCTGAGAACACTGCCTCGGGTCCTGGAGGAAGAAAGAACTGGCAGACTGAGGCAGAAGTATCACGAGTTCAAGCCCAGCCTGGGCAACTTCTCAAGACTCTGACTCAAAATATAAAATAAGAAATAATACAAACAAAATTATGGGAAAATAAATAAATAAATAAAAAGAAAAAAATAAAATAATTATAACAAAAAAATAATATAAAGGACTGAAGATGTATGTAGCTCAGTGTAAAAGCTCGGAGTTCAACCCTCTAACCTTCCCCCAATAAAAAGTATTATTATTTTTAATACTGATACAAATACATAAGCCTATCTAAGGATAAAACTGGTTTCAAGCAATGTGTATCTTAGCCGTCAAAGTTAACATTCACAGGGCTGGCCAAATAGCTCAGCAGATTAAAGCACCTGCAAGCAGGTGCAGGGGCCGAGGTTTGATCCCTGGGCCTGCCATGCCAGCCCCACCCCCAGGGCACGCTGAGATGGCAATTGAGACTAGACGTGGGGGCGTGTACCTGTAATCCCAGCTCTTGGGAGGCTGTAAACAGGTGGATCACTACAAGTCTGATCCAGCAGTGAGACCCTGAATACGCTGTAGACCCTTCCCTAAAAAATACAAAAAAAAAGAGCATAGATTTGGGGGCCAGGGAGATGGCTCAGTAAAATAAGCATTTACCTGACAAGTGCAAGGGCCTGAGTTCAACCCCCGGTTCCACCCAAGAAAGACTATGCAGGAAATATAAGTCTTAGCTCTACTACTAACTAGTGGTGGAATCTTAGGGATGTACCAAAGTTCTCTAAGATTTAATTTCTTCATTTGTTAACTGGAGACAGTAACATATTCATTCTCAGATTAAATTACCGAGTGTATGTTACAATGCCTGTATCCCATAAAGCAATTTGCAAATGGTAGTTATTACCCACATTCTATATCAATATCCACATGCAAGAAGAAATCAGTCAGCCTGAGCGGTATATCACGTACACAGATCCCAACCTTGCTGCTGCACAATATAAATAACCTACAGTCCAAACCTAACTCAATTCATATTAGGATTGTTTCCTCCTCATAAATGGACTGTCTAAATTCCACAGATTGGGGGTTGCAGATTACAGAAGACATGTCCCCAGGTCTTGCATCTCATCAATCTCCTATGAAGCAAAGACCAGAAAAACAACTAGCATGGTAACTTCTGACTTAGTGAACCTTCCCCTACTCCATTCCCACGGATCTGTAAAAAACGCTTGGCTGCACTCAGACCAACAAGAAAGGGTATGTTCTTGGCATGAAGCATTGAAGAGAAAACAATTCTCTTCTCTCGTGAGGTGAAAGCAATTCAGGAAAAAACAACAGCAAGTTCAGCAAAGAAAACCTGGTGAAGTGAAGACTAGAGATCGTGTTAGGCACAGTGACATCACACAGGGGGAGGGGAGCATGACAGATTTCTGAGTTCAATACTGGCTCTGTGACCTCAGGGAAGGAACATCTCTTGGACCTCATTTTCCCCATCTGAAATATGAAACAGTAGAATGAGATATTTTCTCTTAGGGGCCCTTTGAAAGGCATGAATCCATTTCTGGCAAAATTAGTCAAAAAGAAAGCAGAATATGGTAGCACACACTGGTAGTCCCAGTTGTTGCTGAGGCTGAGACAGAAGGATCACTTGAGGCCAGGAATTCAAGGCTAAATTGGACAGTACAGCAAAACCCCAATCTCAAAAGAAAAAGCATAGGAAATGAATGGTTAAACATCTGCTCTTCCCAGGGAAAAACAAATGAAATGCCAAGAAAACTCAGCTTTCCCTGCCATTCCATTCCAATAGCGTGGCCATACGTCGCTAATTGAGCTGCCTCCACATGTTTTCCCACTTAGTGTCATTACACAGTAGCATCTCCATAGTCCCTGAATGCTCGGCATGGATTCTAGCAGACAAACCTTGCAACCAGACAAGGAAAGGTATCAATATTTCTGATGTTTAAGAGCAAGAGATGGCATGGTGACAATGGTAGTAGGGACGTTCTCTTTACAACTCTCCTGATTTTGTTTGCTCAGCTCTAAACAAGTTAAAAGGAACAGCTACAAAGCACCTCGATGGCCTCTTGCCCATCTCCTCCCCCCACCTAATGAATTCAGGATGAATAAATTCAGGATTAGTCTCCAGCTGTCAACTGCCACATGCATAATACATATTTTTCCAATCACAAGGAACAGGCTTTTCCACGACAGCTTGGCTCTGGAAAGAGTTGGAAGCTGAAGTGTGACTCTCCTGCTTTGGGGAAGTCCTTAATGAAAACCTTTTGAAAATAACTGCCTTGAAGTTCCTAATATGGTACTGTAGTGCTAAGTCTACTGGTTGCCACTTGTGAGAAATTCCATGTTGCCTTAGGATAAAAATAAATTGGGGGCAGGGATTTGTCACCCATTAGTAATGCCACATATTCACCAATGTATACTACCTACTACATGAAAAGTAACTATCTGCCCAAAAGAGGTTGACAGAGGAGCAGAGAAGAGGCCTGGAACTACCCAATTAGCCAGCACAGACTCTCAGGGAAGGAAACAAAGAGGGCAATTGTTAGACTACTAAAACGCATACTCTGTCACCTTTGTATGACGAAGCAAAACAACTCAACCAGATCCTAATGACTTTGGGGCTAGATTGATTAACAGAGAAAGCACCTGATCCTAACCACGCATGATAGGGGCAAAGACTGAAAGAGAGCCTTCCACTAATGAAGTGTTTCTCTGCCAATTGAGTCATTTCTAACAAAAGCACTTCCAGCCCCAGTAAACAGCATCCAGGCAGTTTGAATGTAAGGTACCACTTCATATCCTGGAATGGGCCACCAAGAAATCCAATTCTGGTCCCATTTGTCTTTTGGCTTCCTTTCTCTTGGATATAAACAGATAGGTAACAGGTGTGAAACAACTAAACAACCACCAGGTCTCTTGTTCTATAAGGAAGAGACACAGGCAGATCTTAGTGTGTTAAGATAAACAACTCTAGCTGGGTGTGGTGGCTATAACCCCAGGACTGTGGGAGGATGGCAAATTTGAGCCTAGACTGGCAACTCAGTAATTTAGTGAGACCTTATCTCAAAATAAAATATTTTTTTGTTTAAAAAAAGGACTGGTACAGCAATTAACCACTAAGAAGAATATATGCAGTGTATTATTTGTTGAAACTGTACTTCGGATTTGATTTGAAACTGTCTCATTGCTATCTGTTTATCAATAAAACTTTGAAAAAAAAGTGGTTAGGATAGATATATCATTACATTCTCTTAATGAATACAAGGATTTGTTCTAATAGAGTTTGTAAATAGGATATCATGTCTGCATCTTGTACAGTGAATAACCATTAGGAAGAATGTTTGCAATGTGTTACTTATGAAAACTGTCCTACCAATTTGGTTTGAAACTGTCTCATCGCTATTTGTTTATAAATAAAATTATGTGAAAAAAAAAGGACTAGTGCAAGCGCAAGGGCCTGAGTTCAATCCCTGGTTCCACAAAAAATAAATAAATAAATAAATAAAAATAAAAAATAAAAAAGGACTGGAGATGTAGCTCTGCCTGAAGGCTCAGGCTCAATCTCTAGTACTGAAAAAAGTACTAAGATAAGTATCTTTATTTTTCCAAGCATAATTTGGCTTTTTTAACATATGGCTCTGAGACATTATTTATATACTATAAAATACACTCAAGTATGCTATTAAGTGGGTTTTATAACACTTTACCCATTTGCAGTCACAATACATTCTTAGCAACCTACCCTAAGCAACTACTAACTTAATAGTCTAACAGATATGCTTCTCTGGACATTTCATATGAAAGGAATCATGAACAACATGTAATCTTTTATAACTGACTTTTCTCATTTAGCATGATGCTTCCAAAGCTCATCCATGTGCACCATGCATCCGTACTTGATTACTTTTTATCACCAAATATTATTCCGTTACATGGATATACCACGGCTTAGTCCTTTTTTCAGTAAAGGGACAGTTATCTCTACTCTTTGGTCACTATAAATAATCCTGCTTAAAAAAAACAGGAATTCTGCTATGAAAATCCATGAACAAGTTTACATGTGGACATATATTTATTTCTCTTGGGTGTATACAGATAGTAGATGGGAGTTTAACTATTTTGAAAAACAAATAAAAATTTCCAAAGTGGCTATACCATATTACATTTGCTCCAGCAATACATATGGGCTCCAAACGCCTCACACTCTCCAGTCCTCCTGGGTGGAATGTGGTTGTTCTGGATTTTTTTTTTGGGGGGGGGGTTGGCAGAACCAGGGATTAAATTCATGGAAGCGCTTATTCTACTGAGCTATCTCCCTGGCCCCCGGAATGTGGTTTTGATTTGCAATTTCATCCTATTCTTGTGTCACAGGGTTATTACATTATAGCCCTCACTGGCCTCAAACTAACAATCCTGCCTCAGCCTCGTAAGTGCTGATAGTACAGGGACATGCCACCATCATGCCTCACTTTCAAATTATCCTAACAACTCATGATGTTGAGAATCTTCTTAAATCAATACTGGTCATTTGTTTATATTAGGTAAATAGCAATTTAAATTTTTCCCAGTTTTAAGTGGATTACTTTTATTGAGTTATAAGCAATACACACATTCACACACACACACACACACACACACACACACACAGATATAAATCTCATACCAAATAGATGTTTTGTAAATATTTTCCCCATTTTGTGGCAATATTAAAGCTTCTAAACAGGGAAATTGAAAGGTATCATTCCCATCACACAAGATTTTAATTTGTAGAACTCCAGTTTACCTATTTTACCTTTTGTTACTTATTTGATATCTCATGTAAGAACCACCTGCCTGATCAAAAGTCAGTAAGTTGTACAGTATTATTCTAGTTCAACAGCTCCATAGTTTTAGCTCTCAGGCTTAGGTATCTTATTTAATTTTGTATTGTATAAGGTAAGGTTTCAGTTAAGGGACATTTTGCATGTGGATGTCATTTACCCAGCACCATTTGTTAAAAAGACTACTTCTCCCCTACTGAATTACTTTGGCAGCACTGTGGAAAATCAACTGACTATAAATATGAGGGCTTATTTCCGGATTCTGAATCCTATTTCATCAATCTCCATGCCTATCTCTATCCCAAGCCCACACTGTCTTCATTAGTATGGCTTAGTAATATGCTTTGAAATTCCAAAGGATGAGTCCTCCAGATACACATGTTCTTCTTCAACACTGTTTTGGCTCATCAGAGTCCCTTCATTTCTCTATGAATATTAAGATTTGCTTATCAGAGAGGAAAAGGAGACAAAAAGAATTAAGATAGTACTATGTACATGTACCCACTCTTCATGAGAATGTAATAATTATGTGTCGCAAAAATGTACTAACAAAAGTAAAAAAATTTTGAAAAGATTTGCTTATGATTTCTGTAACAAAGCTAGCTGGGACCTTGCAAGGGATGCTACTGAATCTGTAAATCAATTCCAGGAGAATCACCATCATAGCAAAATTAAGCCACTATAAGTACGCACCACCACACCTGGTTCTGAATGCTTTTTCCTTTTTTATTTTTTTTCATCTTTTATTGATTGATTGATTGACTAACTGATTGATTTGGTACAGAGTCTAGCTAAGCAGGTTGTTCTCATAGTGATCCTCCCATCTCAGCCTTCCCAGTGCTGGGATTCCAGGCATGCACTACCACCCCGTTTCAGTGACCAGCACAGCGCACCCGGGGTTCCGGGGCCAGCATGGCATGCAGTACCAGAGATCAAACTGGGGATTGTACACTTGCTAGGCAGGCGCTTAGACTGCCGAGCAATCTCCCCCGCCCTGTCTTTTCCTTTTCTTACTTAACTGTCTTGTCTAGGACCTTCAGTATAGTGATGAACAGAAATCAGAAGAGCAAACATCCTTGTCTTATTCCTGAACTTAGAGGAAACACATGCAGTCTATCTCCTATAGTTTATTTTCAATAAAATGTTACCTCTGGACTTTGCATAGCCAACCCTGTATCAGTTTGAGAAAGCTTTCCTCTATATAATTTGTTGAGAATTTTAAACATAGTACAACAGTGGACTTTTTAATATTTTATGAATATCTACTGAGGTGATAAAATGGCTTTTCCATCTCATTCTAATTATATGATATATAATTCAGACATTAAACAAATTTTACATTCCTAAAATAAATTCTGCTAGACCATAGCATATAATTATTGCTGCATGTTACTAGATTTAGTTTGCTTATATATTCTTGAGTTTTATATGTATATTCTGAAAGGAATCAGTTTATATAGTTTTCTTATGAAGTTTTTGTTTGGCTTTGTCTATCAGGGAAATTCTGGCCACAGACAATGTATTGAGAATGGCTGTTACCCTAATTTTTGAATCATTTTATGGACTGGTATTAATTCTTCTTTAAATGGTTGAACAGAGCCGGCCAAATAGTTCAGCGGATTAAAGCACCTGCAAACAGGCACAGGGGCCAGGGGTTCAATCTCCTGGCCTACTGTGCTGGCCCTGCCCCCCGGGACACACTGAGTCAGCAAATGAGACTGGGCATGGTGATGTACGCCTGTAATTCCAGCTCTTGGGAGGCTGTACAGAGGTGGATCACTACAAGTTTGATCTAGTAGTAAGACCCTGAACATCTTGTAGACCCTTCCCCAAAAATACAAAAAATAAAAAATAAAAAAATAAATGTTTGAACAATTTTACCAGTGAAATTATTTATGCATGGGTTTTTCTTTGTTGACAGTGTTTTGATTACTAATGCAATGGCTTTATTATTTTGGGGCAAATTTCAAAAGTTTATGAATTCCTCAGTTGGACATGGAGGCACATTCAGAAAGCTAAGGCAAGAAGATCACAGATTTTGAGGCCAGCCTGGGCAACTTAGCAAGAGCCTGTCTCTAAATTAAAAAGTAAAAGACCTGGGGACAGAGCTCAGTGATAAGAGTGCTTGCCTATCTGCAGGAGGCCCTGAGTTCAATTCTCAAAGAAATACCCAGGTCATGTAAATTATATAATCTAGTGGAACAGTTATTCATAGGTTTCTTGTACTTTTTTTTTTTTTGCGGTACCAGGGATTGAACTCAGGACGTTGCGCTTGCCAGGCAGGTGCTTATTCTACTGAGCTATCTCCCTAGCCCTCTTGTCCTCTTTTTGTTGGCAAGAATGGTAGTCATTTCATTTGTGAACTTTCTATTTTTCTAATGTAGGTATATATAAAGCTATAAATTTCTCCCTCACCACTGTTTTGTTCTAGCTCATAAATTTTGATATAATTTTTATTAATTTCAATTTTTTAATCTCACTTGATTTTTTTTCTGACCCACTGTTTACACACAAGTGATATTTAATTTCCACATATCCATGCATTTCCAAATATCCTTCTCTTATTGATTGTACTTTCACTGCATTACAGTTAAGAGAACATGTATGAGATAGATTTAATTAAATTTTGTGGCCCAAAAACTATGCCTGAATTAAGATAAATTATCAATTTAACTTATCAATAAGTCTAACTCTAATTAAAAAGATTTCTTATAAATGGCCAAAATAAAAGGCTAATTTGGTTCACTTTTCCACTAAAGTTCTAATAACACCCTGGGTACAACTATTTTGGAATTTAATTTTTTTTAAGAATGAAATTATCCAGTCCAAGACAAAAAATATGAACAAAAATGTCCTAGGTATACTTGAGAATGTGCTATATGTTCTTGAGAATGTTCCATGTGCACCCAGTAAGAACATGTACTTTGTTGTTGAATGGAGTGTCCATCTACAGATGTTTGCTAGGTTTAGTGCTGTTCAACTCTTATAGTGTTGTTCAACTTTTCTATCTCCTTGCTGATCTCTGTCTAGTGGTCTTATCCAGTATTTAAAGTGTGGTAATGAACATTCCAACTATTATTAAGACTATTCCTCCCTGCAATGCATTTTGGTACTCTATTGTCAGTTACATATGTATTTATCATATCTCCCTTAACTGCCTTACCACTAAAAAATCTATTTCCTGGTATTTCATAAAATTTTGTGTTAATTTTTTTTAATTTAATTTTTTTTAATTTTTTTGGAGGTACCGGGAATTGAATTCAGGACCCTGTACTTGCCAGGCAGGCACTTATTCTACTGAGCTATCTCCCCAGTCACAAAATTTTGTCTTTAAAAATCTACTTTGAAATTTGTATAGTCATCCCAACTGTCTTTGGTTATCATTTGCTAGGTATATTTTTCTTTTCTTTACGCAAAAGCTATCTGAATCTTTAAATCCAAAGTAGGCCTGAGTTCAATCCCCGGTTCCACCAAAAAAAAAAAAAAAAAAGGTATATTGTTCACAGAAATGATATTATTTCAATTTATTCCTTTTTCATCAATTTATCCTTTTTGTCAAAACTCTGTGAGGTAATGAGAAACCCTAGGAAAGCAGCTTTTCTAGTTACTTCAATATAAATTAAACTGTGACAATCTGACTACAACTACATGACTTTTCTGATGAGCTACAAATCAAGTCTTTCTCCTCAGATGCTACAAGTCTACTAATTTTCTTAGCTATCGATCCTTTAAAGCTACTGGTTTTCAAGGCCGGTCCAATACAAGAGGCAGGATAAGCTGAACTGCCCCATCCCTGCTACTATATATATTCAGCTCTTTTTTTTCAATAAACATTCTCTAGATTGTTGTAAGACTTTGGTAAATTTCCAGAACTGTGAAAAAGTTGACTTTGATAATTTTTGCCAGCATCCTTTTCCTTTTCAGGGAGTGGATTTTCAGAGTTCCTTACTCCATTTCAAGTACAAACTTTAAAATAAAATCTTGTCTCAAAGAAGCTGAGAATTTACCTGCAACAGAACGTACCCTTAAGGAAGCAGAAGCTGAAAGAAGCACCAAGGAAGTCTTTCTTGAAGAACACACCAACTGTTGAGTTGTCACATCTAATTTGGAGAACTGGGCTACACTGATGGTAGAAAATGGCTTACGTTTTTATACCTTTTGACTCTGTACCATATTCATGTGTTATTCTCCAAAAATACTGTAATATACTGATAAAAGAAAAACATGAGTGTCCCTTAAGACTCCATGAGATATACTATATTCTATCAACTTCTGAACAACTCTCCATCACTTGAAGAGTCTGCTCACTGTGAAGGCCACTATCAAGGTAGTAGAAAAGATCTTTTGATTTAGGAACTCTTCTTCTTTACTTCATTGTCTTTGACTGAGGAACTCTTCCTCCTCACATTATTCTTCTTTGCAATAGACACCTATATCCACATGCTCCCGTTCCTTTTTCATCCCATAAAACTCTACTTCACAACATATGATAGAATACAGACGATATCCTGAATATCACAGCTCTACTCACAATTGTAGTGAAATTGCTTAGGTGACACATGCTGTAAGCCCAGCACTCATGAAGCTAAATCAGGAGGATTGCTGCTAGTTCAAGGCCAGTCCTACATGGAGAGACTGTCTCAAACCCCCAAAAAGATATTATTTAAGCAGATAGTTATATATGTAATGTATGTTCCAAGAAACCACAGCCTATAGTAGCCTTATTTATCACATACCTCCAATTTTCAGGACTGTAGGCCTGACATAACATTGGTAAATTAATTGAATTACCTTATATTGCCCAAGATTTAGGTAATGATAAAAAATTCAGCACTTGATACAAGCCTCATAAACTTCCACCAGGACCTTAAGCCCACAAGAGAAAAAAAATCACCTTAGATTTCAAAGATACTCCACTAGAAAAGTGTGTATCTTTACAGATTCTTGTGGACTTTTAGGAAATTTCTGTATTAAGTGATTAGAGCAGATGCCAGGTTAAAAAGAGGGGTTTTTTTTTAAATGTATTTAGTACAGGGTCTACAGGGTCTTACACAGATTGGGCTTGGAGTGATCCTCCTGTTTGCAGCCTCCCAAGCACTGAGATTACAATCGCACACCACCATGCCCAGTCTCAATTCTCAGCACAGGCCAGCACAGCATGTGGAGCCAGGGATCGAATAAACACAGGGTTTTTGACTTTTTTTTAAAATAAATCTATAAAACAAAGCTGAAAAGTAATTTTCTTTCATCACTCTTACTCTGAAACTTTCCTGAATGGGCAAGTCAAGCCATAAACTATCATGCCCACCCTTAATTAAAAAGAGATTTCTTTTTTTCCATAATTTTATTGAGAGACAAATAGCAATGAGACAGTTTCAAATCAAATTGGTAGGACAGTTTCAATAATTAACACTCTCTTCACAATAATTAATACTCTCTTCATAGTGGTTAATTGCTGTACAAGATGCAGACATGATATCCTATTTACAAACACTATTAGAACAAATCCCTCTATTCATTAAGAGAATGTAACTATATATCTATCCTAAACATTTTGAATACACAGATACAAAATAGACATTCATCTGTATCCCCTTTTTTGTTTAGTTCCATCATTTGAATATTATAGGTGTGTTAACTCAGCAAAATATTCTAAAAGAGTCCAGTAGTCCATAATAGTATTGGGAAAAGAGATTTCTTATAAGTGGTCAAAATAAATGCTGATTTGGTTCTCTTTTCCACCAAAGTTCCCGTAACACCCTGAGTGCAGCTATTTTGGAATTTAATTCTTTTGAAGCCTTCTAAAGAATATGTTAATACTGGCTCTATCAAATCCCATTTGGACACTCTTTCACATTCACTAACAGCAGTATCAAATAACACCCTCCTTATATTGATCTGGAAGACTAAAATAACTCCATGTACTCAAAGGCAATGGGACAATAACAAGAATGCACAACACATCACCAACTCCTCCCTGTACACCATGGTATTACACCCACCCAAAAGGGGAATAAAAGCGTTGAATTCTCTCACTATAGAGATATTCAAGACAGAACTGGAGGATAACAGGTTGATATCTCTCAAGAAGAATTCGACAAATGGCTAGTCAAGCAAGTCAGCAAACTTCAAGTCATCAACTCTCACTGGGTATGTCAACTGAGTTTTTTCTTTTCTGACTCTCCTAGAGTAAAGGTAAGTTAAGGGTGAGCCAGATAGCTCAGCAGATTAAAGCACCTGCTTAAGCAGAGCCAGCGACCAGGGTTCCATCTTGGTGCGCCATGCCAGGCCCACCCCCGGGGCTCAGTGAGATGGCCACTGAGACTGGGCATGCTGGCGCGTGCCTGTAATCCCAGCACTTGGGAGGCTGAAAACAGGAAGATCACTATGAGTCTGATCTGTGTAGTGAGACCCTGTAGATCTTGTACTAAACACATTTAAAAAAAGATAAATTAGCTCTGAAGTTTATGACAGTATCGGTTCAAGTTGTTTTAATTATTTGAGTAAGGCAGTGGTAAGCAGAAAATAGAAAATGATAAAACAACAAGAAACTGTCAAGATCACTGCCAAATTCCCTAATTCTATAAATGGGAAAACAGAGGCTCACAAAATGCAAAACCCATTCAAGGTCATGGAGCTAGGTAGTGGTACAGTTGGGGCCAATCCATCCTACCAGAAAGCAATCATTCACCAGACAGGTAGGTGATCCATTTGTCAAAGTATGACTTGAGAAGTCACCTCAAAAGGTGTCTTTAATATAAACACCTAAAACTCTTTTTTTTTTTTTGTATGTACTACAAGGTCTCATGACGCAGATCGGACTTGTAGTGATTCTCCTGTTTTCAGCCTCCCAAGCACTGGGATTACTGGCATGCACCACCACGCCCAGTCTCAAATGCCATCTCAGCTGGTCCCAGGGGTGGGGCTGGCATGGTAGACAGGGATCAAACCCCAGTCCCTGTGTCAGCCTAAGCAGGTGCTTTAAACAACTGAGCTACCTGGCCACCCCCCTCATTTTTAAAACTATAGAATGTATGTATGCAAATTATATTATTTCACCTTTTATCAATTTTATGTATCTTGTAGCACAGAATGCATTTTGGAATTTTTTATTTTGAGACGAGGTATCACTACATACCCAGGTTAGTCTCATACTTGGGGAAATCATCCTGCCTCAGCTTCCCAAGTGCTGGGATTCCAGGTGTCTGCCATCACACCAGCTTGAGATTCTTTACAAACTAAGTTTTCAATAGTCCAAAATAGCCTATGTAAGTATAGTTATGTACGTTTATGTATGAATGGGGTGAGCAGTGTAATTTTTTGTTATCTGGTTTTGATATATACATGCACATAGTGCATTAGCTTTGGTTTTTAAAGCCTATTTTTTAATTATTTGGATTTTTTGTTTAAACACTATCATGTGCACTACAATAATATAAAAGTCTATGTCAGCATAAAAATAACATTCTATAATTAGACTAATTGTTCCTACTGAAGTTAATTATTCCATTCTATAATTAAAATAATTGTTCCTTTCCTTTCAAGCCACAATATGCAAGACAACAAATAGTCATGGACTTTTAGAGCTAAAAGTAAACTATATAGAATACCTGCCCTTTTTCATTCTTTGTAAAGCCACAGAACCTGAGGTCCCAGTAAAGATTTGGCAGAGCCCTAGGTTACATTCATAGCAGAATCAGCTCTATACCCAGCTATCTGTACCCTATGATGGGGGGTTTTGCCACTTTACCATCATTCCATCTCTCCTAATTCTTAAATGGTACACCATTCTCTGAGAAATCTCTCTGCAAACTGTCACTCTCCATTTTCCTAGCCCATAAAAATACAAAACTGGTAAATTGGTAAACCTAGATCACCAAACTTAGGGGTTTCAGTATGGCTTTATCTAGACTAAGAAAATATTTTATTTACCTAGAATTTATTTTTAACTAAGAATGTCAAGATCTGAAGGGCCAGCCAGATAACTCAGCAGATTAACGTGCCTGCTAAGGCAGACGCAGGGACCAGGGATCAATCCCTGGCATGCAGTGCCAGCCCTGCCTCAGGTGCACACTGAGACAGCAATTGAGACTGGGCATGGTGGCGTGCACCTATAATCCCAGCTCTTGGGAGGCTGAAAACAGGAGAATCACTATGACTCCGAACTGTGTAGTGAGACCCTGTAGACCCTGTACTAAATACATAAAAAAAAGAATGTGAAGCTCTTTCTTTGGATTATTTTTTAGATAAGATCTCACTGTATATAAGGCTGGCTTCAAACTCATGATCCTTCTACTCTAAAGGCTTTTTGAATAAGCATGGCTTCTATATTTTACTATAATAACTCCAGCCCTAATAACCCATTTCCAGAAGCTTCATACTTTTTATTCCTTAACCTCTAACAGCATGTGAGTCTGGGAATGTTGACGCTAAAGCAGGTATAATTAATAGCACCTCAGAGTAACCTTAGTTCATGGAAAATGTGATATATAGCATATGTTCTCCCAACAGCTACACTCCAGTAAAAATCCATTTAGGTTTTTTAGGTTAACCAGCTGTACCAGAGGTCAGTAAAGTATAACTGGTAAAGCAAGCTCAACCTGCTACCTATTTCTATATATTTCCCTCACCGGCCAACCTGAGGATGGTACAGGGATGGACAGACAGAAAGACAGATCAGCCATCCTAGGCCCTCAAATGAGCTAAGCAAGTGCTTTACCACCGAGCAATGCTCCTAGTCCTTACATTTTTAAATGGGTGAAAAATAAATATATAAAGAAAAAATGTTTTATATGTGAAAAAATACGTGAAATTGACATTTCAGTGTCAGATTTACTGAATCTCATTTTATTCACATTCTCTGACTGCTTTTTCAACAATGAGATAGTTGAGCAGCTGTCAGAGACTGACTGCATGACCCTCCAATTCTAAAGTAGGTAATATATGGCCCTCTTTAAAAAAGGTTTGCTGATCATGAGCCATATTTTAAAAGTATATAAACTCATACTATCAAAAAAAAACTTCTGTGAGACTGCTAACAGCTTATGCAGTATTCTAAAATTAATCTTCCTAAAATACAACTCAAACAATGCTCTTGTCTAACCAAAAACCTTTTAAGACGCCCTGCCTATGAAGTCTGAAATACTTAACAGGTCCTGTACAGTCAGGTCTCAACCTTCCATTCCCATCTCATTTCCCAAACCGCCCTTTGTGCAGCTTGTATCTCAGATGGCCTGAATTATCTGTTGTCCCTTTACAATCTTTGTGTCATTCCTCCTACAAAGTGTCCTGTCCTGAAAACAGTGTCATACTGTAAAATAAGCAGAACTTTCAAAGTCGAATCTAAGTTTTGATTCAGACTCTTGGCCTTATTAATTCAGAAGTTACCTCACTCCTCTGAACTATAATTTTCTCATCTATAGAATGGGGACTAATAATCTTTATCAGGTTGGTGATGTAGCTCAGTGGTTGAGGGCTTGCCTCAATGTGTAAGGCCCTATGCTTGATTCTCAAAACCACCAAATATTAATAAACCTTATCACATAAAACCATTACAAGATGTAATGCCTATCACATAAAAATAGCTAAACAAAGGACAAGTGCTATTATTTTGCCTAACTCCAGTAGTAGCCTCTCCTTTGTTTTCCCCTATCCATCCTCCTATTGGGAAATGAGCACTTCCTGTAATGTCACATACCATCACATCCTGCCACCCTCCTTGCTCCTAGCCTCTGATCTATATCTACTATCCTACAAATCAGTGATTTATAGCCACGTCCTGTTTCCTTTATTAGCCTAGGACCTTCTTGAGGCTAAGTATCTATCTGTGACTCACTGTAGCTGTCTCAACTGCCCTCCCAACAATGACTTGAGCAAAGCAACATGCACAAGTATATACTCAATGAATGTCATGTGCTTGGTGCACTACATATAATATCTATTATGTGTTCCATGTTGCCCTGGCATGTGTGAGGCCACATCACTTATTTTGAACAGTGCGTTGCCTCTGTGTTTAGCAAATATTCAAGAAACATCAAGGACTTAAACAGCTAACATAAAAATAAAGGACAGAAAATGAGTAATGTCAGAATGATGTTTTTATTTTCTATTAGTTTTGGAGCCTTTTTCAGTAGTAAGCATTGAAGCTGTGGCCTTTGCACTGAGCTATATCTCCAGCCATTTAATTTTTTGAGACAAGATCTCAGTAAGTCATTAAATTGTCCAAGCTGGGCTTGAAATTATGATCCTCCTGCCTCAGCCTCCCAGAGTGCTAGCATTACACACATGCAACAGCAAACCTGGTTCCATTCATTTAAAGTATAATCATCTCATGCTCCAAAAATTACAAACAGACCACATTTAATGGGGGATGGGAACATCAACCACTTCCTCCAGGGAGACAAGTTGAATATCATTCATAATATCAATTCCACATAGAGCTGAGTAAATGTAAATCCTCAAACAGTATCTACATTTCACAAATTAACATCACACACAGTTGTAACTCAAACTGTATTTAGAGTTCTATACCAAGCCAAACAAGCAAGATAAAATGTAGAAGTTGAGTTCCACCTGCATTAATTTTAAGAAAAACTCCAGCTGATTCCTACAGCACAGCATAGCATGCCATGTATCACTGGTTCCTAGAAACAACAGCTGTTTGATGGTCAAATTTGTCAGATAAAAATGTCTCAACCATTCCCCTGCCTGTTAATGCCAGACTCCAGATTTCAAGATGGATCTATGCACTTGACTACAAAACTCATTACTGAGACAGGCCAATGTAGGGGTAAACATTTTCCAACAAGATTACGGACCAAAAAAAAAAAAAAAAACCAGGCTCTGCTTCCAACGACTTCTGCTTATGTATTTCCTTTCTGAAATCTACTGAAAATTGTATGTTCTCCAGCAGATATTAATGACCCAAAGATGTATTATCTGTAATGTCTATATTTAGCCATTTCCATATACAAAGAACTTTCAGAATCAATTCCTTTGAGCCTTATGACTGCGGGGTAGATATAATTACCGTCACTTTTAATTGTGCCAATTTTATGAGGTACAGTATCCTAATTTGACAATTTGCATGCAGTGTATAATAATCAAATTGGGACAGTTAATATTTCTTTCTCCACAAAAAAATTTTAAATGCTTGAGTTACTCCCATTTTGCAGATAAAATGAGCGGTTTATGTCAGATGCTAAGGTGGGGAAGCTAAGACTATCACCCAAATGTTCTCACTCCAATTTCAGTGTTGTCTTTTACTTTCTCCTCCACACAAAGAAAGGGCACACCTTTGTTTTGCATCTACCCTACCTCTTCTCAGAAAGTGACCCAGCTGGCAATGGGTGAAGGAGTGGGAGTTCTGTATAAACATTACTGTGGTTGAGACAGTGGGAAACATGTAGCCTTTGCCTTCAACTACTCAAGCATTTAGAGTCTACACAACTTGAACAAAAGAAATGGAGCAGGGTTTGCTGCTGGATTTTATTTCCTACTCATTCTGTTTTTAGCTTTCCATGTATACTAAAAACAGACTCTGGGCCTAAAGTATCTTTGGATCTTTTGCCCATATGCAAAGGTTTGGGCCTTCATGATTGCTGACGCCCTGCTCCTTTTAGTCTCAGAAAAGAAATAAAAACTACAACAGTACTCCCTTGTATCTTACAAAACATTTGCCCTTACCCCAAATGTTTTACTGTATCTTTTCTTACATTTTTAATCTCTCTGATATGCCTTAGCTGATCCAGCTTTTCAGCATACCTGCAGTTTAACTGTCCATTTCACCAAACCACCTTCTTCCTAGAGAATATAATGTGCTTCATTTGACAGGATATAGTACCGAGCAGTTTGCTATAGGAAACAACACAGCCCAAACATTTCCCCTTCCACCTTCACTGAAGTCCTCTCTATTTCTGTGACATAACCTGCATATCCTTAATATCTCAAGGAACTCGTTTAAGTGGAAACACACCCCAAAGCCTGGCCTATATATATCTCTAAGGATCAGCTTTTCAAACACCTCATATCGATAAGGTACTTTCAGGAGTTTACTATTCATTGGCCACAACAGGATCAACTATAAATGATCCAACTCAGTCAAATGACCTGCAGGAACTTGAACAATTTACAGATTCTGACCAAAAGTGCACATACGTGTGCAAGAGAAGGACAAATTCCAGGGCAAATGGAAGAGCTACACAACAAACACAAACTGGAAGTGGTTACCAATGATCGCACCACAGTTCCCAAGGCTTTCTCCCTACTCTGAATTGGCTGCTTCTGTCTTAAGCAAGTCCCCACACTGAATCTAGGCAGTGTTTTGGACATGAATTCACTTGAAACAAAGTTATAAGCATAAAGGGACATATTCACCAGGGACTTTATTTTCCATAATTATTTTTCAGCCAAAAAAAGAAATAATTATCATTCCACTCAATCATTACCCTCTATTCTTTAGGGCATATACTTCGGCACAAAGGCTTGGATTGCCTGCATGCTCAAAGGGGTATTTATTATTCCTTTTTTTATGCCAAGCCTCCTGCCAACCAGCAGAAATAAAAACTTCCACACATAGAAGGAGAGAGGAGGACAGTCCCACAGCTGCATCTGCAGTAACCACTGGAAAAGCTATGCTGGGTGAGGTTCTTTCAATGCAACAGCGATCAATTCCTGAGGACTGGGCTCCTTATGCCAGAGACTAGGCAAGTCTTTGTTCTATACTCAAGCAGAATTCAAGAGCACGTAAAGCCAACCCATAATTCTGAGCTTGCGATGACCTTGACCTTTGCCATTGCTCAATATGTGAAAGGAAAAAAAATCACTAGGACAAAGGGACTTACCTTAAGACAGTAACTGTACATGGGGAATTTTTTTTTACTATCCCTACATTTATCTGTAGCAATCAGAGGTTGGCACAAAATCATTTCTCAAGTTTCTGACGTTAATTTCCAATTATTTAGGAAGTGCTGGGGAAGTTCCTTGGTCCATTTAAATTTCATCTTGTCTCAACCAGGGGTTATGAACACGTGATAATCCAAGCAGACTGTCCTTTTGAGCAACCATCTACTAAGTAAGAGTGAATGGCAGAGTAAGAGGGTCATGGGCACAGCTGCAGATCATGTCTTTTAAGGTCAAAGCTATTAAAGGGAAAGGCCAAAAGTTCTGATTGTGTTCACCGCTTTCCACGTCTACTAACACCACTCCTGAAGGGTCATAAATCCTTAGCCTAGGCGACCTGGGCTCAGAGTTACTCCTACTCTGCCCTTCCCCCTATGGTGTGGAAAGGTTGAAAAGCAAGAACCTCTGAGAAAAACAATTCCTGAAAAACTTGTACTTACTTTTCATAGCGCTGATAAGAGCGTTGCCGTCTTTGATCACGTCTTTGATGAATTTATTGGTCCTCTCAAGCTCCTGTTCATAACACTTGAGCCTCTCGCGGAAATCGGGGCTGTCCAGGTAGCAGTCGCTGAACTCCAGCGGGGGATGCCCCATGTTTCTGAGGGCGGGGGTTGGGGTAGAGAGAAAAGACACAAAGGCCGAGAGCATCAGTGGCACAACAGGGGAAATAAAGGTGGTTGACTGAGCGCGGGACCCGTTTAAATTTGGTCCTAGACTTTCTCCCTTTGGAGGATGGATACCTGTTCCAGTGAGATTCCCGAGGAGCGCTCGGTGGTGGTGGCGAGGCACGCGCGGCCCGGTGGTGACTTCAGGTGGCAGGGATGGCTCACGACTGCAGTCTGATCCCGACAGGATACTGCCTAGGAAGCAGCATGCCCCCTCGGCATCACAGCAAAAACCGCAGGCCGGCTCGCCTCCGGAGACCTGCGGGATTCTTCCTGAGCTCTGGTAAACGTGACACTAGGGCCCGCCCAGGGTGTAGGCGGGGGAGAAGGCTGGAGCTGGGAGCCGCCTCTCAGCGCTTCCAGCTCCGGAGCTAGAGAAGATTTCCTCGCTAAACTCCGCGGGCCACCCGGATTGCCGTCCCCTCCCCCTTCTTAAAGCCAGCGCTTCCACACCAGCCCACTGGGGCTAGGAAGCCAAGCCGGAGCCTTCAGGCTCGTCCTTCGGCTATCTTCCTTGTACCCCAGGGTTTCCTTACCGGAGCCCGCCGTCTGGCGGGGCTTCTCCCTAGTCTGAGGGAGCCGGCCTGCGATCGGGGTAGGTGCCGGAAGGGTTAAGTGCGGGCGGTAAAGAAAAGCAGCCTTCCTCCATGGACACGGGAGCGGGAAGCGGAGGGGCGACGGGGCGATACACAATAGCTGAGGTAACCCGGCGCTTCCCTACGGAAACTGGGGAGCAGCCGGCGCCCTAGCACTCCAGCTGGAAAGCGTGGCGGCCTGGGAGATGTAGTCTTTCCGCCCGCGCGCCCTGGACTCCTCCCTGCGCCAGCCCGCGCCCCACCGGCGCCCTGCGCTCCCAGGTCGCATTCCCCGCGCCGCGCTCCCGGAGGCTGGGGAGGGGCCGGGGCGGGGCCGGGCG